>NW_020954576.1:40296937-40318786 GCF_900497805.2 Vombatus ursinus
AAAGAAAGAAAGAAAGAAAGAAAGAAAGAAAGAAAGAAAGAAAGAAAAAGGGAGAGAGGAAGAGAGGGAGGGAAGAAAAAAGAAAGGTACTAGCTTCCCTAACTGCTATTCCTTAAAGTGGGAAGATACCCCAATCTTACACTTAACCAGCTTTGCCCATTCTTATCTCAAACTAGTTACACAAAAAACCATTACAAATGGTGACTAGCAAGTAAACCTGTTTATCCAAACAGTGAATGAGAATCAAGTTATACAGATTAGTATATTCCAGAAAATACCAAAGGTACAAGCTCTCCCACTGGGAGCTAGGTATTTCAGTTCAACTATGAGAAAGGCCCTAATCTCATCTCATCTCCAGAGTCTTTAGGGAGGCAAACTGAAAACTAAAGATATTATATTAGTCTCCAACCTACTCTATATGTTTGACACTTCCAAAGTCTTTTTTTTCCTCTCTCCTCCCTGGAGTTGGTCCCAAAGATGATGATGATGATAATAACAACAGTAATAATAGCTATCATTAAGGTTTGCAAAGCACTATATATATGTGTACGTACATATGTACACACATATATGTATATATATATATATATATATATATAAAATATAAACTCATTTGATCCTCATGATAACCCCATAGGGTATGTGTGCTATCATTATCCCCATTTTAAAGGGGAGGAAACTGAGGCTGAGAGAGACTAAGTGACTTGCACAGGGTTACCTAGGTAGGGAGTACCTGAGGCACAATTTGAACTTGGACCTTCCTGATTTCAGGTGCTGCACTCTATCCACTGCACCACCAAGCTACCCAAAGAGAAGGAACCATGTGTGTGCTCTCTTGAAGAAGGAGTGAAGGATGTTTCTCTTCTCCAAAGCTCTCCCACCAACTTCATCCCTCACATACTCATACAGGGTTGTGTCAAGATTCTCTCTACCAATCCAGAATCATATTAACCTGGTACCATGCACCATCTCCCACCCAGCTTGATTTGGAGTCAGGTTACAAGTGTTAGACCCCTTTCTTGGATCATAAGATAACAGATTTAAGGCTAGAAGAGACCTTAGAGGCAACTTAGTACAAATGCTTCATTTTACAGCAATAGAGAGGTACAATGATTTACCTGAGGTCACACAGGGAGTAATGACAGGTCTTAAAAGGATTTTGAGCCTGTAGCCTCTTGATTCTGGTCAAGCCCATCCTTAAACCATCAAAGACAGAGGAGAATCTCTCCCATTTGTAAAGAACTTGAGGGGTAGGACCCCAAAGACTTTAAGGAAAGTGACCAGGGGATCCAGTGTTTAACCTTCTTGCTAGTACTAGCAGATCTGTGGTCAATCTGTCCTTTTTGCCACTGTCTCCTCCCCCAAATATTTTAGCCACTTGTGAAAATGTTTTTAGTCACAAGTCTGGTAACACACACAAAAGACACACACCACTGGACAAATGGACCCAGACCACACAGTCTAATCTTCCCTGGCTAATTGTCTCTTCTTTCCTCTCTATGGAACTAGTAGTGTCTTGGGTGGAAGGAGCTGGTAGCCACACTAGTCTATTCAAGTTAGTATTTTAGCACAAGAGTTTCACTCAACAGACCTGGGCCCTTGCTCCTCACCCGATGACAGCAGTCCCTCCACAGCCTCCTGGCACTCATGCCTCCAATTTTCCCACTGGTTCACTTTAAGGTGAAAAGGCCTCAGAGGCCATCTCATCCACCATATACCTGAAAAAGAATTCTCACTCAGCATAACCACTAAATGGTCATCTAGCCTCATATATAAGGACATGTAGTGAGAACTCACTACCTCCCAAGGCAACCCATTGCGTGTTTGGGGAGTTTTAATTATTATGCAATTTTCCTGACTTCAAGCCTCTATTTACCTCTTTGTAATTTCCATCAGGGGCTTCTGGTTCTGCCCTTTGGGATTAAGCAAACAAACAAAAGATCACCTAATCAATCCTTCTTCTATATAGCACTTCAAATACTTTGATTCAAATATCATGCCTCTTCTACCTCAAGTCTTCCCTAGGCTAAACATTCCTAGTTCCTTCAGCCAATTCTCATATGCCATAGACTCAAGGCCCTTCACCAACCTTGTTGCCCTTCTTGGGATGCTCTCCGGTTTATCAATGTTCTCCCTAAGCTGTGACACCCGGAACTGAACACAACATGAGAGACATTGTCCGACAAAGGCAGACTAGGGCGGGACTCTGACCTCCTTATTCCTGGAAGCGTACGTAGCCTCTCATCCCGGTCTATGATTACATTAGCTTTTTTGGCTACCATATCACAATATTGAGTCACGATGACTTTGCAGTCTACTAACCCCAGATCTTTTCCATAGAAATTGCTATCTAACTATGCCTCTCCCTCTTGTGAAGTTGATCTTTGGAATATGAGTGTAAGACTTTACCTTTATCCCTGTTGAATTGCATCTTATGCCAATCCATTTTTCTATCCCATCACAGTCTTTTTTTAGATCCTGATTATCATCCAGTCTGTTTTGGGTCATCTGCAGATTTAATAAGCGTCCCATCTATAACTTTGTCGAAAGCATTGATAAACATATCAGACACAAGGCCAAGCACTGATCCCTCGGGCACCCATTGGAAACCTGCCAGGTTTTTATTGAACCATTAATGATTACTATTTGAGTCTGGCCATCCTGAGTTCCAAATCCATTGAATAATGCCCACATCTCATTTAACCTGCATTTCTCTCTATTTTTCGTAAAAATAGACTCTTTATCCAATGCTTTGTTTAAAAAAACTAGATTAAAAATATATATACACACAAAAATATATACATATACATATATGACAGGGAACTTATATGTAATACATATTTGCCTATCTATCCATTCATCCATCTATCTATCTATCTATCTATCTAAAGTTCCCTGATCTTCCAATTTAATTCTCCCTATCTGAGGCCAACATGTGGCCCTAATAAATTTAGGCTATGGCTCTTTACCTGCCTTGGGGGTGCTTTCATTTGAGATGAAGGAAGTTGGAAGCTATGACCTTGTGAGTTTCAAAGGGCAGGAGAATGAACTGCTTATGATCCAGGGGTCTGGGAGTTGAATCCATATGGTATTTCGCAATGTTATTTACAGATTGAAGGATTGTCATGTGGAAGAGAGACCTGACATGTTTTGCTCAGCTCCAGAGTGCTGAACTGGTATCACTGGGTAGATGTTATAGATTGGCAGATTTAGACTTGATGTAAAGAAAAGTTTCCTAACACTTAGAGGTCTCCAAAAGTGAAATGGGCTGCCTTGGAAGGTGGTGGGTCTCCCTTCCTTGGAGGTCTCCAAGCATAGGCTAGATGAAGACTCGTGTAAGATGTAGAGGGGATTCTTGGTCATGTATGGGTTTCAACTCTGAAATTCTGTAATTCTGAAAAACTAACAAAGAGAAAAGGAAAAACTTTAAAATCTTGTTTTAATTGCGTCAAAGTAATACTAAGGACTCATTTGCTCCAGGAAAGGCCCCCTCCAGTTCCTCTTCATCAGTAAGCCTGGGGTCTTGATGGCTATGCCAGTTCAGTAGAAGCTCTGGCAAATCTAACCAGTTTCCAATACGGGTTTAGTATCTCTCATGCAGGTACAAACCCAGTTCAGTAGAAGCTCTGGCAAATCTAACCAGTTTCCAATATGGGTTTAGTATCTCTCATGCAGGTACAAACCCAGCTAAGTGTGAAAAGACTCATCACCGAAAAGGTTGGCCAACAGTGAATTTTTTTGGCTATTGCAATTCATGAACTTGTCTAACGAAGTATGTAGGGCTTGCAATATGTCCATGGAATTAGCACCGAGACTGATGGAATCATAGCTCTTTGGATACTTGAGTAATTTATATGAACTGTTTACCATTTGTGGATAATTCACATATGCATGATACCCATGTATGTCCTTAAAGTATCTGATAACTTTTTTTTGGCACATTTTACCTTATCACAGCACTTGGCTCTATTCATGTATGCTTAGTCTTCTGTTGCTCAAGAAATAATTAAATGTTAGAACTGGAAAAGACCTTTGAAATAATCTAATTCAACCTTTCCCCACTCCCACCAACAAGTTTTACAGATGAGGAAAGTGAGATGCAGAAAAGTGAAATGATTTGTCCAACGTCACATACCTAAACAACAGTCATGGGAATCAAAGATGAATGTTCTGAGTTTTTTGAGACTAAGCCCACTGATATTTTAAGTATATCATATTTCCTCCCTATATGATGTGGCCATCTGTCCATAATTTTAAAAAAATAGATTTTTATTGATATTTGTTGATATTTGTTATTTTTATATCACCTAGATTCCCCCCCCCATGATTTTTTTCTCTTCTCTTTTTCCTCCCTTTATAAGAAACACTTTTTTAGGAAGAGAAAACAATCATCAATACCAGTCAATCAATACAAAAAAATTGATATTATATTCAATATCCCACATCTGGAGTCCTCATTCTCTATAATGGAATAGAGTGAAGTGTCTTCTCATATTTCTTCTCTGGGGCCAACCTTGTTCTTTATACTTTCACAACATTCAGTTTCAATTGTTTTCTGGTTGTTGTTCTTTCTGTTTATTTTATTATGGTCATTGTATAAATTGTGTTCTTGGCTCTGCACACTTTACTTTCCATCAATTCATATAAATCTTCCCATGCTTCTCTATAATCATTGTGTCCATCGTTTCTTACAGTGGTATCAAACTCAAATAAAAACAGGGCCACTAGTACATACAGAAGGATCCCTGTGGGTCACATTGACTTAATTTTAAAATGAAATGTTATCTATGTTTAATTGTATTTTTATTTATGTTGCTAAAGATTTCCCAATTACATTTTAATCTGGTTTGGGCTGCATTTGGAAGTGTTGGGAGCTGGTCTGTAGCCTGTATTTGATACCTCTATTTTACAGCACAGTATTATTCCATTACATTAATGTGTCATCTTTTGTTTAATCTATGGACATCTACTTTGTTTTCAATTCTTTGCTATCACAAAAAGTGCAGCAATAAATATTTTGGTGTATCTTAGCTATATATGGAGACTTTCTTTTTTTCTCCAATGACTTCCTTGAATTATATACCTGACACTGAAATCTCTCGAAGTGTGTGAATGTTAGTCACTTTATTTGGATAATTCCAAATTGCTTTCCAGAATGGTTAAATCAATTCATAGCTCCACCTGCAATGCATTAGAGTGCTCATCTCTCCACATGTTCACAGTTTTGTATTTTTTTTAACAGAAGGAATATTGTTTATATCCTTATTCTTAGATACTGATGATTTTTGTTTGCTTTTCCTTAATAGTCTATGAATTCCCTAAGAGCATGTCTCATATTCATCTTTAGTATAGCTCAGTCTAAGGGACCATCTCCAGCATAGGGGTGGGATGTGTGAGTATGATCTGAGTACTTTACAAAAATGCAACACAGACTCTCCTCTAAGGGAATTTACAATCTGATAAGGGAAGTACAAGTATACAAATAAAAGGGAGAATGCAATAAAGGCAAAGGAGAAATCCATTCAAAAGGCTATGAGAAATCGCTTTTTGGGGGAAGGAGGTGCCTTCCCTGGTAGGTTCCAGGGAATGTTTCATGAAGAAAGTGGCACCTGAGTTGGTCCCTGAAGGAAGGCAGAGGCTTCGATTATAAGAAGTAAGACTTGTGTAAGCCGTCCCTACCCCCAAAGCTTTTGGGCCCACATGCACTAGATATAATCTTGGGGGCTGACCCCCAAAGGGTTATCTTCTCCCCTTGGCTTGTTATAGTCCCTATCCAGACTTTACTTCAGGATAACCTCTTGATATCACACCTAGGTTTCCCTAGATTTGAAGAACAGGGTTCCTAGCTCCTTCATAAGCACTCAGAGTAATATATGCAAATAAGGAATGGGACAACCTATATTTTACCCTTCAGAAAATGATAAAAGATGCAAAGACTCACTGCAACTTAGAAATTTATGCAGTCATTTCAATTGTATTCAACTATTTGTGTCCCCATTTGGGGTGTTCTTGGCAGAGATACAGGAGCGATTTGTCATTTCCTTCTCCAGCTCATTTTACAGATCAGGAAACTAAGGCAAACAGGGTTAAGTGACTTGCCCGGATCGCACAACTAGTTGTGTCTGAGGTCAGACTTGAACTGAGAAAGATGTCTTCCTGACTTCAGGCCCGGTTCTCTGTGCACTATGGCGCCATCTAGCGCCCAACTTTAAAAAAGATTCAGAAAATAAAGGCACTCAAGTAGTTCGTAAAGTCTCCTAGGAGGTAATCCTTGGAAGGATTCTTCCCATTGAGCCTGCACTGTCTGAATCACTTAATAGCAAGGGGATAGCAGAGTCCAAGTCTGTTGCTTCTGCAAGCTAAGGGGCCCATTTACCACTCCTCTACCCATGGAGAGGGAGTGGCATCTGAGCAATCCTCTTCTTCTTCCAAGAAGGTATATTATTTAGGAAATACCTTCTCCTTCTAGACGATCAGGTCTCCAAACTTCCCAACTCTAAAAGCCGGGGGTCCCCCACAAGGCAGTCCCTGAGGCTAAAACTGATCATAGGTCTGGAGGTCAAAAGGACCTTGGAGATCATCCACTCCAACTTCCTTGTTTTACCAATGAGCAAACTGGCTGACAGGAGGTAGTTGGAGCCAGTGTTGACACCCAAGCCTTGTGGCTCTCGGGCCAGGACTCTTTCCACCACTGGCTCCAGATTCCCTCAGTTATCTCTAACTGTTCTAAGGCAGAGATCGATGCCCTGCTCTTTCCTCTCATCCTACCAAGACCAGTTATTAAAAAGCAAAAACATCTCCAACTCTCCCGCGCTTGTGACTAAGAGGCTGAAGTTCCTTGTTTTTTTTCATATTTCACCTTTCTCAGTTTAATTTTCAGAGCTGCTGAGTCAACTAACCCTCTCTCACTTGATCATATGAAAAGGCTGCATGTATTTTTCAATGATATGACAAAGCTAGAAAGGCAGGCTTGGCCACAGACAAGGTCTCCTGATTGTTGGTGACAGTGCCTAACCACATACATGCCTCTAGGCAGAACCTTGAAAAAACTGAGCTTGAAACCAAAGCCCTTTTCCAAACCAATCTTCAGGTTAAGTGATCTAGGAGGGTATAGGTTGTGGGCAAAGGAAACAATTGGTGTCTTCATTATGTCAAGTCCACAACTTTTATTAAGAACCTAATGTGTACCAGGTACCATGCTAAGTATTGGGAAAAAAGAAAGGTAAAAAATAGTTCCTGCTCTGAAGGAGCAGAATCTAATTGGGAGACAATGTGCAAACAACTATGTACAAACAAGACAAATAGAGGATAAGCTGGGGAGAGTCTCAGAGGTAAGGCACGAAGATTAGAGAAGGCCAGAAGGGGATTTTTGCAGGTGAGACTTTATTTTTATTCATTCATTCATTCATTTATTCACTCATTTATTTATTTTTGGCCAGGCAATTGGGGTTAAGTGACTTGCTCAGACTCACACAGCTAATAAGTGTTATGTGTCTTGAACTCAGGTCCTCCTGACTCCAGGGCTGGTACTCTATCCACTGTGCCACCTGGCTGACCCCAGCAAGTGAGACTTTAGCTGAGACTTGAAGGGAAACCGGAAGGTGGCGATGAGGAGGGAGAGAGTTCCAGGCCTGGAGGACAGTCAGGGAGAGCACTCAGGATCAGGAAGATGGAGTGTCTGATGACAGCAAGGAGGCGGGTATCCCTGGATCACAAAGAATACGGAGGGGAGGTAGGCATAAGAAGGTTAGCAAGGGAGGAAGACAATGGTTACAAAAGGCTTTGAAAATGAAACAGAAGATTTAAAGATTCTATTGCTACTTCTTATTCTTGCTGTTGATTTGTTTTAGTCATGTACTAGGGGAAGAGGGATGGCGATGGAGGTATTAGAATGGTCATAGCATACCCTCCCCACCAAAGCATCACCATTTTCTTTCTCTGCCTAGGAAAATATCTGTTGATTTCTAAGTGATATCATTTTATTGGGATCGTAGGTTTTAAGGTCACAAGACCATGGATTCGGAATTGGAAGGAACCTCAAAGCTCATCTAGTCCAATACTCTCATTTTACAGGTGAGGAAACTGAGGCCCAGAGAGGCTAAGTGATTCATCCGAAGTCACACAAGTAGTCAGTGGACAAGATGGGGATTTGAACGCAGTTGCTCTGGTTCCAATTCTCCATGGCCTTGATTTACTTTGTTTTCAGGGTTTTTTTTTTTTCCTCAATCCATTTTGTCCTACGGGCCAATGAGAGCAATTGATATCTTTTTTCGTTTAAAATTCATGTTACCACTTTCCCACCTAAACCTGCTGTTGACCTGTTTTAGTCATGAGTTAATAACTGTGTAGAGGATCCTGCCCTTTGAGCTCTCTTCCTTAGTCAGAGTTCCTTAGTTTCTTTATTGATAGTTTGTTTACCTTGTGACAATCCCAACAGTCTTGTGGTGGCTGCGGGCTGGAACGAGTCCCAGAGAGAACTATGACTTCTTCATGGACTATGCCCTGTCCTGGGTTCTGTGCCTGCAGGGGAATTGGTACTGATTTGGTGGAGCCTAGCAGCCAATACTATAGTGTAAGAGTGAGGCAGCTGACTCATTTGCCTCAGGCTTGAAAACCAGAGGGGCACAGGAAATATATAAAATATGTAACTACTATCCCAAGAACACACAGTTCTTCAGGACAAAAGAGCGTGATTCTATAGAATCTTGCTGAGGGCACAGAATTAGGTAATTATGACTCTAACCAGTACAGTGGAATCCAGAATGACCTATGAGCAAATCCCAGAGAAATACCACACCACTGCAATTAAGTTGCATGGAGGAAGCAAAAGAGAGCTGGGCCTGGAGTCAGGAAAACCTGTGTTCAAATCCTGCTTCAGACAATTACCAGCTCTGTGATCCTGGTCAAGTCACTTAATCTCTCTCTGCCTCAATTTCTTCTGCTGTAAAATGGGGATAATAATAGCACCTACCTCCCCGGGTTATTGTGAGGGTGAAATGAGGTAATATTCGTAAAGTACTTTGTAAACCTTAAAGCATTATATAAATGCTAGTTATTATCATTATTATTATTATACATTTCATAAATTGTAACCAAAAGTAGTCATACATTTAAACAACCAAAAATAAATCAAATAATACTAAAATGAAAAGGAAAGGAAAAGGAAATCTGATATTTTAAATAAGAAGTATGCTGTTTCTTTCTATTTGGTTTGTAATATCAGTAGGAGGAGAAAAAAAGGTAAAAAAAGAGATGATATGCACATCAGTACATTTTCTCTACTGAGCAGTTGTCCTTGTTGAGTGGAATTGAATTGGAAAAAAGTTAGATGAGGCAGGAGCTTTAAAGTATTGGCTAAATGATATTGTTGGATTATCTTTGGGTATTAATTATCCAAACTCTCCCTCCTCCCCCTCAGAGCCTTCCTGGAGACAGACCTCAATGGAATCATCTCAGAACCATACTAGTATCATTAGTAAGGCAGAGTGGGTGTTCTGAAAAGGGCCCTGGCCTTGGGGTCCAGGGTCCTAAGTTTGAATCTTAACTCTGAGACTTACTCTTTGTAACCTTCCATGGGCAAATCTTATTGAACATCTCTGAGCCTAAGATGCCTCACTTCTAAAATGGATGACCCCTTATAATAACTTATAATATCCAAAGAGGAGGGTCACCTTGTTGAATTAGAAGCTCTAACTTGCTGAGATTTTGGCCTGTCCACTCAGGGCTTGGAAGAGCTGTTCTTACAGCAGCTCAGTGTGATGTGATAAGAGGTCCAAGGGTGTGATGGAGCCAGCTCACACAAAAGCCAACTGTTAAATTTTCAATGTGACCATTTACCCCTTTAGAAATTGGCAAAGGCTACTAACCAGGGCTTGATTTATTGTTTTGATGATTGTCTAGATGTAAGAAAGTGGTGGAGAAAATGTCGATAATGCAAATTAGATTTGAAAGAGTATCTTGCTTACAGTTTGGGTTTGGTTTTTTTTTTTTTGGAGAGCCAGGTGATAAACATTTACTGGAATGCCTCTGGATGAGAACCTGAAAAGTTGTGGTTATAGAGACAGAGAGGAAAATAAAGATCCAAAATATATTTCAGAGGAAGAATAAACGCTTTTATCATTTTGGTTATTTTGCAGATGAGGAAAATGAAACTCACAGAGCATCCATTTGGGGCTGGAAGAAGCCTCAGAGGCTACCTAAGAGAACCCCTTAATTTTGTAGATAAAAAAATTAAAGGCCAAAGTGATTCAGGGACTTGTCCATAGTCACATAAGTATAGTACCAGAGGCAGGATTTGAACCTAGATCCTTGTCCAACACTTAGCACAGAATCTGGCACTTAGTAGGTGCTTAATAAATGTTTATTGACTAACGTTAGCATTCATGTGTTACCTCTGTTGTTCTCCTTAGATTTGGAAGAGGATCAATGACATCACAAGGGTGATGTCTTGACTTGTGTGTGAATTATATTTAAATGAGGCAGAGTTGCACAAAATTTTCAACCTCACTCTCTCTTCCAGAGTCATTCCAGAGTCCAATGGCAAGACAAAAATCAAGATAGCTGGTTATGGCCTGGGATGCAGTGGATACCCTTGGAGTCTTTGATGTCTGACCAAGCTCCAAGTACTCCAGAGTACCTGCTTCAGCCACCTTCATGACCTTTGGAACAAATTGTTCTCATCCACCTATTACACAAGAGAAAGTCTTCACATGCTTGGGGGTAAACATCCTTTTCATTTACTGATGGGTTTGAGGCCCCTCTGTTACCCTTAACCTGGGTTAGCCTATCTACAATTTTATTGGTATATAGCCACTGCACATGCTACAGCTTCTTGGAACCATACGTGAGAGTTGGGTGACAGGTGGACCCCAAAGATGGGCGAGTATCCCTGAAAAGGGCTCAGCAAACCCTCACACTAGAGGTGCTAGTCCTCCCTGAACACCCCAAACTCACACCTCTCAACCTCAGTACCATGTTCTATGCACCACAGGACTCCCTGTAAGATACCAGATAATCCTGATGTCAAGGAAAGAATCCAATCCAAAAAGAATAATATTTGTCAGACTATGTGTCACAATTTTTGTTTCAGAAAATATTGTCACCATACCTATATGTGGACATTTCTGTAGGATCTGTATGTGTCATGGCAACAAAGTATCCTTCCCATCACCTACATTCTATTGCCCTCTAGTGGCCATGCTTTTCATTGGATTTCAGAACAATCCCCACAGAACCATTGAATGTCAAGGTAGGGAGAGATGGAACTTAATGAATGAGGAATCTGAGGCCCAGAGACCTGAAGTAATTTTCCACACAGATAATAAGTAACAGAGCTGGGAAAAGAATCCAGTTTTCCTGTCTCCAAATTCAGGTCTCTTTCTTCTCTGCTGTCAGTCTCCCACCTACCCAGAGTGCCTCATTATCTGGGTTCTGCCCAAATAAGCCCTCTCCAGCCCAGCCAGCCTTGTTGCCCAGAACTAACTTCCAGCTTCCCCTTCCCAGTCACAAAGCTTACAGCCCTATGATAAGGGTTAAGGTATGATGTTCAGATACTGACCTCCAGGTTGGGGCAACAAATATCAGTGTTACTCATGTTTTATGTTTATATAGAACTTTAAGGCTTACAAAGTACTTTCCTCAGAACAATCCTGTGTGAAGAAAATAGTATAAGTATTACCCTCATTTCACAGATGAAGAAACCAAGACTGGTTGTTGTTGTTCAGTTGTGGCTGATTCTTCATGACCCTGTGCACCATTCTGTCTGTGGAGTTTTCTTGGCAAGGATACTGGAGTGGTTTGCCATTTCCTTCTCCAGAGCCAATGCTTAGAGCAGTTAATTGACTATATAAAACAAATATTAGAAACAAGATTTAAACCCAGGTTTGGGGATTCCAAAAGTTGTATTCTTTCCCCTCTACCAGTCTACCACATAATGGTGCCTTCAGATCTGTGAATTAATTACAAACCACTGCTGGAACCAAGGTGGGAGAAAGCACTGAACCCTTCTTCATCTCTACTGAAGGGGCCCCTCTGCTCTGATTTCCTTACTTGGTGACCTGGTTTAATCTTGGGGGAACCTGGCTGCATAAAAGAAGGATTATGCTCTTCTTTCACACTCTTTGGCTCTTTATGTCTTTCACCACACTTAAAGACTACATTTGGCTCATGTCTTAAAGTTGCCCCAAAGTGAGGAGTAGAAAGGTTTTGGATACATAGCATTACAATTTTTAAAAGAAGGAAAATTTGTGGGGGTCATTTGAATTTTCATGTAATCTAAAGAGGGAGTTCATTATTACACATATTTCAGAGATGAATCTTTGAGAGATCAAGACACTTATTCAAGATTTCATGACTGCTAAGTGTTTGAGCTAGGATTCAGAGCAGGCCTTCTGATGCCCACTAAGTCACAGAATCCTAGAACTATAAACGGAATCATAAAATCTGAGAATTGGGAAAGACCTCAGGCACCATCTAATTTAACTCTTACTTGAGCAAGAATTCTATTTGTAACAACCTCGACATGGTTATCTGGCCTTTACTTGATGAATTTAAGCGAGGAGGAACCTAAGCCATTTTAAAGTAACCCATTCTGCTGTTGGACAGCTCTGTTTGTCAGGAAGTTTTTCTTTACCTTGATCCCCAGTTTGGTGCTTTGCTATTTCCATGCACCTAGTTCTGCTCTCTAGGGCCAAACAGAATGAATTGGATCCTCGTCCATATGTAGCCTTCCACACAGTTGAAGATAGTCATGATGTTTTCTCTTCTCAAAGCTAAAAAATCTCAGGTCCTTCAATGAATCCTCAGATACATCTGAAGGCCTTTTGCCAATCTTGATGATCCTTCTTTGTAGGTTCTCAACCTCATGAATGTCCTTCTTTAATTACAGTACCTGGAAATGAATGCAGCACTCCAGATTCACTCTGACCAGGGTAGAGTATAGTGGAGCTATCACCTTCTGAATCTTAGGCATAGGAGTCCTCTCTCTGTAATATAAGTATAATTTTGCCAAAACAGTGCCTGGTATATAGCATACATTTAATTAATGCTTGTTGAATGTATATTTAGCATGGAATTATTTGTATTTATAAGAACCCCAAAACAACTGTTTCCTCTAATACATTTGGCTCTTAATCCATTCTTCATTATCTGATGCCAGACAACTAATTTTTACTTTAAAAGAGCAAAGTAGATAGGTGAACAACATTTTGAAAGCCATGGTAGAGCCAAATGTATGGACTACTAGTATTAATTTTGAAAGAAATTATGAGTGTTTATTAAAGAATGAGATGGATTTTACATGATAGCACATGTAAAAACTATATTAAACTGCCTACCATGGGGTGGAAGGAAGGGAGGAAAATTTGGAACTCAAAATTTTGTAAAAATGAATACTAAACATTTTCTTGACATATAACTGGGGAAAAAATAAAATGCTATTAAACTTAAAAAAAAAAAGAATGAGATGGAGATACCCAGGGAGTAACCATCATCTTTATTGGACTAATTGGTACAGCCCAATGGACAACACAAAATTCATCTCCAAAGCTGTCAACTAGTTAATTACCAAGCATTTATTAAGCACTTACTATGTGCTAGGCACTGTGCTGAACCCTGGGGATTTAAAAAAAGGCAAAAAAAGCATCACAGAGTCAAATACTATTCCCTTCTTCCTTCCTCTTTTTCCTCTCTTCATCCCCTTGTTTCTTTGCAACCCACTCTTCCAAGATAAGGAAGAGACAAGATGACTTGGTTGCTAAATTTGTTCCAATTAAAAATTAACCCCAAAGAGAAGACTCTGGCAGCCAAGGACCCAAATCTTCCAGTTTTCTTCGCAGGGCATACTTTGGCCATTATTCCCATCCCCATTGGAGATGACTAGTCTTAACATGGGACCGTGAATCTTGTAGACACCATTGGATTAGAACTTAAGCCATTCAGAGAAATAATCATGGATATTCTCTGCCCCCAAGGAAGTTATAAGGGGGAAGAGACAAGACCTGTCAATTCTTGATTTTCCCCATTAATTGAAAGGATGTGAGAGCAAGGCATCTAAAGATCATTTCCACTGGTATTACGTACATATTATGATATTTTCTTGTAGTATTTTTACCTCCATTTATTCTGCTGAAGTTAATATTAAAACTGCTTTGAATCCCATGGCACTTAGAGCTAGAAGGGGCCTTGGAGTTCAACTAGCCAAAGCCTTCATTTTACATATGGGAGAATATAAACACAGAGCAGTAATTCTACTTGCCTAAAGACACAGAGGTAGTAAGTCACAAAACCAGTATTCAGACCCAAGTCTTTTGATGCCAGATCCAACATCCTTCCCACTACACTATGGTGACCTCTTGGTGGCTATGTGCTCTAAGAATCAATGGTCTACAAGCCTAATGGGTAAGAAAATGCATAATAATGATGGAATAGTATAAGTTATTCTTCTGGTTCTGCTCACTTCACACTGCAACAGTTCATATAAATACATGTCTTTTGGAAATTGTCTATTTTTATAGCACTATGACATTCTATCATATTCATACACCACAACTTATTCAACCATTGCTCAATTGTTGAACATCTTCTTAGTTTCCAATTTGGAGTTTTCTTTTTTTTTCATGTCAGCACTAAAAAGAACTGCTATACAAATTTTGGTACAAGAAAGAATATTTTCCTTTCTCTTTGATCTCTTCTGGGTACAGGCCTGGCAGTAGTATAGCTGGGTCAGAGGGCACAGATTATTCAGTGACCTTTTGTGTATAATTCTAAGTTCCTCTCCTGAATAGTTGTATCTACTCTCAGGTCCACGATGCATCCATGTGCCTGCTTTTCCACAGCTCCTCCAACATTTATCATTTTTTCATCCCAACCATCAGTTATCATCTGCACCCTTCTACAGTCTTGCTCCATCGATTCATTTCCTCTTTAAATCTGCAGTCTTTGTCACTTCCCCCCTTTCTTCTCTTCTGACAATTATGCTTAGCTCTTTCCGTTCTAATAAACCCCTCCAAAACAAACAAAACCAAAACTGCCTTGGCTATATGTTCTTCTTTAGGCTAACAGCCTTTTTCTCTCCTTCCCTTTAGCACTAATCTTAAGCATAGCATTAGTCACTCCTGTGATAGGGTTTCTTTTTCTGTTACTCCCCTGTAACTTATTTCTCTGAAGTCACCAGTGACTTCCCAATTGTCTAATTCAAGAACTTTTTCTCAGTCCATAGTCCATTTGACCTCTCCTGGGCTCTTTGGAATTTGATCCCTTTTTAACTTCTATTTTCCATTTTCATTTGTTGCACATTTTTTGAAATGCTTACTTTGTTCAAGGAACTGCATTAGGCAACATGGGGGATCTAAACGTGAACAAATCAAGGTTCCTGCCTTCTGAGGGTCTATAACTTGGTGGATTGGCTGATTCACCTACACAAATACGAGCAATGAAGTTATACGAACTATGAACCACGTTATATAGGGGTTCATAAAATGAGAGACGCCTTACAGGAGCAGCTGTGTGGCACAGTGGATAGAGCGTTAGGTCTGGAGTTAGGAATGCCTGAGCTCAGAGCTGGCCTCAGACATTTACCAGCTCTATGGTTATAACCAGTCCCATGGTTAATGTCTCAGACACTAAGATTGAAAACCTGGGTGATTCAAAGGTGGCTGTTCTTGTTCAGTCACGGTCAACTCTTTGTGACCTCATTTTGGGTTTTCTTGGCAAAGATATTGCAGTGGTTTGCCATTTCCTTCTCCAGCTCATTTTTCAGATGAGGAAACTGAGGTCAATGAGGGGAAGTGACTTGCCTAGGGTCACACAGTTAGTAAGTGTCTGAGGCCAGATTTGATTTCAGGGAAGGTGAGTCTCCTTGACTCTAGGTCCTGTGCCCTATCCACTGCGCCGCCTGACCGTGCACATAAGTAAGTTCAATCCACACACTCCCCGTCCCGTAAGCTGGTCAAAGTGATGAGGGGAACTTTCTGATCAACTCCCCACATAAGTTTTAGGAAGTAACAACCTTTGATCGCATTTGCAGACTGGTGAAAATGTGCTGTAGAATGGTGGTTAGGAAGTGCTCCTCTAAAAAAAAATGAGCTAATCAGAAGAAAGATTCCTATTCACATAGAACAGAGAGGCTAAGGTAAACCAGGGTTAGTTGAATTATCCAGTTGTTATAAAAAAAGGAATTTTTGAGTGAAAATATTGTGGAAGCCAAATGTACTGTTTGATTTGTTATATTCCTGTGGCTGAAAAGTTCCAACCAAACACTCCAAATGATATAAAATTAGAGCTTCTCTTGGGATTATAGATTTTGGTCTAAAAGAGACCTTAGAGATCATCTTATCCAACTCCCTCCTTTGACAGATTAAGGAAATTAAAACCCAGGGAAGTTAAAAGATTTACCCCAGGTCACACAAGTAATAAGAGGAAGAGTTAGGATTTGCATCCAGGTTTTCTGATTCTAAATCCAATACTCTTTCCACTATAACAGCTGCCTAGTGTTCATGTATCTCTTTAGTTTTTGTAGAGTTTTTATATCTATGTTTTCTACAAAAGGGGAATAGGTCAGAGACTATTACTTCCATTTTGCCACTGAGGAAACTGAGGCCCAAAAAAGCTAAGTCATTTGTTGAAGACTAACCAAATACCTAATTAGTGGCAGAGGTGAAAAAAACTCAGTCTCCTGAGTCTCAGAGCTTTTTGTTGTTTCAGTTGTGTCCGACTCTTTGTGACCCCATTGGGATTTTCTTGGCAAAGATATTAGAGTGTTTTGCCATTTCCATCTCCAGATCATTTTACAGATGAGGAAACTAAGGCAAACAGAGTTGAGTGACTTGCCCAGGGTCACACAGCTAGTAAGTATCTGAGGACAGATTTTAACTCAGGTCTTTTTGACTCCAGGCGTGGTGTTTTATCCATTGTGCCACCTAGCTGTCTCGAAGCTAGAACTGGCCAAATTCTTTTTATGGTCTTAGAGATTTCAGGGGTCTCAGAACTGAACCAAACACACAGAATCAGGTATGTTTTCAGGTCTGTTAACTAAGTAGTTATAGTCACAGGGATCGACCACCATAAAACCCAGCTAGCATCACACTAAGAAAAACTTAATCCATAGGCATAGACTAACATTTCTAACCTTGAATGATCTTACATGTTTGTACCACTGATCACAAAATCTTAAAATGTTAGCTCTGAAAGGGGCCTTAGAGATCACCTAGTCCATTCCTTCATTTTACAACTAGGAGAATTTAGAGGTAGGCTAGATAGTGAGGATAGCAAGGGCTGTCCTCACTTGTAGCATGAGAGTATTGTTGTGTGGTTCAAAGATAGGCAGAACAGGGGTGGAGCCAAGATGGCAAAATACAGGCAGCAACCCAGCTAAACTCTCCCAACATTCCCCTCCAAACAACTTTAAAATAACTCCTCAAATCAAATTTTGGGGTGACAGGGCCAGGGAGAGGTTAGAGTGAGACATTTCTCCAGCCTAAGACAACTTAGGAGGTCAGCAGGAGAGGTCTAGGACACCATGGTGGGAGCTGGCCCTGGGTGGGTCAGGAACACCAGCAGTAAGCCTTGGAGGTGGTTTTGACAGCAGCAGCAGCTTCAGGAGCTCTCAGCCCAGACATGGTAGGGGAGTTGGACAACTGGTCAGAAAGAGATTACACGAAACCTTTTGCTGGTACTGGGTACAGGACTTGGTGCTAATTGTCAACTCTAGTGCCCATATACAGTCCTGAGTTGCAGGTCCAGGGTGGAGAAGAGCATTTCTCATCAGTCACAAAGGAACAGGGATTCTAGTTACAGTTCCAAGGCCAAGAGGAGCACTAGCACTTGCAGCTGCAGGGCAGAAGGGGCGCCTCCTGGATAAAGACCAGAGCTCAATCCAGGAAAGCAGTGACCACACCTCTCCCCTAGTCACATCACCTTGGAGGCACTGAAAAATTGCAGACCCCAGAACAAGCTCTGAAAATATCACAAAAAAGCCTGAAGCTTAGAACATTATCTCTCCATTTTCAGGGGAGCAGAGCCCATCTTAATATAAAGTTCAAAGTCAAGAAGTAGGCTGAACAACAACAATAACAAGAACCTGACCATAAAAAGTACAGCAATGGCAGGGAAGACCAAGACATAAACTTAGAAGAAGACAGTAATGTGGAAATAGCTACAAGCAAAACCTCAAGGGAAAATGCTAGTTGAACCCCATCTCAACAAGAATTTCTGGAGGAGTTAAAGAAAGACATAAGAATGCTAAAGGAAAGATTAGGAAAAGAAATGAGAGGGATGAAAGAAAACTATGAGAAGAGAATTAACAACTTGGTAAAAGAGGCACAAAAATGAAGAAAATAACACTTAAAAAAACCAGAATTGACCTAATGGTAAAAAAGGTACAAAAATTCACTGAAGAAAAGAACTCCTTTAGAAGCAGAATTGGCCAAAAGGAAAAAGAAGTACAAGAGGTCACCGAAGAAAAGAATTCCTTAAAAATTAGGATTGGAAAAAAAAATTTTTTTAATTAGGATTAGGCAAACGGAAGCTAATGACTCCATGAAACATCAAGAAACAATAGAGCAAAGTCTTAAAACAATGGAAAAAAATAGAAGAAAATGTGAAATATCTCACCAGAAAAACAACTGACCTAGAAAAAAGATTGAAGAGAGTGAATTTAAGAATGATTAGACTAAAGCCATGATAAAAAAGAGAGCCTAGACAGAATATTTCAAGAAATTATGAAGGAAAATTACCTTGATATCTTAGAACCAGAGGGCAAAATAGAGATGGAAAGAATCCATCAATAACCTTATGAAAACTCCCAGGAATTTTATAGCCAAATTCCAGAGCTCCCAGGTCAAGGAAAAAATATTGAAAGAGGCCAAAAAGAAATAATTCGAATATTGTAGAGCCACAGTCAGGATCACACAAGATTCTTTAATGTAGCTTCCACATTAAAAGAGTAGAAGGCTTAGAATATTATGTTCCAGAAGGTGAAGGAGCTAAGATTGGATCCAAGAATCACTCACCCAGAAAAACTGAGTATAATCCTTCAGGGGAAATTAGATATTTAATAAAATAGAGGAGTTTCAAGCATTCCTGATGAAAAGACCAGAGCTGAATAGAAAATTTGACATTCAAACTCAAGAGACTCAAGAGAAGCATCAAAAGGTAAACACAAAAGGCTAAACATACGGGACTCAATGAAGACAAACTTTTTACCCTATATGGGAAGATGATACATGTAACTCCTAAGAACTTTATCATTATAAGGACAGTTAGAAAGAGCCTACATAGAGAAAAGGCATAAATGTGAGTAAATTATGTGGAGGATGATCTCAAAAAAAAACAAAAAATGAAGGGGTAAGAAGAGGGATGCACTGGGAGAAGGGGGAAGGGAGAGGTAGAATGGGAAAATTTTCTCACATGAGGCACACAAGAAAGGGCTTTTGGCAGGCAAGACTTGAACCTCACTCTAATTGGAATTGACATCTATCTTATCCAATAAGGAAATAGGAGGGGAAGGAGATAAGAGATGTGGGAGGGGGTGGATTAAGGGAGTCAGTGGTCAGAAGCAAAACAGACTTTTAAAAGAGAGGATCAACAGAAGAAAATAGGATAGAGGGGAATACACAGTTAGTAATCATATCTTTGAATGTGAATGGGATGAGCTCACCCATAAAATGGAAACAGATAGCAGAATGGATTAGAAATGAGAATCCAACAATATTTTGTTTGCAAGAGACACATTTGAAACAAACATACACAGAGCTAAAATAAGGGGTTGAAGCAGAATCTATTATGTTTCAGCTGAAATAAAAATGGTAGGGGTAGCAATCATGATCTCAGACAAAGCAAAAGCAAAAAGAAACCTAATTAAAAGAGATAATCAGGGAAACTACATTTAGTTTAAAATGTACTATAGACAATGAAGCAATATCAAAAATTTTTACAGCATTTCTCTGATAAAAGTCTCATTTCTCAAATACATAGGGAAATAAATCAAATTTGTAAAAATAAGAGCCATTCTCCAAATGATAAATGATCAAAGAATATAAACAAGCAGTTTTCAGAAGAAATCAAATCTACCTATAGTCATATAAAAACACTCTCAATCGCTATTTACCAGAGAAATGAAGATTAAAACAACTCTGAGGTACCACTGCACATCTATCAGAAATGAAAATGCTGGAAGGAATGAGGGAAAACAAATACACTAATAAATTGTTGTTGGAGTTGTGAACTGGTCTAAATATTCTAGAGAACAATTTGGAACTATACCCAGAGGGCTATAAAATTGTACATAAACTTTGGTCCAGCAATATTACTACTAGGTCTGTATCCCAAAGAGATCAAAGGAAAAAAAAAAGGACCTACACGTACAAAAATGTTTATAACCACACTTTTTGTGGCGGCATAGAGTTAGAAATTGAGGGAATGCTTGTCAATTGGGGAATAACTGAACAAGTTGTGACATATGATTGTGATGGAGTACTATTGTGCTGTAAGAAATAATGAAGGGAGTGGTGTCAGAAAAAAATAAATATGGCAAGACCTATATGAACTGAAGCAAAGTGAAGTGAGAAATGCCAGGAGAGATTATCATGCACAGCAATGTTGTAACGATGATCAGCTGTGAAAGACTTGGCTACTCTGATCAATTTAATGATCTAAGACAATTCCAAAGGACTCACAATGAAAAAACATTATCCCCCTCCAGAGAGATAATTGATGACCCCTAAATGCAAATTGAAGTATAATTTTCTCACTTTCTTTTTTTTTTAATATGACTTATATGGAAATATGTTTTGCATGATTTCACATTTGTAACTTATATCATTTGCTTGCCTTCTCAGTGTGTATGAGAGGGATGCGAGGGAAGGAGGGAATCTAGAACTCAAAATTTAAAAAGAAAAGAATGCTAAAAAAAAAAAATTTTCTTAAAAAAATCTTACAATACAAAAAAATGAGGCAGAAAGATATCTCTATACTCTTCTCCCTGTATCCTTCTCCAAAGGAGACTTGATTTCCTGCCAAGAGGGGAAGCTAGAAGTTGGAGATAGAAACCTGGCCACTCTGCTCTGTTTAGGGAGAAGAGGTAAAAAACTAGAATTATATTCATCTACTCCCTTAAATATCAATAGTCTTAGGGGACATGGTTTCAGATTCAATCTATCTTCTGATCATTGTTTCTTTACAGGGAAAGGAGGACCCCAAACTTTATATCCAAGGCTTGACTCCTTTCCTACCAAATACCAGTTCCACAATGAACACACAGAGGAAGTAGTGAAGAAACCCATTTATCCAAGTCAAAAAGCAAAACAGAAATCAGAGAAGGTATATGGAGAAGAATATATGCCAGCTAATACAATGAAGGAGCTCTCCCAGTAGGAGAGAGGTAGCAGCTCAACTAAGGGAGAGAGTCCCAGATTTCACCCAAGGGGAAGGTCCCAGAAGCCTCTAGTGTAGCAAGCTGGAGATAAGGACGTTAGACGGCTAGCTTCTCACGTGTGTTTCTGCTCTTTAGTGAGCTGAAGTGAGGCTGGTATCACCATCTTCTCTCTTAAAGCTGGAAGCCAGAAATACTTAAAGCTCAAAGAGAACCAAAGAATCCCCCAAAGACCTGAAGAGACTAGGACTTTCTGCTCTCCACTCTTCTGCTCTCAACAATTCCTCAAGCAGATGCAAGGCAATAATCTCTACCAGTAAGGAGAGAGTCCCATACTGAGGGCCTTTTGGATCCTGGAGATAGAGAGAGAGAGAGAGAGAGAGAGAGAGAGAGAGAGAGAGAGAAAGAGAGAGAGAGATGATAGATAGATGATAGATAGATAGATAGATAGATAGATAGATAGATAGATAGATAGATAGATA
>NW_020954576.1:40318796-40339457 GCF_900497805.2 Vombatus ursinus
ATAGATAGATAGATAGATAGATAGATAGATAGATAGATAGATAGATAAACACATTTATTAAGGGGCTTACTAGGTGCCAAACACTGTACCAAGTACTAAAAATACAAATATAAGCAGACAAAACAGTCTCTGCCCTCAAGGTACTTACATACTAATGAATTTGCAGCATGGAGCCTCTAAGCACAAGCAAACTTGAGAGTACAGGCTTCTTGGCATAGGAACTGGATAACTGCTGAAATTCGGGGCTATAGCTTAGCTATCAAAAAGTTCAGATGGGATGTCAATGTCAGTGCTCTCAAGAATGTCCAAATTTGGAGACTCCTTACACTATGAACTCACAGATAACCTTCTGGGCAATAGAGGTCTTCAAGGGCCATAGAATCTGTACCCTTAGATGGTTACAGTTGTCTTAGACTGACTGGAGACTTTGAAAGGACAAAGACTGTTTAAAATTCACAGCCCTGCATAGTGCCTCAGTGCTTAATGAATCCTTTTCGATAACAATGGTTTTTTTGAAATACAATTTCCTATTCTCTTCTTTCAACTCCTTTCTGCATAGTTTCAGCAGAGAGCCACCATTTCCAAAACCAGTTCCTTTTTCCTTTCCCTCCAGGGTTTTCCAACAAAATTTCCTCAGAATATTTCTTGAGGGAAGATTGGGAGGTCACAGGGCCCTGGGTGGGTTGCTATTTCTGACTCATTAAATTAAAAGAAATGTTAGACACAAAAGCAGCAGACAAAGGCCTGTGTTGAGTGCCTGGATAATAACACGATGTGGGAAGTGACTCATCCCTAGATGGGCTGGCATGCAGTCACCAAAGAACAGTAAGGAGTGAAAGAGTCATTTTCTGGTGTGACTAATGGTACCTTCTCAGGGACAGGACCGAAAAAGGCATTTCACAGAGGGAGGCCTCAGCAGCCCACAAACTGTATTCCAGGTAGGTCTGGGGGCTATCTGTCACATATGTCAGAAACCTCCAAAAAGACCACAGACACCACCAGGGACAAAAGATGAAAAAGAATTTGAGTCCCAAAGAAAGTCAAACAATAGTGGATAATACAGTTGAGAGGAACTGGGGGGAGAGACTGAGGAGGCAGGTGAGGGGAAAACAAACATCAATTACCCTTGGGGAAAGAAAGGAAGAAACAAGCCTGAAAAAGAGGTCTAAGAATTTACTAAAATCACAGATTCTGTCTTCTCCACTCATCTCTCTCTTTCAGTGGATAGAGCATTGGACCTGGAGTTGGGAAGACCTAAGTTAAAAGCCTATGTCAGACACTTACAAGTTGTATGATCTTGGATGTCACATTATCTCTATTTGCCCAGTTTCCTCATTTGTAAAATGAGGATAATAGTAACATCAACCTTCCAGGGTGGTTAAAATCTGATAATATTGTAAAGTGCTCTGCAAATCTTACAATGCTATATAAATGCTATTATTGTTACTACTACTACTACTACTACTACCACTACCACCACTACCACCACCATCACCACTACCCCTACTACTATTACCACCGCCACTATTGACGGGTTATGGGGCCCACCATTCAGTTTCAGAAGCCGAGACCTTTGCCCCTTTTCGCCAAAAGGAATTTGGCTCCCATTTGTTGAAAACCCTTAAATTTTTAGATTCCCCTTGCCTCCCTTCCAAAGCCTCAGCCTCCCCTTTTGATCTTATTTGGATGCGCCTTCCTCCCTAGCCCTAAAAAGAACCTGGCTCCTGTTTGTCTTTCTTTATCTCCCTTTGGAAGCAAACTTCTACCTTCCAGTTCTCTTCATTATCTATTCTCATTGTTTATTCAAATCTCTCAGACTTTCCAAATGGAATTCTCACCTAGACCCTTTTTCTCAACCACCTCCCCCTTCAACTGGCCTTTCATTGTGGCTACATCCAATCTCCCCTCCATTGTTTTACCTTCCTATGGCCCCTGGCCATTTCCCACCCTTAATCCTAACTAGGCCCCACGAGGTCCAGGACCCAGGAGTTCTGTTCACCCCAACTTACTAGCCGCTCCCATCCAGATCTCCCTAGGCCTTCCTCCCATCACCCCAAACTACTTGGCCACTCCTAGATCCCTCCCACAGTTTTTTTTACTGTATTTAAGATCCACCTTAGCCCCCATTCAGATGCTGGGAATTTCTCATGCCCAAAAGGCTGAGACTGTCTCATGCCTGCTTGTCCTTACGGGCATCACCTGGCCTATCCACTTTAGTCCCCATTCAGATGCTGAGCTTTTCTCATGCTCAAAAGGCTAAGACTGTCTTATGTCTGCTCATCCTCACGGGCATTACTGATGTTTGGGTTCCTTGGGAATCTGGCCTATATGCTTTATCTTTAATAAACTATTTCTCTGGCTGGAAGAAGATTTGGGTCGAATTTATTCAGACAGACCCGGTGCCGCAATCTTGGGGTGCCTCTGTGCATCTAGGAGCACCCCAAAACCTCTACGCCTCTTCACTATTACTTCTACTACTACTACTATTAGTACTACTACTGCCATTACTACTACTACTACCATTACTACTCTTACTACCAACCACCACTATTACTACTACTACCAGTACTACTACTACTACCACCATTACTACTCCTACTACTACCACCACCACTATTACTGCTTCTCCTACACTATTACTACTACTACCACTACTATGGAAGACCATAGCTCTGTTCTGGAATCAGAGCACTTGGATTCAAATCCTGCCTCTGCCCTTTACTACCTACATAACCTTGTACAAGTCACTTAATCTACTTGGGCCTTAATCTTGCTTGTAAAATGAGGCAGTTGAGCTACATGGCCTCTGGGGTTCTTTTCAGGTCCAGCTCTATGATCTATGAAACAGAGGCACAGAGGTATAGTGACTTTCTCAAGGTCACACCGCTAGTTAGTAGAATTTAGCTTCCTGGCTTTCCCAGTCTAGTATAGTATTATAGGACCCCTTTCCTTCTTTCTAAGTCATTTCTTCTCATGAACCTTCCATATACTTATAGGAATCAAGAAGAAAAGAAACTGAGTCAAGTACTTACCGTAAGCTCAGATTCACAGAGAGGAAGCAAGATGAAAGGAGAATTTTTTAGTAAGCTCTCCAAGAGCACGTACCAGCAGAAGAGGCTGGCCTTGCATGTGTACATCTGTACATGTGTACATGTGTATATGTACCTCTTTGCATATGTGTGCAGAAGTTCCCTAAATTATGGACTTACAGCAACATTAGACAGAAGTTTGAGGTCTCTCTGCTTTCCCCTGGTCCTGCTTTCGTGGCAGAGACACCCAACTAAGCCAAGCTACAGAGAACCTGGAAATGGTCGGGAAATGGTCCAGCCCCAGGTAAAACTGGAAAGAGATTGGTTCATCTTTATTCTCTACCCAACTTCTCTCTCTTTTATGCATTTTCCCTAAAGCCCCAGGTACCCGATGTCTTTACTCATTTTCCCCTATCAAAACTGGCTTTTGAATCCTTCATTCTTACTTAAGATGACTACCTAGTTTCTAATGTCTTACCATCACTCTAGAGTATAAGCTTCATGAGGGTAAGGATTATGTCATTCATTTTTGTGATGCAATCAGCTCTTAGCACAGTGTAGTGTGCTAATGGAGGCTTTAAAAAAAATCCACATTAAATTAATGAATGAATTTGCAGCTTACAGTGTTACTTCTTACAGAGTTATTTGCATTCTAATAG
The DNA here is from genome assembly GCF_900497805.2 of Vombatus ursinus. Lineage (NCBI taxonomy): Eukaryota > Metazoa > Chordata > Mammalia > Diprotodontia > Vombatidae > Vombatus > Vombatus ursinus. The sequence goes on from NW_020954576.1 coordinate 40,322,485, forward strand.
GAACAAATTATTTAATGAAATACTAAGGGTAGAATTTCAGGCATCATCCAAGCAACATAGGAGGGTTTGAGAGCAATAAAGAATCCTCCCCCACCCTCTGAAATCTCATCATCACGTAGGCAACCTCCTGCTTTAGCTAAGTGACAAGAAGCTGTCTAATGTCCTTCCAGTTCTCAGTCCTAAGATACTATGAGTCAGGCTTTGGAGAATGTCAAACGTAATGCATGTTAATTAAGTACACATCATTATGAATGACTAAGATGGGAGTATAACCACTTCCTTCTTTACAACTTTGCAACTGAGGTTACTGAAGATGCAGGACAACTCTACAAAAGAAAGAGAGAGAGAAAAGAAGAGAAAGAAAGAGAAAAAGAAAGAAAAGAGGGAAGGAAGGAGAGTGAGAAGAAAGAAGGAAGGAAAAAAGAAGGAAGGAAGGAAAAGAAAGAAAGAAAAAGAAAAGAGAAAGAGGGAGGAAAGGAAGGAAAGGAAAGGCAGGAAGGAAATGGAGGAAAGGAAGGAAGAAGGGAGAGAGGGAAAAATAAAATGATAATATACATCAGGAGTAAAGGGAGAAACTGCAGAATAGGAGTTAAAGTGACTTCCTCTTTATGGGCCACCCACATGGATCAGGGATGTGGCTAGGAATTAGGCAACCAGTCTGCAAAGTTTTCTTCCTTCTGCCGTTTCGTTAAAGTCAGATGTAGAGAATTTTATTGGTGCTTCTAGAGTCAGGCTCCCAGCAGGTTCTAGTTTTTGCTGAGTCCCCAGAATCATGCTCCATTCCAAGAGAACAGCTGCCACTTTCCACCCTGACTCTCCAACCCTCCAATCATGCTTTGAGTTCTCTCTTCATAATGGTAGCTAGCATTTATATAGCCTTAAGTTCGTAAAACGCTTACATATATATTAACTCATTTGATCCTCACAACACAGCAAGGTAGATGCTATTATTTTCATTTCCAGCTGAGATTGACAGAAGCTACATACATGACTTGGTGAGGATCACTCATCTAGGGAGTATATGAGCCAAGATTTGAACTCAAGACTTTCAGACTCCAAGTCCTGTGCTCTACTCAATGGACCATGCAGCTGATTAGATTAAATCTGGGCTGGTAGTCACAATATGGTCACCTCTGGCTAATTCACTTTGTGGATCATTCATTATCTTTCATTACCAGGTAGCAGGGATATCCCAAGCCACTCTGTTGTTTGCTAGGTGACAGAGTGAACTAAGCCCTCTACTTGAAGTCAAGAAGACTCCTGCTGAAATCCATCCTCAGACATTTGCTGTCTGACTCTGGAGAAGTCACGTAATCGCTGGCTGCCTCAGTTTCCTCATCTGTAAAATGGGGATATAATGGTCCCCATCTTCTGTGTTGGTGTGAGAATAAAATGAGATGCTATTTATAAAGTGCTTTGCTAACTTTAGCAAAAGGGAGGTGAGTGTTTTGAAGCTGCCTTAGATTCTTGCATCGCTGTGAAGAACCAAGTCTATCAAAGTCGGTCATCGCACGATGTGTCTGTTACTGTGTGCAATGTTCTCCTGGTTCTGCTCACTTCACTCAGCATCATACGAGTTAAAGCATTTTACTAATGGTAACTAAAAACTGCTTTTTCCTCAGTTCCCTACATTCAGCTATCTGTGTGCTAATACACACTAAGATGTGAATGACTAGTAATAGTTTTCTGTATTCCAACTTTAAAATCATAAAATATCAGAGAGGGAAGGCACCTTAGAAATCATCTAGTCCAGGGGTGGCGAACCTGAGGCCTCGAGAACCACATGTGGCCCTCTAGGTCCTCAAGTGCAGCTTTTTGACTGAGTCCAAGTTTTATAGAACAAATCCTTTTATTAAAGGGATTTGTTGTGTGAAGTTTGGATTCAGTCAAAGGGCCACAAATAGTACCATGATATTTTGCCTACAGGTTGGTCTTGCTCTGCCATCATGGACTCATTAGCATTGAGGCTTCTGAGCTGATGCTTTACTCCCATCCCATATATTTAGTTCAACACCTATTAGGCACCTACTATGATCAAATTAGATAGTATTTGTAAGATGTTTAGGATAGTGCCCGGCACATAGTAGATGCAGAAAATTTACTGTTTTCTCTTACTATGTGCAAGTTACCGTGCTAAGTGCTAGGTAAGAAAAGGCAAATAACTCAAATGTTCTTGACTCAAAAGGGGCATACATTCTACTAGGGAGATAAAACTTGCAATTATTAATAAGTAAAACGTAATTTGAGTACAGAATGAGCATTAATGACTGGGGGAGCTTCATAAAGGAGATAGCATCTGAATCAAGGCTTAAAGGATTTGGGGAGATGAAGATGAGAAAGGAGTGCATTCCAGGCACAGGGGAGTGGCTTGAGCAAATGAAAGGAAGTAGGAGATAGACTGTCAAGTTCAAATGGTCCAGTTTGGCTAGAATGAAGAATATGAGAAGGAGAAGAAAGAAGAGAAGGGGAGGAGGAGGAGGAAGCAGAGGAGAAGGAGGAGACTGAAAAGGTAATGTAGAGTTTGCATTTATTATGGAGAAAATGGGGAACCAGTGAAGGTTTTCTAGTAGAGGGTGACATTGTCAGGCTGGGGCCTGATGAAGATTTTGGCTGCTATACGAAGAAAAAAGAAGGGAGATACTGGATACAGAGAAACCAGTTAGGAGGCTAGTGCAGTGATCCAGGAGAAAGATAAAAGAAGCCTGAATCTGATTTAGTGGTGGCTATAACAGTAGAGACAGGGGTGAATGGGAGAGATATTTTTGGTGTAGAATTTGAAAGACTTAGAAACTGACTAGATATGGAAGAGGAGGGAGAGGAGTCATGAATGACTCCAAGGTCACTCTGGGCCTTTAACTGCTAGAAATCCCTCCCTGAACTACCAACTGATATAATAGGTAATCTTCTTACCATTTACTTCAGAAAAGTACATTCAGGAAGATAAATCTGCTACTCTTGCTGCAAAAATGCCCACTATTAATAATCATCACTTTTTCTTGTTGAGTCATGTCTGACTCTTCATGACCCCACTGGGGGTTTTCTTGGCAAAGATACTGGAGTGGTTTGTCATTTCCTTCTCCAGCTCATTTTACAGATGAAGAAACCGAGGCAAACAGGGTGAAGTGACTTGCCCAAGGTCTCACAGCTTGTAAGTAAGTGTGTAAGGCCAGATTTGAACTCATGAAGATGTCTTTCTGACTCCAGGCCCCATGCTTTATCCACTGGGCCACCTGGCAACCCCAATAACAGTAATCACAGTGCAAACCAAACATAAATAAATTTGATTTATCCGTACTTTACTAGCGATGGACTAGACTAGGAATTCTTAACCTTTTCTGTGTCATGGACCGTCTTGGCAATCTGCTAAAGCCACAAATCTCTTCTCAGAATAGTGTTTTTAAATAATTGAAAGAAATGCTAAATTTCAATTACAGATTAATGAAAATAAAGATGTTATTTCCCCCCCCCCCCCGTCTCAGTTCACAACCCCTTGAAATCCCAATTGTCCTAGATGATGGCTAAGGTTCTTCCAGCCCTTGTTCCTAGGATTTAATGAGTCAGGCTTTGGAGAATGCCACATATAATGCCTGTTAATTAGCATATATCATCATACAGAATAAGGCGCTCTTCTGGACTTATATTAGGAATCACTTTTCACAGCTTCAGAAGATGCTCAGGTGCCCCCACTCCCACTTCCAACACCCCTATCTCATATATCTGAGATTTAGCTTCAATCCAGCAAACTCCATGGGGCTTAGTCCCAACCCCAGGAAGCTCAGAGTGCTTGCAACTTTGACAAGCCTTTTCTCTGTGAAAAGAGACAAAGACACACCCTGGTGTGGTACGGGTTGGGGTGTGGACTGGGGAGATCCAGGCTACAAAGAAACTGCAAGTCCCCTCCCAGACCAACCTGCAAACCTGTTATTTTGCATTCCTTTATCAGAGGCCAGAAAGTCAAGCTAACCACATTTCCCTTTAGCTCCTGCAGCTGCACAGATCCTTTTTCTCCTCTGTTGTGAAGCAGGATTGGACTCCATTCTCCATCCCAGACATGAAAGTATAATAATAACAACGATAACTACATTTATATAGCACTTTGAGATTTGCAAAGTAATTTATCTTTATTACTTCATTTTATCCTCAAAATAACTGTGGAGGGAAATATTATTATTTTCATTTTATAGATAAGTAAACTGAGACTGAAAGAGATTAAATGACTTGCCCCATTCTGACATCAACTCTAGTGCTTTTATGCCAAGTTGTTCTCCTTTCTGGTCCTTCTCTTCTGATCATCCAGAGATATTGTATTAGAGATGATACTTGCTTTAGCTTTGGAACTGTTCTTTTCTTTGGGTTTCCTCTGGAATCGTGGTACAGTGGAAAGAAATTTGGACCAGGAGTCAGAAAAGGGTTCAAGTCCACGATCTGCTATTAACTATTAGTGTGACCTTGAATAGATGACTTTTTTTCTCTCTGGACATCATTTTCCTTATCTTAAAAAAAAAGAAAAAGAAAAAGAAAGGGTTGGACAGGATAGTCTCTAGAACAGAATATCAAATTAAAATGCAGTTGGGAAATGTTTATTAAAATAAACAAAAATACAATGCAACATAGATAATGTTAATTTGTGGTTTTCTAAGCTACTAGACTGTTGGCAGGAATCTATTTCTATTTGAATTTGACACCAGTGCTCTAGAATCCCTTTGGGCTCTAAGTCAATGTAACTCTAAGGCTAAGGCATCTTAATAATGGGTAGGGTGGGGCAGATGAACTGTGTTCCTTAGTTCAGCTAGTTAGGTGCTAGCAGTGTGAGATTAGCTAGCAGAAAAAGCCCTGGGTTTAGAGGCAAAAAACCTACATTTGAATACCAGCTTTGTCATTTACTATCTGTGTGACCTTAACCTCCATGGGCTTCAGCTTTCTCTTCTATAAAAGGAGCAGGATGAACTAGACTGCCTCTGTCCTTCTAGTTCTAAATTCCATGGATTCTAGCTCAAGGTCTTAAGTTATAGATTCCCTGTAATGGTCAATTTTACTTCACAAAGGGGAGAAATTCTATAATCACAGCTAATGTCTGCATGGCCCCTTCACATCTATTCATCCTGTTCCTGGAACAACTCAGAGCTGAGATCCCTTCTCATTCTAACCTTTACTGATATGAGTCAGGAAAAGGATAGAGGTAAGACTTCAGCATCAGGCCTCATGGTGGGACCCGATTGGCTTGGGGGACACTAAGAATGTGGTCAGGAGCTCCCCAGGTTATGAGACCTGGGTGAAAACTACATGGGACCACGTCTCTGCCCAGCCTTTACATAAAAAGAATCAAGAATTCTCCACATATCCCTCAGCACTCCTAAATTCTGGATACTAAGGAAACAACCTATTGTGTGCCAGGCACTATACTAAGCACTTTACATAAAACTCTTTTGATCCTCACAACAACCTTGGGAGAGAGATACAATTATTATCCCCACTTTATAGTTGAGGAAACTGAGGCAGCCAGAGTTTAAGTGGTCTCCCCAGGCTCAGACAGCTGGTAAGTGTCTGAGGCTGGATTTAAACTTGGGTTTTTCTGATTCCAAGCTCAGCACTCCTGAAATTGCCCTCTGGAACTGCTCTAGAGTCAGAAGGCCCAGGGTTCAAATCCTACTCTGACACTTACAACCTGCGTGACCTCTGATAAGTCACTTTATGTCTGTCAGCCTCAGTTTCTTCCACTGTAAAATGGAGGGGGTGGTCTAGGTGGCTTCTGAGTCCTACCAGCTTAGCATCTTTGGTCCTATGACCTTTGGGAAGCTTAGTAAATTAGAATTATAGACAAAACAAAAAACAAACAAGTTTCCTGTTGGGAATATATAGTCATTGGTTCACCCGGATGAATCTTAGAAATCCCCTTCTTAATCAGAGCTGCCCCTCCTCACAGCCTCTTATTTCCTGGATCGCCTTGTCTTCAGTTACTTACCTTATTCCTTTCCCTTCTGTTCTCTCACTGAGCAGGTTGTGAAGGGCTGGATGGTGTAACTGTATTGCCCTCTAGCTGAACTGATGATTCTTTACATTCATTCATTCATTCATTCACCAGATCTAGGAGTCGGTAAACTCCTGAGTAAAGTCTGAAACGTACCCAGATGGAGGGAGAGAGAAGGAGGAAAGGGGAGGGCGGCAGAGAGGGGCTGGCTTTGTCAAGGTGGAGGAAAGGACGTCTTCTCAGGCAATGGAGAAGGAGGGATGCGTGGGTGAAGATACAGACATTTCGACGGACAGAGAAGGGAATCAAGGATTCCACATTGATCTCAGTCTTCAGGGAGTGAGAGGGGTAAACTGAGCCAGCACTAACCTTGCAAGAGCCATTTGTTAAAAGTTTTGGGGTGAACACTGATACATTGGGGGGCAGCTAGGTGGGGCAGTGGATAGAGGACCAGGCCTGGAGTCAGGAAGACTCACCTTGCTGAGTTCAAATCTGGCCTCAGACACTTACTAGCTGTGTGACCCTGGGCAAATCACTTAACCCTGTTTGCCTCAGTTTCCTCATCTGTAAAATGAGCTGGAGAAGGAAATGGTAAACCACTCCATTATCCTTGCTAAGAAAATCCCAAATGGGATCATGAAGAGTCAGATATGACTGAAAAATGACTGTAACAACAGCTACAACATCCCCTACAGATGTTAAACATTTACCAGAACTCCTCTGGATTGCCCTGTGACTATTGCTTAAGCTCAGCAGGAGTGCAATAGAAGGCTCAGGGAATGAAGTTATTACTAGACTGGAAACCTGGTGACTAGAAAATAATGATGATGATGATGATGATAATAATAATGATGATGATAATGATAATAATGATGATGATAATAATGATGATGATGATGGTGATGATAACTGGCACTTATATAGGGTTTTAAGGTTTGCAAAGTGCTTTATATCCATGATCTCATTTCAGCCCCACAGCATTCTGGCATGAGGCTATTCGCTGGGAAAGGAAGAGTAGGAATTTGTTCTGTGTGTCAGTCGGTCACTAGCTTTTATTAATGATTAGCATTTATTAAGCACCTACTAATTCCAGGCCCTGTATTAAGTGCTCAGGATACAAAGAAAGGAAAAAAAATTATCCCCACTGTCAAGGTGCTCACAATTTAATGTGTGTGTGTGTGTGTGTGCGCGCACACGTGAATGCTTATATGTTCCATATATGTATAATTGGGAGACTGGGGGTCTTAAGAAGAATGAAAAAGTTTGGCTCTCCTAGCTTCTGAAAAGAATTTTATGAAGTCAATAAGACTGTAATAAAAGGATTACTAAGCAGCAGTGAGGGCCCAGATGAGGCTAAGTAGCATGAATTTATAATGGACCCAATTGGCTACTTTACACCTATCTGTGTGACCTTGAGCAAGTAACTTCACCTCTCTCCTTAATTTTCTCCTGTGAATGAGGGGGTTGGATTAAGTGACCTCTAAGGTACCTTCCAACCTTGACCCTATGAACTTGATCCAATGCCCCTAAACTCAGAACCAAGTTTGAGGATTAGCAGGATGAGAATAGCTGAAGGTCAAGGGGTGGGGGTGGGGGAGACATCAGGTTGCTAAAGAAGGGTCAAACCAAGCCCAGGTTGGAAACTAAGCAGGTCAAGTTTCTATGCCAATCAGAGAGACCCATAAGAAGCCCCTTCCCTTCCCTTCCTTTCCAGATTGGAACAAATAGGGAGACCCAGTCTTAAAAAAAAAAAAAAAGATGAATTAATTGGAAAGGTGAAAAATCAGGAGATTATAGTCTGTGACAGGAATAGCAGGATTCAGGATCTGCAAGGTGGTATACTTCCAGGTAAGGGTAGGGCTTAAGGTGTGGCCTTGCCTGTGGGTAACTGAAAAGGGGTGGGGAGGAAAGTCAATAGAATTGAGGAAGCTAAAGAATGATGAGATTGGGCGTTAAAAGGGTCATTGCCGGCTTTCAAAATGTTGGAATAGAATGGAAAGAACGTGAGTCAGGTGTTAAAGTTGTGGAAAGTGGGAGATTCCTGAAAATGTATATAACGATCAAAGAGCATTTATTAAGCTTCTACTATGTGCCAGTCACAGGCAAGACAAAAAATGAAATAATTCTGCCCTCTCCTCAAAAGTTTACAGAATATTGGGTAACCACAAGGAGGATTCAATTCACTTCAATGAGCATTTGTTAATTTTCTACTGTAGTCAAGATGCTGGGGATAAAAAGGCCAAAAGTGAAAGTCTCTGACTTCAAGGAAATAGAGTCCTCAAAAATCAGATGGCAGAAATTCAATTTAACCTTTCATTGGATAACATCTTGTATTCTTTGTCCAGACTTTGGACAGATTCTGAAAAGAATTTTATGAAGTCAATAAGACTGTAATAAAAGGATTACTGAGCAGCAGTGAGGGCCCAGATGAGGCTAAGTAGCATGAATTTTTCATGCCAATGAACCTTCATTCATTCACCAGATCTAGGAGTCGGTAAACTCCTGAGTAAAGTCTGAAACGTACCCAGATGGAGGGAGAGAGAAGGAGGAAAGGGGAGGGCAGCAGAGAGGGGCTGGCTTTGTCAAGGTGGAGGAAAGGACGTCTTCTCAGGCAATGGAGAAGGAGGGATGCGTGGGTGAAGATACAGACATTTCGACGGACAGAGAAGGGAATCAAGGATTCCACATTGATCTCAGTCTTCAGGGAGTGTTAATTTTGTGCTTTTTAACCAATACTATATTGTTTTGATGACTATTGCATCATAATATAGTTTGAGGTCTGGAAGAGCTATTTACCTTTCATTCCTATCTCTTCTGTGCCTTTCAGAAGTGTGTTTCAATAACTTTTTCTTTTTCTTTCCTTTTTTTCCTAGAACCACCTAATATTAAGGCATAAATCTGCTCTACAACATCCCCAAAATGTAATAATACAGCTTTAGCTAGAGATGATAACTCCCCCCCAACTACTTCCTGAGGATGGCTAATCTTGCTAGAACCCTTCTTGATGGCAAAGCTAGAAGACAGTACAGAGCCCATTCTCTGGTCAGGAGTATTGTGTTGGGTACCACATTTTAGAAAGATATTGACTGTAGCACAAAAGAGGAAGACGCGGTTTAGATGAAAAGCAGCAGCATCACACAGGGACTCAGACGCCACCAAGGAACAACCTCTGTGCGAGGCTCACGTTGCCCTCAGTCCAAGGGCTGACAACCCACAGTGTGAGTTGGCTCTGAACACACTACAGTACAATAGTACTCAGGCTCTGGTCAAAGGCTTGCAGCCCTCCGGGCTCAAATTTATAGAGTTTTAGACAAAGAACTGTGGCAGTAATAGGAGACCACCTGTCACCCATGAGAGAAGATAGTAAGATAATTTGGACCAGTGAAATGAGGGAATTTTCTGAATTTCATAATAAGAGATGAGAAATGAAGGGCAAGGACCCATACCCTAACTGTGTCACAAAAGCAAGAGGAAAGCAAGGATGATAATGCCCAGTCTCCTGATTTTTTAGCTTTAGCATACATGCATCCTGGGAGACTGGTGCCATCCTAGGTAAACCGATTTTCACTGGCTCATATTAAGAAACTGGAACTCCTCTGTAGGTGGGAGGGGAGGGTGACCAAGATGGTGGAGGATAGGGAACCATGCCAAACAAAGATTGACTGAGAGAGTGGTGGGTGTTTAGACCAAAGAAGAGACTAGAAGGGATATGATAGCAGTCTCTTTGGATACTTATTTGAAGGGCTCTCACATGGAAGAAGGATTAAATTTGTTCTGCATGGTCTGAGAGGGCGGAAGCAGGGGCTGTAGTTCTAGAGAGGCAGATTGATTTCTTTTTCACATGAGAGAAAATTTCATAATAATTAGAGCTGTCCAAAAGTAGAGTGAGTGGACTCAGGAAGTAGTTGGGGGGGAGTTATCATCTCTAGCTAAAGCTGTATTATTACATTTTGGGGATATTATAGAGCAGATTTATGCCTTAATATTAGGTGGTTCTAGGAAAAAAAGGAAAGAAAAAGAAAAAGTTATTGAAACACACTTCTGAAAGGCACAGAAGAGATAGGAATGAAAGGTAAATAGCTCTTCCAGACCTCAAACTATATTATGATGCAATAGTCATCAAAACAATATAGTATTGGTTAAAAAATAAAGAGAAAGATCAATGGAACAGATTAGACTGGGAGAATCAGAAACAACGGAACTCAATAGCCCAAGATTCAATAAACTGGAAAACATAAATTACTTGGGAAAGAACTCTTTATTGATTAAAAAAAACTGTTAGAAAAACTGGAAAACAGTCTAGCAAAAATTTAGCTTATTATAAATCCTAAATAGATATGTGACTTAAATATTAAAGACCATGTCATAAAAAAAATAAAAGAGAAGCAAATTATATACCCTCTCACAGCTGTGGGTAGCAGATGTATTCTTGACCAAGTGAGGGACAGAGGCAATTACAAAAGAAAAAATGAATAACTTTGATTGCATGAATCTGAAAAGTTTCTAAATGATAATGATGATGATGATGATAATGTTTACATATCTCTTTAAGGTTGGAAAAATGCTTTACAAATGTTATCTCATTTCATCATCATGTCATTGCCTGGGAGGTAATATCAACAACAATAGTTAGCAGTTATATAGCACTTACTATGTGCCAGGCACTGTACCAAACACTTTACAAATATTATCTTATTTGATCCCCACAACAATCTTGGGAGCTTAGTACTATTATTATCCCCATTTTATAAATGAGGAAACTAAAGCACAGAGAGATTTAGTGACTTGCCCAGGGTTGCACAGTTAGTGTCTGAGGCCAAATATGAACCCATATCTTCTTGTGTTTGGGTCTAGCTCTCTATTGCATGTATCACCTGTCTGCCTGGGATAAGAAGGGAGGCAATTGAATGGGGAAAAAAAATCTTTGTTTCAAATTTCTCAGCAAAGAGTTTAGTGTCCAAGAAATATAAACAACTAATTGATATGTGTGTACATACATGTTTTCATATGCGTGTTTATGTATCTGCATATATATATATATTTACATACACAAGATCAAGAGCCATTTTCCAATAGTAAATGTCAAGAGATATGAACAAATAGTTCTCAAAAGAATTGCAAACTATTAACAATCCTGTGAAAGAATGCTCTGAACCATTACGATAAGAGGATGAAAATCAAGATACCTTCATGTTTCACTTCATGCCCTGCAAAGTGGTAATGATGACAAAGAATTTGTTGTTGTCATTTAATCATTTGAGTTCTGTCTGACTCTTCATGACCCCATTTGGGGTTTTCTTGGCAAAGGTACCAGAGTGGTTTGCTATTTCCTTCTCCAGTTCATTTTACAGATGAGGAAACAGAGGCAAGCAGAGGTTAAGTGACTTGCCCAGAATCTGTTGTAGGTATAGTGGGAAGATAAGCACACTAGCATATTGTTAGTGGAGCTGTGAATCGGTATAACCATTTTGGGAAGCAATTTGGAATTATTCAAATAAAGTGACTAAATTGTCCATATCCTTTAATCCAAGTGATTCTACTACTAGGCTTATATGCCAAGAAGGACACTAATAAGAAAAAAAAATCCTCATTCACACCAAAATATTTATAGCATCAATTTTTTTGTGATAGCAAAGAATTAGAAACAAAATAGATACCTATTGATTGGGGAATGGCTGGACAAATTTGTGGTACATGAATGTAATGGAATATTACTGTATTGTAAGAAATAGCAAATGTGATAAATACAAGAAAGCAAAGAAAGATTTATGTGATATGATGCAGAGTGAGGTAAGCAGAGCCAAAGAAACAATATACACACTGACTAAAGCAATATAAATGGAAAGAAAACCACAAAACAATCAAAAGTGAATGAGGAAAAATTACAAAGGACAAGCATGGCTCTAAATAAGAGATATGGGGGGCAGCTAGAGCTAGGTGGCACAGTAGATAGAGTACTGGCTCTGGAGTCAGGAGTCCCTGAGTTCAAATTCAGCCTCAGACACATAACACTCACTAGTGAGTGAGTCTCACAGTGACTCTGGGCAAGTCACTTAACCCCAGTTGGCTTATATTAAAAAAAAAAAAGAGAGAGATATGAGAAGATGCCCTGTCACTTCCACTCCTTTGCAGATGTAGGAGGTTCATTGGATACAGTTTTAGGCTTTCTTGATCAGTTTTTGCTGGTTTTTCTCTTCTTTTTTTTTCCTTTAAAAAGATTGTTTTCTATATTTGAGATGGCTCTCTGGGAGGGGAAGGCCTCCCAGAAATTTCTCTCTGAGAGAAATTTTAGTGACATAAAAAAGAATAAAGTCATTTTAAAAAAAATTATTAATTTATTTTGATTTATCAACAATCACTTCCATATGCTTCTGAGTTTAAAATTTTTCGCCCCCTTCTTCCCCAAATAAAGTCATTTTTAAAAAAGAAATATATATTGGAAATTCATTTAGATGTCTTAAAATCAAGTATTTTTTTTTTACTTAAAAGCAAAAATAGGAGTACTCTGAGTTATATATTTCTTAAGTGGAAGGAGAGGCAGGATTTGAACCCCCAACTTCCTGACTTCAAGACCATTTCACTCTTCACTATTTGGCACTACCTGTTTGTTTAGTTACTGAATGGCAGAAACAAGAATAAATATGTAGCACTGTCAGTAAATGAATGGTCACATATTAGATTCAGATCCTTTAGAATAGGAAGTGAGTCTGTAACCTTTTCTATATCATGAACCCCTTTGTCAGTCTGGTGAAGTCTAGGACTCCTCAGAATAACATGTAAAATAAAGGAAAACAAAGGTCAGTGAAAATAAAAATGAAATTTTTTCCATATAAGTTCATGGACCCCCTAAAATATATCCATGGACCTTGCTTTAGAAGCTACTCAAAAGGAGGAAATAAAACTAGATGTGGGAAAAGAGCAAATTCTATGCACTGACCACCAGGTGATGCTGTGGTCCTGCTCAAATTAAAAATGGCCGGCCTCTACATTGAATTTGTTCTGAGCTAGATCTTTGTGAAGATTTCACTTGCTCCGTAGCCAGACGCTTCTTGTGGACTAGCAGAATGTAGCCACAGGATCTTCCCCTCCAGAACACGGATCAGATAGGGTCACTGACCAATGAGCAGAGTGGTAGAGAGAGTCCTTACAGGATAAACTGGTCTCATCTCTCACCCCATTCCTCTAATCAAACTGTCGGCCAGCTGGGGAAGTTTTCTTATCTTCTAGCAGTAGCCAGGAATTGATTTGCATGTTCAGTTTGCATATGTCTGAGCTTTTGGAGCAGCTTTTTTTTTTCTTTTTTTTGCTTTTTTTGATATGCAATCGGGGTTAAGTGACTTACCCAGGGTCACACAGCTAGCAAGTGTCAAGTGTCTGAGGTTGGATTTGAACTCAGGTCTTCATGATTCCAAGGCTAGAGCTCTATCCACTGCGCCTCCTAGCTGCCCCGTAGAGCAGCTTTTAATAGCTAGCTTGCATTTATATAGGGTGACCCAAAAGACTTTTGGGACCCTCTGCATATCACTTTAAGGTTTGCAGAGTACTTTACAAATATTTCTTCATTTGGTCCTCACAACAACCCTGGGAGGTAATTGCTATTATTATCGCCTTTATAGATGAGGAAACTGAGGCACAGAGAGGTTAAGAGACTTGCCCAAAGTCATACAGCTAGTGTCAGAGGCAGGATTTGAACTCAGATCTTTATGATTCCAGGCCCATCACTCTATCACTATCCAATAGCCACCTAGCTCCTAGGGATTTGAATCAAATTTGTGCTCCTTCATTCACTTTCAATACTAGATCTTTATTCTTGATTATGTGTCCCCCCAGTCACTCAACCTTATGGATTCAGGCAGTATGGTTTATTGGATAAAACTCTTGAGTAAGAAAGAGCTGGGTTCACATCCTACCTTGGGAAGATCTTTGAGCCTTTCTGAGCTTCAGTTTCCTGAAGTGTAAAATGGGGATAATAATAACACCTACTTCACAAGGGTCTTCACAAGGATTTAATCGGATAATGTATGTAAAGCACTTTGCAAACAAGGAAACACTATGTGTGTGATAATAAGAATCCAGAGGAAGGAGAAAAGGTATAATAGGATTGTGGATTTGGAACTAGAAGGGATTTGGGGGATCATGGGTCCAGGGGTGTCAAACTAACATAGAAATGGGTCACTAAACCATGCATAAGGATCCCTATCCACCATATATTGACTTAAAAAACCACATATTAACATTTTCTGGGTTCCAATATATTTTTTATTTATGTTAAATATTTCCCAATTACATTTTAATCTGCTGCGAGATACCCTCAGGTGAGGACTGTATGTTTGACACCTGTGATAGTCTAACCCATTTATTTTTAAAGATGAAGGTGCTAAGGCCCAGAGAGGTTAAGTGATCTGCCCAATGTCTCATAAGTAGGGAGAGACCTGGAATTCAAACCCAGATCATCAAATTCCAACTGCAACTTTTTTTCTGTCCTCGGAGATCATACACTGAACAAATACAAGAATGAGAGTGTGCTCTCAGAATATTAGTCTCCCCCTCCAGAATCAGCAGAGTGTCTTAGAAGTAGTGCTGGAGACTTAAGAACCCTGATGGATTCAGTGATCAACCATGATTCAGGAAGATCAAGGGTAAAGCAGCTTCCCACCCGTTGGCAGAGCCATCAGAGACCAGAGGTACAAAATGATCCATTTTTGGTTATGGACAGATGTGTATCTGTTTTGTGTGGTTGCTAATTTGTTACAAGGAAGAGTTTTTATTTTGGGGAATTGGGATTGGAGGAGAAAAAGATAGTGATATTGATGAAGGAAGAAATGAAGGAAGGAAAGAAGAAAGGAGGGGAGGGAGGGAGGAAGAAAGGGAGGGAGGAGAAGGAAGAAAAAAGAAGAAAGATCAAGGAAGAAAGAGGAAAGAAGGGAAGGAGGGAGGGAGGGAGGAAAGGAAGGAAGGAAGGATAGAAATAACAAAAGAACGATAGCATCAATGAAACATTTAAAATTCATAAAGAACAGAAGGAAGTTTAGAGGAAAACAGACAAGGAGGACAGCTTTTAGAATTAACATGCTGAATTTTGTATATACTTTAAAAAAAAGAGATTTGTGGCTTAATATATAAACCTCTTTTTGTATATGGAAAAATATACCGGATTATACAGCTAGTATATTTTTGTATATGGAAATGTTCATGTTGGTTGGTGTTTATAAAATTCAGCATAAAAATAAATTTTAAATATTTTAAATGAACAACACTGGCCTTGCCCCTAGAAGATACAGATTCAAATCCTGACTCAGCTACTTACTAGTTATGTGCCCTTGGGTAAGTTATTGACCTCTCAGTTTCTTCATCTATAAAATGGGGAAAATAATATTTGCATTATCTTCCTCATGAGATTATCACTTTTATTCTTCAAGATGTAGTACAGTGGAAAGAACTCTGGCTCTGGAGTCAAAGGATCTGGATTCAAATCCTACCCCTGATGCTTACTACCTGCATGACTGAGCAAGTCACTTAACCTATTTGTGCCTCAGTTTCCTCATCTGTAAAATGAGGGGTATGGACTAAAGGGCCTCCAAAGTACCTTCAAGCTTTTGATCTGTGATCCTATAGCTATCTGGTCTTGCCTCTTCTGTGAATGCTTTTCTTCCCATGGGGGTAAATCCTAAGCGCTCACTATCAGTACTATTCAAATAGTGCACATGCGCTGCCTTGTACTGTTATCTTTTTGAAGTTAAAAAAAAAGGTGGGCACCAAGTGAAGAGATATAGAGGGGAGGGAATGAGAGAAACTTGGACTTGAGAGATTAAAGACAGATTTAGCCCTTCTGAGGGAACATAGACTTAGAGCTGGAAGTCAGTCAATAAATATTTATCAAGCACCTACTATGTGCTGGGCACTGTGCTAAGCACTAGAGATGTAAAAAGAAGGCTCCTTGCCTTCAAGGAGCTCACAGTCCAACTGGGGAAGGAAACTTAGATTGAATCAAGTCTAATTTCCTCAGATGACAAATAAGGAAACTGAAGCATGGGAAGGGTACGAGGTTTGACAAAGATCGTACGACCAATAAGTGTCTGAGGAAGAATTTCAAATCAGGTCTTCTAATTCCAGTCTCTAACTTCCTAAGTCCAGTATTCTATCCTGTACATCCCCCAGCTGCCATTTGGTACAAACAAGTGCACTGGATGTCAGCGTAGCCACTTGTGAGCAGTGCCGGTAAAGGGGACAGAAGAGATACATCACTACTGGAATGAGGAGGAACGTTTTTAAAGTTAACTTTCAATATTTAAGTCACTACTTGGCTGGATCTATGATCTCAGATGTGGATACTCCACCTAAAGGTATAGATCATAACTCATCTTTGCTTTCTCATCCTAACTCTTGTCCACTACCATAAGAAAGATAAAACAACTAGGTGGTGCAGCAGATAGAGCACTGGGCCTGAAACAATTTATTAACTGTGTGATATTGAACAAGTCACTTAACTTGTCTGCCTCAGTCTTCTCAACTGTAAAATAGAGATAATAGTAACAGCTAATTCTCAGGATCACTGTGACGATCAAATGAGACAATATTTCTCATACCCTTAGCATAGTTCCTGGGGCATAGTAGATGATATATAAATGCAACCTATCATTATTATTATTTTAAGGGGTCTACTAAACATGCCTTTCTCTAGTTCTTTATTTTTTGAGGCAATCAGGGTTAAGTGACTTACCTAGGGTCACACAGCTAGCAAGTGTCTGAGGCTGGATTTGAACTCTGATCCTCCTGACTACAGGGCCTATGCATTATCCGTTGTGCCATCCAGCTGCCCTTGTAATTTTTTTTTAACATTGCATAATAGCATTAGAGCATACATGAAACAAACTAACCCTTCATCACTCAAAAATATCTTTGTGTGCCTGGAATCCATTTTGCTCATATTCTATCGTTATTATAACTTTTCTTTTCTTTTCCTTCCTTCCTTCCTTCCTTCCTTCCTTCCTTCCTTCCTTCCTTC
>NW_020954576.1:40339467-40634901 GCF_900497805.2 Vombatus ursinus
TTCCTTCCTTCCTTCCTTCCTTCCTTCCTTCCTTCCTTCCTTCCTTCCTTCCTTCCTTCCTTTCTTTCTTTCTTTCTTTCTTTCTTTCAGCTCTGTTGGGACAAAATAAAATCAGAGGAAGGCTAGGTTTGCTGCTCAGGATAGACGGACCCATGATATAGATGATAAAGAGAAGTCAAGAGTCAATCCTTATTTTGTCTGTTTTCTCTACCAGGGAGAATGATCTTTGACATGAGAAAAATAGAACAAAAATGTTTAACATGCAGTTGAACCTCCCCTTCCCGCCCACAAAGTGAGACAATGGTTAGAGAACAACTAGCTGTTCATAGAAAAGTTCAAATCACCAGACCTGAACCAACTACATCTGAAGTACTGAAAGGACTTGTAGATGTGATGGCTGAGCTACTACTGGTGATCTTTGATGTTATCTCAATTTTCAGAAAGGGAAAGAAGATGCATCCTTCAAACTATAGGCTAGTGAGTTTGTTTCTCTTCTGGGTAAGGGGACAGGATATATGGAAAGTGTTATTAAAAGCATCATTTCAGAATATTTAGAAACAGAAGGGGTAACTGCAAAATTAAAATGCCAAGCTTGTCCCCAAAGAAGAGATTTGAGAAGGGATCTCTTTCCAATAATTTGCAAAAGTGGGGGGGGGCATTTGTTGTTGTTTTTGAGTCATTTCAGTCAGGTATGACTCTTCATGACCCTATTTGGGGGTTTTTTGGCAGAGATACAGGAGTGATTTGCCATGTCTTTCTTCAACTCATTTTCTAGATGAAGAAACTGAGACAAACAGGGTTAAGTGACTTATCCAGGGTCACACAGCTAATAAATGCCTGAGACCAGAACTCAGGAAGAGGCGTCTTTCTGATTCCAAAGCCAGCATTCTATCCCACTGCACCACCTAACTACAGTGCCCTACATGTGATGTCAGACTCTTTCAGTTACTGGTTAGTTTTGCCAAACTTCTCACCCCAACTCTTCTTATTCTTTGTTATGAGGGATGGCTGTCTGGGAAGGTGAGGGATAATACAATGAGAAATGTAGGGTATATTAAAACAAAATATCAATAAAATTTATCTTTTAAGAAAGAAAAGTGGTGATGAAGAATATATTATTGATTTCCTTTTTTAAGCAAGACTGAGAGATATAATCTAGTATACCTGCATTCCAACAAGATATTTGACAAAGTCTCTCCTAAAATCTTTGTGTGATTGGTAAACATATACTTATGTGGATTCAGAACTAACCAGATTCAAAATGTTGTGATCAATGAATCAAGATGGAAGGAGATCATTAGAGGAGTGACCCAGGGATTTGTCCTTAGCCCTGTTCTGATTAACAGTTTTAACAATGAATGAAGACATGGAAAACCAGCTTATGAAATTTGCAGATAAAATGAAAAAAATTGAAATAAAATGAATGGCATAACTAATGCCTTGGGAAACCAAATAAAGTGTATTAAAATTAATAGTGATAATAATAATAATAGCTGGTATTTATATAGCATCTGCTGTGTACCAGGTGCTTTACAAATATTATTTCATTTGATCCTCACAACAACTCTGGGAGGTTGATGCAATTATTATCCCCACTTTACAATTGAGGAATCTGAGGCAAACAGATTTTAAATGACTTGCCCAGGATCTCACAGTTAGTAAGTGTCTGAGGCAGGATGGGAACTCACACCTTCCTGATACCATGACCAGCGCTCTATCCACTATGCCAAATGGGCTGAATCTAATAAGATGAATTTTAATAGATAGATGTAAACTCCTATGCTTGGGTTTGAAAAATCAACAACATGATTATAGGATGATTGACAGTAATGTGGCTAAGTAGCAGTTCATCTACAGGAACTTGAGGGTTTAAATGAACTGCAGGTTTAATATAAGTGTAATATAGCATCTAAAAAAGTCAACATAATTTTGAGTTGCATTAGGAGAGTCATAGAGTCCTGGACAAGAGGAATGTAGTCTCCCTGTACTCTGAATTAATGGCTGTGTTCTGCCCTGGGTCAGACCAATTTGGATTATTGTGTTCAGTTCTGAGCATAACATTTTGGGAAGGGAATTGACCAATGTGAGTCAATCCATGAGGGGACCATGATTGTGAAGAGACACAAAACTCACCATAAAGGATTCACTGAAGGAAATAGGGTTGTTTAGCCTGAAGGGGAAGGACCCAAGAGGGACATGATGGCAGCCTTTAAGAATTCAAAGGGCTTTTCTGTAGATGAGAGATTTGGTCTCAAGTCCCGACTTGGTCCCAGAGGATAGAACTAGGACTAATACCTAGAAAAAGCAGTGATGTATATTTTGGCACAAGGAAAATTCTTTCATTGCTGCCCAGGGTAAACTGGGCTACTTTAAAAAGTAGGATCATAAATTTAGAGTTAGAAATGACTTCCAGATTATCTAGATTCACACCTTCATTTTATAGATAAAGAAACTGAAGGTCAGAGAAGTGAAATGATTTTCTCAAGGATATATGTATATATATATATATACACACACTCATTATAGTGGCAGAGCTGGGATTTGAAGACGAGTCCTCAGATTCCTAATAATAATAATAATAATAATAATAATAATAATAATAGCTAACATTTGTATGTGCCAAGCACTTTACAATTATTATCTCATGATCGTCACAACAACCCTAGGAAGTAGTTATTATCCCCACTTTACAGATGAGGAAACTGAGGCAAACATAGGTTAAGTGACTTGCCCAAGGTCACACAGCTAGTAAGTGTTTGAGGCTAGATTAGGTTTTTTTTTTAGTTTTTTAGTTTAGGTCTTCTTGACTGCAGGTTGTTGTTGTTCAGCTGTTTTTAGTTTTTTTCTGACTCTTTGTGATCCCGTTGGGGGTTTTCTTGGCAAAGATACTGGAGTGGTTTGCCATTTCCTTCTCCAGCTCATTTTACAGATGAGGAAACTGAAGCAAACAGGGTAAAGTGACTTGCCCAGGGTCACACAGCTAGTGAGTGTCTGAGGCCAGATCTGAATTCATGAAGATGACTCTTCCTGATTTTAGACCTGGCACTCTATCCATCGTGTTACCTATCCCAGACCCATTGTACCCCTTGATGAGTTTTTCATCACTGGAGGTCTTCAAGGGGATGTTGGATATCTATTTGTAGAGCATGCTATCCAATGAATGCCTGTTCAAGTAAAGGCTGAACTAGATGGCCCCTGTGGTCATTACAGCTCTGAGATTCTGTGATTCCATCATTATGCATTATGTCCACATGTTGCTATCTTGCTTCGTGCTTCTCGTTTCATTCCTCCTTCCTATCTTCACTCCCAGGTATTAAATTATAGGCTCAGAAGGGCAAAGACCAATTTCTTGGGATCATTCAAACAACAGCCATTCATTATAGCTAGTGTGCATTATATGTATATATATATATATATATATATATATATATGTATGTATGTATGTGCATATACTGGCTATAACTAATGGTTGTTTACATATGTGTGTGTATGTATGTATATATATATATACACATATATATACATATATATAATCTATAGTATGCAGAGCAATGCACTAGGATATGGCAGAATATACAAAGATAATTAAAACATCCCTGCCTGCATCAAGCTATTAATTGAGTAGGTATAGTCATATGTTTGTTCAAGAATTTATTAAGCACCTATATTGTTCTGTGCTAGGTGCTAAGGATGCAAAAACAAAAATGAATGCATCTACCTTCAAGAAACTTACATTTTACTAAGGAAAGGGCAATGTGTATATTAAAGTAAATGAAACACTAAATAGATCCAGTGTCCTATCTGGGCAAGTAGGTAGCACAGTGGACAGAGTGCTGAGCCTAAAGTCAGGAAGACCTGAGTTCAAATTCAGTTTCAGTCACTTACTAGCTGTGTGACCCTGGGCAAGTCACTCAACCCTGTTTGCCTCAGTTTCCTCATCTGTAAAATGAGCTGGAGAAGGAAATGACAAATCACTCCAGTATCTCTGCCAAGAAAACCCCAAATGGGGACAGGGAGAGTCAGACATAACTGAGAGGACTGAACAACAACTTTCTGGAGAAAGGCCACTAACAGCTGGGGGATCAGGATAAGTTTTCTGCAGAGTGACGCTTGAGGTGAACTTTTAACTTTTGAGATAAGCTTGAGGTAAGGCTTCTTCAAGGTGGAGGTGAGGTTGGTGTGCATTCCAGAGAAGGGAAACAGCTTGACCAAAGACATGGAGATAGGAGATGGAGCACTGCGTTTAGGAAACAGAAAGTAAAGCCAATTTGGGGAGAGTATTCAAAGGAGAGTAATAGGAAATAAGCCAGAATCATAATCTGGTCTAAGACAAATTATGAGGGATTTTAAAAGACAAAGAGAACAGTTTGTATTTCATCCTAGAAGCAACAGGGAGCCACTTACAGTTCTTGAGCTGGAGATTAACATCACCTCACCACACTCTGAGGTGCCAGTCTTGCTCTGATTCTGAGAACTAATGCAGTGCATGTAACCTCAACCCAGGAGAGTGTTTCTAACCACAACTACAGACAGATTCAGAGTGGCCCAAAATCTCTAAGTTCTGCATTGCTTTTTATATAGACAAGGGGAGCTGGAGACTTATGTGCATGTATCAGTCTTGGGTAAAGAGATCTCAGGAACATTTGAATATATCAATCATGAGTAGAATAGTAGAATCATTCCAATTGTTCCTATCTACACATCAATCAACCAACTTTCTTTGCCAGGAATTCTTTCTACTCTTTCCTCTGGAGAAAGGGGCCCAGTCTCACCAGGCCATATCAGGATAGGGCCTTGAAAAAATAAATAGGCACTACTAGGTCCGTATTCCAAAGAGATCAAAGGAAAAAGAAAAGGACCTACATGTCCAAAAATATTTGTAACAGCTCTTTTTGTAGTAGCAAAAAATTGGAAATTAAGGGGTTGCCCATCAATTGAGGAATGGCTGAGCCAGTTGCAATATATGATTGTGAATTAATACTATTGTACTATAAGAAATGATGAAAGGGGGTGGTTTCAGAAAAACTGGGAAAGACTTGGATTAACTGAGGCAACATGAAGCGAGCAGAACCAGGAAAACACTGTACATATTAACAGCAATATTGTAATGATTGGGGAAGACTATTCTGATCAAACAATGATCCACAACAATTCCAAGGGACTCCTAATGAAAATGTTACTCACCTCCAGAGACAGAACTAATGAAATCTGAGTGCAGATTGAAGAATATTTTTTAACTTTATTTTTCTTGCAACATGGCTAGAATGGAAATATGTTTTATAGGACTTCTCATGTATAATGGGCATCAGATCACTTGCCTTCTCAATGGGTTGAAAAGGGGAGGGAGAAAGGGAGAGAATTTGGAAATTTTAAAAATGAATGTTAAAATATTTTTAGAATAAGTAAATAATGCATTAAAAAGAAAAAAGGGGGGCAGGATTTTGAAAGGCAGAGCTGCCAAAAGGCCTAAGCAATTTTATAAGCAAGGGTAGGAAAGTGCAGAATTTGTAGGAGGGACAAGGACTGCTCCTGTTTGGGTAGAACACAGTGTGTGGGGCCCTCTGTAAGTGCCTTAGACTCAGAGCAGGCACTTCCTTATTTACTGTTGATCAAGACACTCATCTCCAGAAAGTGTTTTCCCAAAGCACCTGATATCCTGCCATTATCAGCCCTGCTCCATAGAAGAAGAAGGGGGGAAAAAAAAAAAAAGGTGGTCACTCAGGAGTAGGGCCAAGAAAAGAACTCAGTCCTCCTGTTACCAGGCTAGCTTGCTGTATTCTGAATCCTGCTGCTCTGGGGAAATGCAAAACCCAGAGAAGACAATGTTTTCTGTGTGAAAAGAATCATTCCTCCACTGGAGTAAACCAGGGAGAGGGGAGCCTAGGATGAAAGAGAGTAGCCTAGAATAGAAAAGAATAGGCAAGAATGAGAGAGATGTTTCCTCCCTGTGTGACCCTGGATGAGTCACTTAGCCTCTACATGGCTTAGTTTCTTCATCTGTAACATGGGGATAATAATACTTACTTTGCAAGGTTTTCATGGTGATCAAATGAGATAATATTTGTAACATACTTTGCAAAAATAGTCTAGCCAAGAATAGTCTAGAATTAAAGAACATAGCCAAGAATGGAAAAGAACAGCTTAGACTCCGAGTCACCTAGGATGAAGTGAGTGGCTTTTCAATGGAATGCTTGCCTCTAGGGGCTTGGGACAGGCTGTTCCCAGGAAATTGATAGGAATCAGAGATGCAGCTCAGATGGCTCTTTGGCTGGGCCAGGACAATATATTTACTGTTCAAAGCAGAGTTGGTTTCTCTTTTCAATGATGCTGCACCATTTCCTATGTTTGTTGCTAAGGGAACCACTTACTATTTTCATATATTCCCCAGGTGATGAGGCTGGTGAAGCAGAGAGATTTGGGTGAGTAAACATGGCTGAGCAGCCTTTGAATTGAAGAGGGGTGGGGACAGGAAAGACATCACTCTATATCACTGTAGATGTCTTCAATAGATAAAAAGGAGAATATTTTAGCTCAGGGTCTCAAGACTGAGTGGCAGGAGGATTCCTGGAAGTAGGAATGTGCCAATGGCCTACTTTATCCTTGGAACAGGTAGATAGGATGACCTCTCCCAATCAGGCAGCAAATTCCCCAGAAGCCAGGCTAGTGGGCTGACTTTGAAGGGACGCGAGGCCGTTACTTCTTCCCCTCCATAAGAGGTATAAAAAAATTCAGGTTAGAATACAGGTTGCCAGGTCCCACCTCCCAAAAATTAGATTATGGATAAGAGAAAAATTTATGAATAAACAAGAGATAGAGAGCATTGTGGGATGTAAAATGGATAATTTTGATTATATTAAATCAAAAAGGATTTGGCTTCCTACAAAGCAGATGGGTAATTACTGTTCAACTTACAGGCTTAGAGAGTTGCCTGAAGCAATGAGAGGGTAAGAGACATAGACTGTATTTATGTCAGAGAAAGGACATAAACCCAGGTCTTCCTGACTCTGAGGTCTATTAGTCACACTTCCCCAAGTTGTGATAAATACATTGATATAATTGTTGGCTCTCCTATGCATTTTCTGTTTATGATCACTATACCAACATGTAGGAAGAGAGTCACTTTCCATATGGGAATGACCTAACACTGAGACCCACTGAGACTCTTATGTAGTGAAAAGAAATGGGCTGAAGAATGGTGCCTAGAGTTCTCTAGCACCGGGGTGTCAGAGAACCTCACTGCAGCTGGACTAAAGAATAGGAATTGGGGGCAGGCCATTAGAGGTCATGTGGTTTAGGAATACAAAGATAATTCAGTTGGGTTCAGGTGAAGGATGATTTAGGTGAATGTGAGGATTAGTCAAGAGAAATCGTGGGTATTTACAATTTTCTGGGTTTTCTCAGAGAAGGCAGACAGAAGTGATGGAGAATAATAAATAGAGATCCAACCCCCACCTTGGAAGATGGCTCATATCAAAGAAGACTGAGTATGAATAATAGCTCAAGACAAAAGTACAAAGAGCTCTAACACTTCTCACCCCGCTCCTTTTCTTTGGTCTCCATGGAAGTGAGCAAGCATATTCCAATGGAAGCAATCAACCCGAACGGGAGGCTGCTAGGGAGAGGGTGAGAAGGTCTAGATCCAGGACAGATAAAGGGGTCTTTTTCCAGGCCAGGTCCAGTGAGGAGCAAAACTGTTCTCCTGAGGAGAGGTCATGGGCTAGCAGCACTAACGGCTTCTCTACTCAAAGTGAAGGGTTGAAGAAATGGAATCCAAAGATTTAAAACATAATGGCTTTGCCCTCTGAATAAACTGCTTTGAAACTGAGATCTGATGTGTCTACCAATGGGAATCTAGAATATGATCTAGTTGGCACAATGGATATAGCACTGGATCAGGCAACAAAAATACTTAGGTTCAAATCCGGCTTCAGACGTTTCCTCCATGTGTGACTCTGGATAAATCACAGCCTCTGTATGGCTTAGTTTTTTTCATCTGTAAAATGGGAATAATAATATCTACTTTGCAGGGTTTTTGTAATGATCAAATGAGATAGTATTTATAATGTACTTTGTAAGACTTAAAGCACTTATATAATTGCAAGCTATTATTTATTAGCTGATGATATTATTATATTAATAATAAAATTATTATATATTAAAAGAAGTCAGAAACTAAGTGGTACCAGGCCTGGAATCAGGAATACTCATCTTCTTGAGTCGAAATCTGGCCTCACACATTTACTAGCTAAGTGACCCTGAGCAAGTCACTAAACCCTATTTCCCTCAGTTTCCTCATCTGTAAAATGAGCTGGAGAAGGAAATGACAAAGCACTGCAGTATCTTTGCCAAGAAAACCCGAAATGGGGACAGGGAGAGTCAGACACGACTGGACAGCAATTACAACAAAAGAAGACAGACTGAAGGAGAAGCTAAGAAAAGCTAGCTTTAGATACCTCTAACATTCATAGGATGTCAGGGTTGATTGAAATATTGTCTCAATATCCCAATATGTTCTCCACCAGTACTTTTAACAAGCAAATCCCTTGAAATTACCTCCAAAGAAGTATGGGCTGTTGTGAGGATGTAGAAGTATTTATATACTGGAAGTATTTATATACTGGAAGTATTTATATACTGGAAAAATACCTGAAAACTGGAAAAAAAAGAGGTGACTTCAGGCTTGTCATCCTTCCTAGAGCTTTGCTTTGTCAGAGTCTCCACGCAGTGAAGGAAACTCTCACATTCAGACCACTTGCTCCAAGAAAACTGAGCTAATTTCCCCAGTCAGGCCAGAGAGTGAGGGCCAAAGAGGCATTCAGATACTCAGATTTAGAGTTCGATGGGACCTTAGAGATCATTTAGCCCAACCTCTTTATTTAACAGATGGGGGAACTTGCCCACAAGGTGGTTATGAGGGTCAAATGAGATAATATATATAAAGCAAATCTTAAAGCATTATTTATATTATATTACATTTCCAAATCCATCACTGTTTCTATTATACCACATTTTATCCCTATCCTCCACTGCTTCTCCCCTCACTCCTAATAACCCCATGGACCGCTCGACAAATGCCCACCCCATCCCAATTATGAACCATGTGTCTCATAGTCCAAGACATACACTGGTTCAGAAAGTGAAACAACCAGATTAGATTAGATAAGGCATTTATTAAGAGGTTGTTATGTACTAGGCAATATGTACCGGGGCAGAGAGAGTAAATGCTATTTAATGACTTTGCAGATGATAATCAGATGTGAGCCACTAAATGGAGTGCTTTCTGCATGCATGAACTGGGCAGCTCTGCTTGGCAAGTGAGAGCATTAACTATTTCTGTACAATCTGAGGATAATCTCCCCTACCCAACCTGTGGGATGACCTGGCCTGATCTTTCTGGTGAGGCCATGTGCTATCTCAGTCCCATTTGATTGAGAAAGACTCTGGAACCCTTAGAGACGCTGTTGGCTGGATAATTGGATTCTCTGGGCCATGCTCACAACTAATAGTTCGTGATTCTGAACAACCTCAGGGGAGGAAAATGTACTTCAGAGACATAATGTCGTTGGCAACTGGCCTTGGCATGCATCTGCCCTGCTCCTGTCTCCCGGACATATCTCAAGGGTTCTAAGATACCCTGATGAGCTTACCTGTTTGCTGAGACTGGCAGAGCATCCTTTGGAAAAGATGTAAACATGTAGATGGTTCAATATCTGCTTTACTAATCCCTGTAGCTTTTTCTCTCAACATTGGTTGTGATGAATGCATTTTCCACCTTGTCAAAGTAATAAATACAGAAGTGCTTGGCCAAAGTTTATGGAATCTTGATCCATGGAGGCCTTCCAGAAGAGAATAATTATCCATACTGGATGGATTGGGCATATATCTGCCCAAGGGTAGGGAACTAGACCACACAACCTCCCTGGAAGTCCTGTCAAAGATCCAGGGAGGATCTAGCATCCTAAAGTTCTCATCATTGTCCTCTGTTCCTACTCTGTGCCTTAACTGAGGGATCTAGCTCCACAGGACCCTCTCCCTACTTGGCAAGGCTTGACAGTGGGTTTTTTCTATTGGTGGACATGCTTGATGTCCCTGCCTACTTATTTCATTTTGTGAAGCTTCATTTTCTTCATAATGAAGAGGCCATTATCAAATGCCAGTCTGCACATGATGCCAGGGAGGCTGCTGTGCTCTGCTCTCAGACTAAGTGCACTCCCAGACTAAGTGCAAAAAGTCTACCCTTCCATGAGGTAGCAGCTCCAGCAGGTTGTGGGGAGGCAGCCACATCCATACCGCCAATCCAAACACCAACGCTGACCATTCTCTATGGCCAGGGTAACATCTACTGAGGCCTGGTATGACTCCTACATCTCTCCAGCTTCCCACAAATCTCTCAGGCAAAATCTCTCTGGCAAATCTCTCAGGCAAAAAGTTCCTCCAGGTCAAAAGAGAAAAATGCAGAATCTTGGAATCTGCATGCCCACACAGACGTCCCTCCATTCCTTGGTATCTCACTAAATTTGGACCAGAAGTATTTTTGTCCAAAGGTTAGTTTCCACCTTTAAGGTATTTCCTTCAGAAAGACCTTTTGTTCTTGACTTAACCCACCATAGGAGACATATTTGGAAAGAGTTTTTAAATTAGAGAAAGCATTACTTCTTAATATTTTTAACTGAACTAAAAAACTAAAAAAGATTTTTAATGTGCTTTTAACTGAACTAAAAAAGAGATTTTTAATATGCTTTCTCACCTCTTAGTGCTCCCTAGCTCAGGTCTACTCTCTTCTGTACAGTAGATGGGGGGGGGGTGTTGATGACACAGTACCATAGACTGACAGATAAAGGACACACATGTTGTCAATGAACAAGGGATAAAGTACATTTGAGAAGATAAAATCTATGTGTAGAGATGAGCAGGCTGAAAGCTAAGCACATTAAGGATCAATGAGTGAGGGAGATTCATGGGACTTCAGTACTCAGAATAGATTTAGGGGAAATGGTCATCTCTCTTTCTCTCAGATATCCAGGAAAACTTCGAGGCTCAGGTAGTCATTGTTTTCCCTAAGAAAGAGACAATAGGAGAGGGGCTTGTTGAATTTGAGGGAAAACTTCCTAACTCCACCTGAAATAAAAGGAATAGTAGTAGTAGAAGCACATTTATCTAGTGCATTTACCAAGTGATACACTGGGAAATATTAGAGAGACAGAGAGACAGAGAGACAGAGAGACACAGACAGACAGGGAGACACAGACAGAGACAGAGAGAGCGAAAGACAGAGAGACAGGAGACAGAGAGACAGAGACAGAGAGACAGAGACAGATAGAGACAGAGAGAGAGTGTTGTGGTGAGTCAACAAAGTAGCTATCATCACAAATTGTTGTCTGTCCTTCGTTTTCTAAGAGGACCAATGACATCACAGGATGTTGTCTTGATTTACACATTAATTGGTTTTAAGAGAGCCAGAGTCACACAAAGTCATCCCAAATGAACTGCCTGTGATGATACAGTATGGCATTGTAGGAAGTGTGCTCTTTTCCTTCATTATACAAGAGACCTGGGTTTGAATCAGGGATGTGCTGGAGCTACCTTTTACTGGCTCAGAAGAGCCTATTGTTAAATTTTTAGCATGACCATTTACACCTCAGAAATAGGCAAACATTACAAATCACAGCTTGATTCATTGCTTTGCTTATTGTCTCTAGACTTGAGAAAGTGATGGAGAAAATGTTAATAATGCAGATTGAACTTAAAAGGGAGTTAAGCAAACTATTTTTATTCCTAAGAGAGCCTATGGTTAAACATTTATCAGGACTGTGTTAGTCTGAATAACTGACTCTGATATTTGTCATGTGACTTTGGGCAAGTAACATTATGTGGCTTCAGTTTCCTCATCTGAAAAATGAGAATAATAATATGCGTACCATCCTCCTTCTTGGGTTTGTTGTGAAGAAAGCAATTTATAGACCTTAAGATGCTAGAGCGTCAGATTTGGAATCAGAAGACCTCGGCTGAAATCCTGACTCTGCCAGTCAGGATTGACTGACTATATGACCTTGGGGGCAACTAGGTGGCACAGTCAAAAAAGCATGGGGGCCTGGGGTCAGGAAGGCTTAAGATCAAATCCAGCCTCAGACATTTATTATCTGTGTGACCCTGGGCAAGTCACTTAACCCTGTTTGCCTCAGTTTCTTCATCTGTAAAATGAGGATAACAATAGCCCCTGCCTGCCCAGGTTGTTGTGAAAAGATAGTAATTGTAAAGTGATTAGCCTGGCATAGAGTCTGCACTATATAAATGTTAGCTATTGTTGTTGTTGTTGTTGTTATATCTTTCTGACTTTTAGCTTCCTCATCTGTTAAAGGAGGTGGTTTAAGTAGCTGCCTCCGGTTTCCTTCCACGTCTAATCCCATGATCCTATGATCTTATGCTATACTGTAGAAACGTGTTATTACCATCTTCATCATCATCATTATTATAGATGAGGGACTAAAATTAAATAGATCAATAAACATTTGTTGAACTAAATTCAAAGGAATTGAATTAAGCACCAAGCCTTTCCTGTTGTCTGTTTGTGTCTAATTCTTTAGGGAACTGGGAAGATTTTGCCACCCCCTCGGAATCTGACGGGCATCTTCAAGTGCCATCTTTCCTCTCTCCTTTTTTGCATCCTTCTGGGTTGGTTTTCGTCACTGGTTGATGTTATCCTTCATTCAGGCCCCACGTTCCCTATTGTTTAGCTCATGAATCATCCATACCTCTTTGCAGAAAGCAACACTGGCTTAACACCTCATGTTGAGTCAGTTTTAACAAAGTACAGACTGAAAATACCGAGAAACAATCACGAAGGTAATTCTTCCTGTACTGAACAGCCAGCTTTTGCATGCAGAAGGGTGGGACCAGGATGAGAATAGGTAGAACAGCGGTCAGGGCCCTGGGCCTGGAGTCAGGAAGTCCAGAATTGGCATCCTGCTTCAGATACTTACTAGCTGTATGACCTGGGCAAGTCTTTTAATCCCTCCCAGCCTCAGTTTCCTCATCTGTAAAATGGGAATAATAATAGCACTACCTCATAGGGTTGTTGTGAGGATCAAATAAGATAACCTATATAAAGCAGTACATAAATGCTAGTGTATAAAATACAGGTGAGTAGAGAAGAAAAAATCCCCCAGTATTCAATGAGGCTGTCTTTGGAGGTAATGTTCACAACCTCAACATGAGGATAGAAGTAAATTAAAGAGGAAACCCTTGGAAACCACCTCATGGTCTGGCAACAGACCATTTTCCCGGTGAAGATCATGTCCCCCTTCAAAAAGATTGACTCTTCTTGCA
Organism: Vombatus ursinus; assembly: GCF_900497805.2. Lineage (NCBI taxonomy): Eukaryota > Metazoa > Chordata > Mammalia > Diprotodontia > Vombatidae > Vombatus > Vombatus ursinus. Next base: position 40,352,794 of record NW_020954576.1, read on the forward strand.
GAACTAGTTCTTTCTCCTCTCATGTTACCTTGTATCAACTCTATAGGTATTTATGCTCAAGTCATCTCCCCCATTAAAATATATGCTCCTTGAGGGCAGGGACTCTTTTCACTTCTTCTTTGTGAAACTCGAGTTTAATTGGTTGAGATGTGGAAAGGGGTCAGGTGAGTGAATGAGACTAGCTAAGTTACTACTCATCTCTCTCCTTTCTCTCCCCCGACTCCCTGTCTCCATCTTTTCCTGGATGGTTGCCTTGGAGGAGTTGAAACAACCCAGAGGCTTTTGCCCAATGATATTTATAGACTACACCAGATATCAAGGGAATGCCAGATGCCATCTGCATGGATTCAACCCAAGCCTATCCACTGGGGATATCACAGATGAAGGAGATATTGGAATCTTTCCCTCTTCCCTTTCCTTTTTCTATTTGTGTATGAGAGAATGAATTGTATGTGAAGATGTGTATGGTGGGTGGTGATAAAGACAAAATGTGGAGTACAAATGGAAGGGGGGAGAACAAGAGCTGGAATGGTGACACCCATGAAATTCTACACTGGAAGTTTTGCTCTCTTCTGGAATGGGGGAGATGGCACTGAAAGATTGGAGAATCTAAGAGACTCAGCCTCTCCTTGGCTGAGAAACTGCATATGGAGCTGAGGAGAGTCATGAGAAATACCAGGAAGCTGGAAGAAAGTGGTGGGGGGAAGGGAAACCATTCTATCTCTCACTTAAGTCAGCAGAGACCTCAGTCAAACTGAGACCTGTTAAAGACTTTAGCTTGAAAAGACCAAGGTTTCCCACTGCATCCTGGGCTGTCTCCAGTCGTCCTGATCCATATCAAGCCACTGGACCCAGATTGCTCTGAAAGAGAAAGTGAATCTGGTGATTTTGCACAGTCTTCCCTCACTCAAATCCAATTCATTTGCATATCATGGCATCACCTTCCTGATGTCATGGTCCTCTTCCAGACCGAAAGACAAACAGTAGCAGCAACTGCAGCTAGTCAGCAGAGAGCAACAGATGATGACAGGGCTTAGGGATGAGACTCTGCCAAAGGACCATCTTATTTAGGACTGTAAGTGATGGACAGCAGAGTCCAAATTGAAGAGGCTCCCTACAGATGGTGAGGTCCTACAGAGGCCATGATTGGGGAATGACATTGTGCTAACTACATGAAGCCTAAGCAAAGCCTCCTAAACTGATCTATAACTACACAAAAGAGTTTGGTCTAACTATCCATACCAGAAAAACTAAGTGGATGAAGAATGCCTTATTGTCCAGACCAGTTAGAATGACAACCCATAGAACTTATTCATCAGTACATGTCTTAGGAAAACAGTGTTGATGGACAGCAGTAGGAATGTTCAGAAAAGGGAAGGTTTGAAGAATATTGTTTTTGGACTGTTGAATTTGAGTTGCCTACAGGAGTCCAGTCTGTTAAAAAAATAATAGCTGGCATTTACATAGTGTTTTAAGGTTTACAGAATACTTTACATATATTATCTCATTTGATCCTCAAAATCACTGTGTGAGGTTAGTGCAATTTTTATCACCATTTAATAGATGGAGAAACTGAAATTGAAAAGTTAAGTAACTTGTCCAGGGTCACATAGCTAAAAAGTATCTGAGCCAGGATTCAAATCCGGGTCTTTCTAACATCAGGTCTGGCACTATGTCCACTCCACATTCTTATTACCAGTCTGTCTTTGTGAAAGGTACCTTAACTTTTTTGGTTCTCAGTTCTCTCCCAGGTAAATTGAGTGTATTAGATGAGTTGATCTCTAAGACTCCTTTCAGCTCTAAACCCTGTGATCTTGTGGGTGAAATGCGCAAAAAAAAAAAAGGAGAAAAAGGAGGAGGAGGAGAAGGAGAAGAAATGTTCCATGTAAAAAATTCATTTTATTCATATCAAAAAGTGATTCAGAGATACCAGACTGGGCCACTTCGAGTACTTCTGAAGTATGAAGTTACTTCACTTACTCCTCAGCTAATGCAGAAGACTGTGTCCTACCCTCTGTGTTTGGCATCTCCCCCAAGGGCATCTGCTCTACAGACTGTCAGAACTCGTCCTTAATATCAAAATGGGGCTGGTCTTCTGGCTTGAAGTTCCAGTTGGGGCTGCCATCTTCATTTAGGATTCGACGTGCTGTGTAGCCAACAATAGGATATTTGGCTTTGTACACATTAGTGAAGACATCATCCAAGGACTTCAGTTCTTCTGCTGTGAGTCCAGTCTGAGTGAGGAAAAATCCAAAAAGTAAGCGAGTTTAAAGGAAGAGGACTGATTTTTTCACTGGGCTTTCTCCTTTCCTTTTTGCCCTTTCCACAAACCAATTGATAAGGACAGGAAACCTTTTGACAAAACCAGATACAGAAAGTTTAAAAAATAAATGGCCACCCCAGCATATAAGTGGCTGGTATATATAATTTTGGGCTGGATATAAGATGACATTGTTGTAGGGAGTTCCTAATGAGGAAACTTCCTCCACCAATGTAGATTGGCATTTGTTTTACAACTTACAGAGAGGAAAAGGAGGAGGAAAAATTGGAACCAAAGTAAGTTCACAATAAGAAATGGCTGAACAAAGTGTGGCATATCATTGTGTGCAACTGGACTTCAACTAACAGGACAAAATAGAAAGTGCCATTAAAGACCAGCCTGGGGGCTTAAAAGAAATTAGACAGCGGGTACATCCTCTGTTCTGGGTATTATGCCCCTCTTAATGAAGTCTAACATCACAACTTAGACCAATGGCTTAGAGTGAAGCTGGAAAATGAGGGTGAGTATTTTAAAAGTTTTGGAGATGAAGCAAAATTTCTGAAGATGACAGATTTGGAGAAAGGGGTCTCAAAAATGGCTTACAGTATCATGTGTGAGGTCTGCAGGATCCAAAGACATCTTGGCCACCCCTCTTGTGGAGTCTTTCCCAACCAGGGCATTATATGGTGCTCCCCTCCCATAGAACTCTGTACCAAGGAAGAAGAAAGATAAATGAGTGTGGAATTGTTAATAAATGTGCATGTTAAGTGACCTTTGAGGTAAAAAATCATCTTAAAAGGAGATCATCAACCTGGAGGTAGGGAAAACACAATACCCCAAAAGCAATGTGCTAGTGAACATTTTGAACTCTATTGAAATCATAACAATGTCTCATTATTTTATTATTATAGATATTTATGTTGTACTTAATTACTCATATAATGCTTTATATCCATCATTTTGGGTATGGGGTAGTTCAAATGTGCTAGGTTGAGTTTACCTTTGAAACATCTACCAGTCAATAAATCCAAAAGCAGTTATTAAACTTCTACTTATACCAAGTACTGTGTCAAGGGTTGAGGATATAAAAATGAAATAGTTCCTGCCCTCAAGGAGTTTACATTCTAATGGGGAAGAAAACATGTACATACATATGGATATTCAGAATATATCCAAGATAGTTTGGGGTGGGAGGGTACTGGAAGCTAAGGGATAAGTGTTCCTGTAGAAGGTGGCACTTGATTCAAGTTTTAAAGGAGGCTGGAGGTTTCAAGAAGCAAAAGGGAAACGACAGTGAATTCCTGGAATGGGGGAATAGCCAGTGAAAAAGCACAGAGATGCACAACAGAACATAATGTATAGAGAAAATCAAGTAGGTCCTTATGGCTAGATCATAGATTATGTGTAGGGGGCTTAACATATAAGATTTGGAGAGGTAGGGAGAGGTTAGGTTGTGAAGAACTTTAAATCCCTGAAAGAGGAAGTCATATTTGATCCTAAATGTGATAGGGAGTCATTAGAATTTATTGAGTAGAGGAGTGACATGGTCAGACTTATGCTTTAGTCCAGGAAGACTTATATGAACTGATGTAAAGTGAAGTGAGCAGAACCAAGAGAACATTGTAAACAGTAAAAGCAATATTGCAATAATGATCAACTGTGAAACAATTAGCTACCCTAATCAATACAGTGATCCGAGACAATTTCAAAGGACTCATGATGAAAAATACTATCTATATCCAGAGAGAAAACTGATGAACTCTGAGTGGAGATTGAAGTATACTTTTTTCATTTTATTTTTCTTGCCTTTTTTGGTTAATATTGGAAATATAATTTTACAAATAGATTCATCTTCAAATATATCACAAATCATTAACAACATTTCCACTCTATCTAATTGCCTAAAAGTAGATCACATTCTATAAAGCAGCTAGGGGGTGTGGTGGATAGAGAGCTTGACCTGAAGTAGGAATATCTGAGTTCAAATCTTGCCTCAGATATGTACTAGCTGTGTGAACCTAGGCAAGTCACTTAACCTTGTTTGCTTCAGTTTCTTCATCTATAAAATGGGATAATAATAGCACCTACCTCCCAGGATTGTTGTGAGGATTGAATGAGATAATATTTCTAAAGCACTTTTCAAACCATAAGGCACAATATAAATGCTAGTTCTCATTATTAATAATAATCAGACAGTCAAATTGTGCCCCCTTTCTAAGGCAAATATACATACTAGAGCAGATAAGTAAGAATTGACCTGTGTTGCTCAACTCAGAACCTAGTGTGGAAAAAATATTATTTATCATTTATAAATATTGTTTTTTGTGATTAGAAATTGTTGAACCTGAAAACTTACTGTAGAGGTCAGAGACATTCCTGGAGAAGCTGGATGGCTCCAGGAATATTTGATCCTACCCAGGTCTAGGATCTACCAAAAACTTGAGTTTTGAGTTCCCCAAATGTGAATGTTTAAGTTTACATCTCAATCGATCTTAATTTGATGTTAATGCTTACTGATATACATCTCAACGGAGCTCATCAGGGAACAGCCTTATCTACAATATAGTTAACTACTGTGTGGTTATGGATGGTCTGAACCCTATGTGACATAAACCTGGCATTGACTTGACTGAGAATGTTCTGCTCTATCCCCTAACAAATGACCAAATAAATTTCTTTCTGAAACCATTTCAGATTTTGGGGTTCCTCATGACTAGTACTAGCAAAGAATAAAGACTGAGTATGGTCATGGAAGTTAGGAATCATAAATTCTAGCTTACACTTATATGGTACTGATGAGGCAGATACAAGTATTCAAGTCAGATGAAGCAAACAGGATGCAGGATGTGCGATATGAGATAAAGTGCTGCATGTGACCAGCCAGAAAAGTGCTCAAGAGGACTATGCATTAATGCCCCCACCTCGAACTTCTCTGCGTGCCTTCACAAAGCATCCCCAACTACCAGACATTCCACAACAGTTCTTCCCCTTCCCTTTCCTGATATTCCAGGCATTCCAGAGCTGTGTTTCCCCCCCCAACCTTCTCCTGTTCCCCCTTCCCCCATGTCAAACTATATATAGACCAGACACCTGACCTGGCAAACTGCTCTACTCCCACGGGGAGCAGGGCCTGCTGGGTGCTCTGGCCTCCCATAAGGAGCAGAATCCGCTGGGCGCATCACCCCCAATAAACACCTTTATTTAATTTGGAGATGGTGTCAGTGAATTCATTCAAGACACCATGACCCATGTGTCTGTTTCTCATCATTCTGGTGTACTCCAACATTTTGGGATGTCCCCTGAACCTCAATAGTACTTTATAATTACACAGAAGCTTTCATGATCATTACCACAATTACCCTATGAGGTAAGCAGGGCAAATACTACTAACATTCCCATTCTATAGATGAGGAAAATGGTGGTGAGATGGAGTAACCTGCCCATAATCACACAGCTAGAAGAACTCAAGTCTCCAGATTCCCAGGTTTTGTCCTCTGAACTACAAGTAGTTTCCCAACTCTTCTGTTGATTCTGTCCTCCAGCCCCCTCCCCCTTCTTCCTGCATCTCCCAAACTTCTCATGAAAAGAGAAAATTCAAGGAACTATACAACTTACCCTTTCCAGAAGTGACATCAAATACTACTCCTTTCACTGCCAGGTAAATGGGCTGGTCTTCCTAGAAGGCAAAGAGAAGGGGTGAGAATATTTTCCTGGAAAATCTGAGGAGCAAATAGAGAGTCTCAAAAGGTCTCACACCTCTATTGGCTAGGTACTGGCAATCACTTTATTCAGTACTCACCGTGTATGTATGGAATTCAATATAAGTATAACCAAGTCTCTCTTCTTAAGGAATTTAATTCTAATCAAGGAGATCTCACACATACACATGTATCCAGAATGATTAAAAAATAAAAGAGATGTAGCCACTGAGTCTCTGACAGTGGTTTTTGAAAGATCATGGAGAATGGAGAAGGTACTATAGGCCTGGAGAACGACAAATGTCTTGATTTTCAAAAAGGGAAAGACACATGAGGCTGCAAACTATTGACTATGGAGTTTAACTTTGCTTTCTGGAAAAGTTCTAGGCAATATTATTACAGGATTGACTAATGGACACCTAGAGGGAAAAGTGATGGTCGTAAGGAGGTGGCATGACCAACCTCTGGGCAGCTAGGTTGGGCAGTGGTTAGAGTGTCAGAAAGACTCCTTCCTGAGTTCAAATCTGGCCTCAGACACTTACTAGTCAAGTGACCCTGGGCAAGTCACTTAACCTGTTTGCCTATAATGGATATAAAGTATTCTATGAGTAATTAAGTACAACCTAAATGAGGCATCATTATTATTTTACTAGAGTTCAAAATGTTCACTAGTACATGGCTTCTGGGGTGTTGTGTTTTCCCCACTTCCAGGCTGATGATCTCTCTTTTAAGATGAGTTTTTGCCTCAAAGGCCACTCACCATGCACATTTATTAACAGTTCCATACTCACTTAGGCTTACCTGGGTGTGGGAACTCCTGTTCAGGAAGCTGGAACTGTCTAGTAAGGAGTTACTTGAGACACATAGAGATTAAATGGCTTCCCAAGGGTTACACTGAAGGTAAACACAGGAGAAGGAAATGGAGGAAAGCTAGGCAGCCCAGTGAATTAAGCACCGGGCCTGGAATCAGGAAGACTCATCTTCATAACTTCAAAGCTGGCCTCAGACACTTACTAGCTGTATGACCCTGGGCAAGTTACTTAACCTTTTTGCCTCAGTTCCTCATTTGTAAAAATGAGCTGGAGAAAGAAATGGCAAACCACTCCAGTATCTCTGCCAAGAAAACCCCAAAAGAGGTCACACAGAGTCAGACACGACTGAAATGGCCGAACAGCAACAAGCAAAGGTGGTGGAAGTAGAATCCAGGTCTTCCTAACTTCAAGTCCAGTATTCTATCACCTATGCCATACTGCCTCCAGGAAAGTTATTGATCATGGAGTGCCCAAGGGAACTGTCCTTGGTCCAAGCGGTTTAAATTTTTTTTTCATGCTTGGGTAAAGACATCAATAGTATGTTTGTCAAATTTATTTATGGCATAAAGCTCAGAGAGATAGTGAACATGTTGGATGACATAATCAGAATTCGAAAAGATTTCAAGAGTTTGGAACGTTAGATCAAATTTAAAAAGAACAAATGTAAAGTCTTCCACTTGGGTTCAAAATGGGATGCTGGGGTGGCTATGAGGACCCATAGTGGTGACTGTAATGATCATTTTAGAGGTAAGAGAACCAGGCAACCAAGATAAGAGGGCTTCAATGCCATGTCATACAAGTGAAGGGAACCTGGAGAAGTAAAGTCCTAAGAAGAACATGATAACAGTCTTCAGGTATTCAAAGGGCTATCACTTGGAAGAGGGATTAGCTGTGGGGTTTGTCCTAAAGGGGAAAATTAGAAGCAATGAGTGCTTGATACAGAAACACAGATTTAGGCTCAGTCTAAAGAAAAACTTGTTAACAATTCAAGCTATCCAAAAATAGAATGGGTTGCCTTAGAGGTTGTGAGCTTCTTTTCTCTAGAGGTCTTCAAAGACGGATGATCACTTGTTGGGGATGAGGTGAATGGGATTCTTGCTTAGGTATATGTTGGACTAGGTGACCTTGAGATCTCTTCCAACTCAGAGATTCTGTGATTCTGAAGGTAATTGAATTCTCTAATCAACTGAGACTTACCTATACCATCTATATATTTCAAAGATCTTAGATACAGGCACATTTGTTTTCTATAAGGATAAGAAATGTTTAACTTCTTATTTAACCTTCACATCACTTTAACTTTGCATTTTATATTGTTTGTGTCTAGTAATTTCTCTAAATTTTTGGGCAGCTAGGTGGTGCTGTGGACAGAGTACCAGGCCTGAAGTCAGGAAGATTCATCATCTTCCTGAGTTCAAATCTGGCCTCAGCCACTTACTAGCTGAGTGACCCTGGGCAAGTCTCTTAACCCTGTTTGCCTCAGTTTCCTTATCTGTAAAATGAGCTGGAGAAGGAAATGGCAAACCATAGTATCTTTGCCAAGAAAATGCCAAATGGGGTCATGAAGGAGTTGGACAAAACTGAAAACAACTCAACAAAATTTCCTCTAACTTCTTAGTCCAAGATTGATGTTTTTGTACCTGGATACTTTCCTTAAGATTAGCATTGCTAGGACAGGAAACAGTGTAGTGAAAAGAGCCCTGGAATGGGAGTCAGCAGACCTTAGTTCCATCTTAGCTCTGATACTAAACAGCAGAGAAGCCAAAGTCTTTGGGCATCAGTTTCTTATCTGTAAAATGTGGGGATTGGACTAGAGGACCTCTAAGGTCCGTCTGAGCCCTAGTATTTTACGAAAATGATTAAAGTTGAGAACACCTGAGAGTGAAAAAGTAATTATAGTGGGGTTAAGTCAGAAAGCTTCCTGCCGGAGTTTGAGCTTGTGAAATTGATATAAATTAGGAGCAAAGCAGCAGGAGAAATGATAGGCAAAGAAAATAAGGCAATGTGGGCCTTTATCAGGGGCACAAATTGCATAACTAGGGCCATATGGAAGAATATTAAAAACAAGTTTTTAGTTCAACTGGAAATAATATTTCTAAAGTTCTCTGCAGACTTTTTCCTTTATAAAAGTGTGCAAAAGGTCCAGCATAATAGCTGACATGCCAGTGAATAGATCAAGAGAGGTAACCCAACTTAGAGCAAGAAATACTTCTTGCCTATCTATCTAAGATCACTGCCTTTCTTTCTTCCCCTGAAGGGATCAGAGTATGGACCCATCTTATGGCAGGTCTTTCTTTTCCCATTTCCTGAAAGAATTAGGGTATTGATCTTAGGGAGGAGGTTCCTTTGACTATTTCAGGTGGAGCTGTGGATAGAACACTAGACTTGGAGTTAGAAGAACAAAACTGGAATCCTGCCTCAGACACTTAACTGTTTGTTGTTCAGTCATTTCAGTCCTATCTGACTGTCTGTGACCCCATTTGGTGTTTTCTTGGCAAAGATACTGGAGTGGTTCGCCAATTCCTTTGCCACCCCACTTGATAGATGAGGAAACTGAGGCAAACAAGATTAAATGACTTGCCCATGGTAACACAGCTAGTAAGTGTCTGAGGACAGATTTGAACTCGGGAAGATGAGTCTTCCTGACTCTAGACCTGGCATTCTATGCACTGTGGTGCCACCTAGCAGTCCCACTTACTAGCTGCATCACCTCTGTGGCAAATCCCTTACCCTTTCTTAGCTTCAGTTCATCATCTTTAAAATGGCGATAACAATAGCATGTACTTTTCAGGGTGGTTGTGAGAATCAAAATGAGTTAACATATGTAAAGTGCTTTGCAACTACATAAATGCTAGCTAATGTTATTTAGCTTGTCCTGTCTTAGGAGAAGCCCTTGAGGAAAGTGGTCAAAGAAGGAGAAATAATTTTAGGAGAATGGTTCTACAGATATGTTCCCCCAAAAGATTAAGTGATGGTCAGATGAGGTACGGACTGGACTGGTCCGAGGGCCGCTGCATGGCCAGGACCAACCATGATGGTGGCTGCCAAGGAAGCATCTCCACAGAGAATGTGGATGACTCAAACTATGATCTGCTGCTTGAGCCCATAGTATCTCTCCCTGAGCAGGAAATTAAGATTCTTGAAGAAGATGAAGAAGAACTCTTTAAGATGCGAGCCAAGCTGTTCCGATTTGCCTCTGAGAATGACCTTCCAAAATGGAAAGAGCGAGGGATGGGTGACATGAAGCTGCTGAAACACAGGGAGAAAGGGACCATTTGCCCTCCCATGAGAAGGGACAAAACTCTGATGATCTGTGCAAATCACTATTTAACACTATTGATAGAGCTGAAGCCCAACGCAGGCAGTGACATGGCCTGGGTCTGGAACACACATGCTGACTTTGCTGATGAAAGTCCCAAGCCTGAACTGCTGGCCATTTGATTCCTAAATGCAGAAGATGCCCAGAAGTTTAAGGCAAAGTTTGAAGAATGCAGGAATGATATAGAAGAAAGAGAAAAGGGAGCAGGAGCAGGCAAAGAAAACACTGACAAAGTGGTGGAGAAGCTGTCAGAGCTGTTGGTGATGGAGAAGGGCAAGGAAGACAGCCAAGAGCTCTGAGGCACACGAGGAGACCAAGGACCAGGATGTCACTGCAATAAGTCATCTCGTGGCCTCGCCTTCTTTCCTCTTATTTTCTTTATTTTTGTTTCTTTTTTTTTTTTATAAGGGACTTTATATATAGAACTGAATTCCAGCCTCCAGGTTGTTTTCTAAGCTTTTACCCTTTAGAAGATGTCTTTAGCAAACCCATTCCCAGTCACATGTACTGTGCTCATAACATTCTTTTCCATAGTGGAAACACTTATTTATAGTACATTCAAAAAAGTGAATAAAACATTTGAAAGCTGCCTCCAAAAAAAAAAAAAGATTAAGTGAGTATTGTTCTGTCAAAAGAAGTTAACCCCAAACTTTTTTTTAAAATCCTCCTGTGACCTTTTCCCTTGTTCAAGATTTCTTTTAAAGTTATTTCAAATGGTATTAGAGATATGTCCAAAGACACAGAGGGATTATTCCAGTTTGAACACTTCTTTCTCTAAGCTAACCATGTTTGGATGTAGAATAATGTGAAATTAATTTTTAAAAATTGTGTCTGGCATGTCTAAAATGCAGAATATAGCATTAGTATTTTTTTTCTTTTCTATCCAGGAAAACATGATAGAGAAAAGGCCTATCATCACTAATGACACGTGATTAATTACTTCCTTTCTGACTTATACCTGAATTCACTTCCGCATTCAGTAAGCATTGATTAAGCATTTACTATGTCCAAAGCATTGAATGTGTGATTTCCTTGTGTCCCAGTTATATTTATAATTACACATCTGGCCATATCAATATATCAAAGAACAAGCATTTATTAAATGCTTCCTAGGAACCAGGCACTGTACTAGATGCTAGAGATAGAAAGACAAAAATAAAACAAATCCCTGACCTGTAGGGACTCCAATTTTATTGGAGGAGGCAACATGTACACATATAAGTATATACCCATCACATGTAAAATAAATATAGTACAAGGTAATTTGGGGGAGAGAACAATAGCAATTGAGGGATCAGGAAAGGCCTTTTTAGGAGGTGTTACTTGAGCTGAACTTTAAAGGAAATGAGGGATCTTAAGAGACAGATAGGAGGAGGGAGGGCATTGCAGACATGGGGCCTAGGAAGGGATCTCCAGAAAGAGTCAAGAGGCACAGGAATTCTAAGTAATGAAAGGAGGGGAGGGCTTGGGCCTTCCTCAATGGATCAATGCCCCCATAAAGCATCTATAAATAATACACACACAGAAGCAGCCAAGAGTAGTGAATGGAGAGTTTGGTTTTGGAGCCAGGAAGGCCTGGAATCAATCCCCACTTCTGATATATTCTGGCTATTGGCTGTGTGAGCCTGAGTGAATCACTTAACATCTCTGGGCTCCAAGCAGCTCTCTAATATCATAAGTTGCAGAAAAAGATGCCCAGGTGCATTGGCAGAGGAAATTCCTTACTAAGAGCTCTCATCACTGATGAAATCATAGGTCTGATACATAACGTGGGCATATGTGCATGCACATATACAAGAACCCCATGTGCTGCTCAATCAACATATGTGTTGATATTCCAGACAGGCAGATTAGCAATGAACAAAGGCAGGAAGACCAGGGATCAGACACCACATCTGGCACCCATGAGCTGTATGACTACGGGCAAGTCACTTAACCTCTCTGAACCTGAGGCCAGAGACAAATCTAAGATAAATCTATTAAGTTATATAGCTGCTTTGATGGAAGGAATTCCCATACCAACAAAATCATAGGTGTTTGACATTGTGACTTTATTATTAATAGACAGCTAGGTGGTGTAGTAGATAAGAGTACTCAGCTTTAAGTCAGGAAGATCTGAGTTCAAAACCAGCCATAGATACTTAGTAGTTGTATAACTGAATATGTTGCTGAATCTTTGATCTGCCTGTTTCCTCATCTGTAAAATGAGGATAATAATACTACCTATGTCCCAGGTTTATTGAGAATAAAATGAGATATTTGTTAGTATCTCACTTTGCAGACTTTAAATCACTTTGCAAACCTTAAAGTTTTATATAAATGCTTTGTTGTTCAGTCATTTAGCTGTGTCCAATTCTTCATGACCCCATGGACCATAGCACGCCAATACTATCCATGGGGTTTTCTTGGCAAAGATACTGGAGTGGTTTGTCATTTTTTTCTCCAGTGAATTAAGGCAAACAGAAGTTATATGACTTGCCCAAGGTCACATAGCTATTGCATATCTGAGGATAAATTTGAACTCAGGTCTTCCTGCCTCCAGGCCCAGCTCTCTATCCACTGAGCCACCTAGCTGCCTATAGAAATGCTAGCTATTATTAATAATTATTATAACTGTGGGTAAAATAGAGATGTCATTCTATTCTCTATGACAAAAAACAACGTCAGAGAGAAACCAGAGCCAGGCACCTGAATGGTCAGTCAGAGAAATCAGTGTTCTCTGAAAAATAATTAGACTTCCCAAATATTAAAGCTGAAAGCTGATTTGCAGACTGTTAATCCAGTCCTCTCATTTTGCTAAGAGTGAAAATTGCTAGAGTATATTATATTTTATGAGGACCATTCCTGACAACCACCCTGAGAAGAAGGATTTTAATACCCATTTTTCAAATGAGGAAACCAAAGTTCAAGGTTGAATGACTTGCCTAGGATCTTGACATTAGTAAATGACAGAGCTGAAATTTGATTGAGCTCAGGTCTTCTGACTCCAAGATAAGTACCTGTCCACTCTACCACTCTTCATTAGCATTTTAGAATAGAAGAGCTTTCTTTCCCTGGGCTGGGAGAGTTCCCTGATGCCCTAATCAATGGCACATCAGCCCTCCCCAGAGACGGATAAAACAGATATATTATCATGTAATGTACCATATGTGTATATTTTGTCTGCTTAACAAAGTTGCAGATTCCTAGGGAACAAATAGTCCATTCCCCATCCCCACCTCTAACTGCCAGAGTTCATGTCCTTGTTTGACTAAACCGTGAGTAATTTGTACCACTAATAGATCTGACTGCCCTTCCCTCCCTCCCCACCAATGGCTTGGGCGTGTGATTGGGTTGAGTATTGACAAAATATAATGGCTGTAGGACAGGGCTGAGAGGGTGATGACTTAGTAAAAGAAAGAATACAGGAAATAATGAGCTGAAAAACTGATTCATTGATACTAGGTCTCCAAGACATAGCCATAAGAGAGAGATCTTGAGACATGGGCCTTGGCAGTGTGGCTCATAAGTTGCAGGCACTTTCCTCCTTGACATGCTGTCAGACCACTGACAGTCAGTGCATAAATCTCACACTTTTCTCCTCCTAGATAAAACGGAAAGAAAGCTTTCTACCCCTTCCCCTCCAGAAATTACTTAATTTCTACCTAAGTTCTAATGTATAATGAAAATATTTGTTCTCACTTTATTTTTGTATCTGATTTTATTCTGCATATTATCACTGTGAGTTTACCTTATATGTCTCCTTTATTGTACTGGCTAAAATTCAGCTTCAGATAATTTCAAAGTTTTGTTCATTAAAAACAAAACAAGTGACCCTGCTCCACATTGCTAGAGATTTCTGGGGGGAAATGGCTATAAGTACAGCTAGCATAATAGGCTGGGGGAGTAGAGCTCCCAGTGTGGGATAGACAAGATCACAGTATAGGAAAATGCCACTTACTCAGGATAAATATTAAGTCCAAAGGGTTGCTATATTAATTCATGTACTAGTGGCTTGTCTGGGTCAGCCTCCCAGAACCATAGAATCCTAGAATTAAAAGAGACTTAGGAGATTGCCTAGCCTAATTGCCCCATTTTACAGATGTAGGGGCAGCTAGGTGGTGCAGTGGATAGAGCTCCAGCCTTGGAGTCAGGAGGGCCTGAGTTCAAATTCGACCTCAGACACTTGACCCTTACTAGCTGTGTGACCCCGGGCAAGTCACTAAACCCCATTGCCTCACCAAAAAAGCAAAAACAATTGGTCATTCACATTTTACAGATGAGGAAATCTGAGACCCACAGAGAGCAAGTGATTTCCAGGCCAGGGCTCTTTCTACTTCACCATGTTGCCTCCCTCCTATACCAACTCATTTCCATACCTCAGTCCATTATCCACTGGGACCAAAGCGGGTTCCCCACCTCTGGACCAGACCAATGTCAAGTCAGGTCATGAAGAATATATTAAGGACTTATTATGTGCCCTGCACTGTTTTAAGCATGGTCCCTCAAATAGGCCACAGCTTGCAATGACATATTTCTGCCAGAAGGAGGGTGGGGAGGGAGGACCTGCTGTTGAGAAGCAGAAGTGAAGCCAGAAACAATCTATTTTCCTGAATGGGTAAATGCCACTTCATGATCCCCTTAACAAATCCTATTCATATTTAACTTCCTGAAAGATGATTATAGCTGTAGTTCTACTCTCTGCAGATAATGGACAATATCTTAGAACAAAAAGGCTAAGAGGATAACCAGCAGGCTTCACTCCCCAAATCTAATCTCTTCCCAACATCTGTTTTGTTTAATAGGCTGATTCTTCCCTTGTTTTTTTTCCCTCCACCAACTCACTAAGACAGGAAAACGATCATTCATCAGTCAATGACATAGCAAGAGGATCTCCTCCTTCTGGGAACATTGTTAAGAAACTAAATAACCTGCCTACTCACCAAAGATCACCAGCACCGGGAGTCGGCAGGAAAAGCACGTCCCACTCCCGTGCCCCTTGCCTTTACTGTTAGTATTTCACCCTCACCTTCATCAGCACATGCACGATTGGCAAATTTGTGTCCTTGTTAATCATATTGTCCCTCAATTCCAAGAGCTAAATAATTAATGGAAGCTATGCTTTATATTCTGATCAAAAAGCACTTACTGAGCTTGGTTAACTGATGTGAAATGCAACACTTGTCAGATGCAAAGTTTCATGGGTGAAAAGCCTAGTAATTCAAGCACAATACAATTCAATAGAAGTCAACCGTTTCCTAAATGACTTCTAAATGCAAGGCACTGTTTTAGGTGCTGGGGTACACAGATGAAAAAAAGGACAGTCTCTGCTTTCGAGGAGGTTGCAATCTAATAGTTTACAAGTAAGTTTCACAAGACAGAATATAATGAAAGCCTAAAAGAGATCCACAGAAAGTACTCCAGGAATATAGAATAAAAAGAGATCACTTTCGTCAAGGAGATCAGAGAGTGTTTCTTGGAGGACTCAGCACTGTTTTCAGCCTAAACAAAGAAAACTTAACGAGTTTGCTAAGTATTCTTCCCAAGGAGATGCATTAGCTCTAGCCTCAGCCAAATATAAATACAATACAATCCTATTGCCAAGGTGAATCAATCAATCAGTCAATAAGCATTTATTAATCACTGTGCTAGGTTGTGGGAATACAAAGACAAAAGTGGTACAGAAGCTGATTTTACACCAACGAAGCCTTTTTTTTTTCAGGCACCTAAAAGAAGATGTATTCATTTTTATAGCAGAATTGATTCAGGAACTTAATAATTATGATAAAACAAACAATAGTCATTTATCTAGCACCTTTAATCTAAAGGCAGTCAGTCAACAAACATTCATTAAGTGCTGCCCTAATGTGTGTCTCAAAGCTCAAAAATGTTAGATTTCAGTCACTTTCATATCTCAATCTTACTCCAAGATAAGTCTCTTTTTTTAAAAAAAAAAAAATTTTTTTTTAAGGCAATTGGGGTTAAGTGACTTGCCCAGGGTCACACAGCTAGTAAGTGTCAAGTGTTTGGTCTGAGGTCGGATTGTGAACTTAGGTCCTCCTGACTTCAGGGCCGGTGGTCTATCCACTGTACCACCTCAAGATAAGTCTCTAACAGTTATTCTTATATTGTTGTCAGTCCCTACCTTCCTCACATGACCTTATCACTGTCTATTCTACTATACAAACCATGCTCATTTCTGCCACTAACCTTGCTGCTCCCCATTCCCACCCCCCAACATCTATAGAACACTATCCCCTCACCCTCCACTTCTTTCTCCCAATTCAAATTTTACTCATCTTTCAAAGCCTAACCCAATTTCCCCTTCTTCCATGAAGGCTTTTCTACCATAGTGCCCCATGAGCTTTCTCTTTTCTGAATTCCTAGTGTACTTATTGTCTATATCAGTGGTTCTTGTTTTTTGTTGTTTTTTTCTTGGGTCCAATTCTTCATGACCCCAGTTGGGGTTGTCTTGGCCAAAACTGGAGTGGTTTGCCATTTCCTTCTCCAGCTCATTTTGCGGATGAGGAAACTGAGGCAAGCAGGGTTAAGGGACTTGCCCAGAGTCACACAGCTAGTAAGTATCTGAGGCCAGATTAGAACTCAAGGAGGATGAGTCTTCCTGACTCCCAGCCTAGCACTCTATCCACTGTACCACCTACCTGCCAGTTCCTATTTAGTGGCTGCTTAAATTAGACCATTAAACAATTAAAGTATGGTCAAATGAATGTACATATTCTCATTACTGTTCTGTATGCTGCACCAGAGCAGCTCCCTCAATCTCTCTGTTACGCTGTAATCTTACCTCATCAGCTGTATGATCAAGTGATTGAGAGATGAGGAATGTTTGTGTTCCAGGGCAAATGTCAGACCATTTGAAAACCATGATCACTGAGTATGCGCCTTACAAGCCACTTTGGAATCATCACCAACCACCACAAATGTTCTGCATAAGCAAACCATACATTACAATTTTAAGGTTGCTTTCAGATTTAAACTTATCTTCCACTTATTAGTTACTACTTATTTGCTTATTAGTTACTTAGTTACTGTTGTTCTATCTGGTGAATTTTTAAATGAACTGGTTGGCAACACTGGTCAGTGAATTTCTGTGAGTGTATAGCTGCTGTGCCAGTGTTAGAAGAGAAGAAAATCATGTCTGATGAGATTCTTTCCTTATAAAAATTATTTTATATTTAAAATGTTAAAATGAAACAAAATATGTAATTTCACTTTAAGAGAATTTATCATTTAATACAGTGTTTGTCATTAGCCAGTGGAAGAATAAGCATTTTATATATTGTAAATCATTTGCTTAGGTAACTAAAAGTTAAAAATTAATTTCCATTCTCAGCAAGAAAGCTTGTAAAATTTTCCTACCATTTTCTACCTCATATTTGTGTGAGAAAGTATTTTCATTTTATTTTTGCTTTAAATCAAAATGAACTCAATGTGGAATCAGATTTGACTGTTTTTGTTGCTAAGCCAAATGTTGCAAACCTGTGTTCAAATAAAAGTCCAACATCAAAATTAAGTTTATAAGTGATTATTGTATTATTTTCAACACCTTCAAAGTTGTAACTTATTTAAATTATTTGTATTCAACAAAATTTGCAAAATGAAAAAAATTATATTTAGTCTCACAGATATGAGATTTTTTTGGATTACTTCTTTTAATTAATTTTACAATTTTAAATTTAGTTTTCAAAATTATAGATAGAATAGAATGCTACAGTTCATAATTGTGTAATTATGATATGTTGTAACATAATGTAAATGTTAATTTAGAGCTTTGGGTGGCAAAAGATGTCCTTATAGTTAGTAAGTACTTTATGAATAAATCTAAAGATATGGGCAGTATATTTAATTACCTTGGAGGTTCACAACACATTTCTGTTATTGTTGAAAATGGTTCATGGAACAAACAACACTGGTCTAGTTCAGTGCCTTGCACATAGTAGGTGCTTAATCAGTATTTGTTCAAATGAATATAGGACTTGATAATTTAACAAAGTCCTTCTGCTTCCCTGATGCTCACAATAATCCTGTGATGTAGGATAGGCATTATTATACTGATTTTACAGATGAGGCAACTGAAATTAAGTGGCAGATTGACTTGACCATGGTCACAGTGGCAGAGGTTGAATTCAAAACCAGGCTTGCTGACTCCATGTGCTCATTCCATTATACCATCATGCACAAGAAATAATCAGGGAAAAATCCAAGCTCAAGCACGAGATCATGCTGTGAGACTACCTAGGTGGTACAGGCAGTGGAAAGATCAGCATGTGTAAGAAATGAAAATGCATATTGTCTCCTGCTTGGAATGGGCTATAATTTCTCTCTAATTAGTGAATTAAAAGTCTAGTAAATGTAAGGAAAGGTGATGGGATGGGGTATTCAAATGAAGAAAGCTTGAAAAGCTGAAATTAGGGATTTTTGTTCCTTGGGAAGTTCATCTGGGGCACAGGTGGGAAGACAGAGAGACCTACCCTTGGACACCATGAATTTTTTACATTGCAGAAGGACTTGTTGATTGGGTGGGAGGAAGAATATGTTAGTCAGTGTTAGGGGTGTCCTGGGTGGGGGAGTAAATACTGAGGGCACTGGGACTTTACTATGGAATAATAATAATGATAATAGCTAGCATCTATACAGCACTTCAAGGGCAGCTAGGATAGAGTACTAGGCCTGGAGCCAGGAACTCATTTTCCTGAGTCCAAATTTGGCCTCAGACACTTACTAGCTTTGTGACCCTTGGCAAATCACTTAACTCTGTTTGCTTCAGTTTCCTCATCTCCAAAAATGAGCAGGAAAAGAAAATGACAAATCACCACTCTAGTATCTTTGCAAAGAAAACTCCAAATGGGGTCATGAAGAGTTGAACACAACCTTACATATATTATCTCATTTGATCCTCACAACAACTCTGGGAGAGAGGTGCTACTATTCCTTTTTTACAGATGAGGAAATTGAGGCTGAGAGGTTAAGTGATTTGCCCAGTAGCAAGTAGCACACATCTGGTGTCTGAATATAGATTTGAATTCAGATATTGCCCCTTCCCAGGTCATTACCTATAAATTTTCAGTAGTGAACACAACTTTGGTTGTTAGGAACTTAGGCCTTGGTGAGACAGTCTGTCCTGGAGTGGTGGCATTACTCACCACACCAGGAGGATGATTGAAGTTAGGATAAAGATATTAAGCAGACATTTTATATTAAGAGGCTCCCATAAATATTGTGAAACACATTAAAATGATGGGGGAAGGAAGAGGCAGACACTCACAAAAAACTCCATGTGTTAACACCCTGGACAAGGTCAGTCAGTAGGTCAATAAGCATTTATTAAGCCCCAACTATGTGCCAGGCACTATTCGTAGCGCTAGGAATATCAAGAAAGGCAAAAGATAGTCACTGCTCTCAAAGAGCGGAGTCTAATGGACTTGCAAGCTTAATGGACTCACGTGGAGCTGACGTGAAAGTAACTATTTGCAAACAAAATACACCCAGGATAAACTGGACATCATCAATAGAAGGGAGAGATTAGCATTAAGAGGAATACGCAAAGGCTTCTTGTAGAAGATGAGATTTTATCTCGGACCTAAAGGAAGCCAGGAAAGCCGGGAGGCAGAGATGTTTAACCCTCTCATTTCACAGATGAGTTAACTGAGGTCCAGAGAAGGAAGGCCACTTGCCCAAAGGTCACACAAGGAGTTAGAGATTCAGGACCAGAACCCAGGAGATTACCTGGGCTTTCACTAGAGGGAGGGGAGGTCAGACACAGAATGAGGCCTCTCCTAGGAACACAAGTCTTCCTCTGATCTCCTCCTTCTTCTTTCTTTCTCTCTCTCCCTAGGAGCCCGGGACTTGGTTTATGGCTACAGTCTCCTCCTCCCTATGTCCGCCGCGGGAAGTCCCGCCCCTTGGCCCTAGACTGGACCCAGCCCCAGCGGCTCGCTGTCTCTCTGCCATCTCTCCCGGAGCCCCGCCGACTCTCTCGGTCTCCCCCTCCCAGGATTGGGAGTCCTGAGTTGGGCTGTCTATCTGTCCGTCAGTCCTTGGGTCAGTCCGTCTGTGCCCAAAGCCACCTCGTCCAGTCCCATCCCGCCCCATCTGCTACCTCCTCCCCGCCGTAGCGGGCCAGCTCCTCCTCCGTAAAGAGCCGCACCGGGGGCCCCCGCTCTGGGGTGCGCGGCGTCTGCTGGGCTCGGACAGCGGCCAAGTTCAAGGCCAGCACCACCGCCAGCAGAAACTGCCAGAGGCACGGCCGCCTCCGCAGCCCCGGAGCAGCCATCGTGAGGGGCGGGGAGGCCGGGCCGGGGAGGCCGGGCCGGGGAGGGCAGGCTCAGGTTGGCCAAGCCCGGGAAAGCCGGAGCTTTCCAGCCCCGCCCCGGCCCTCCTAGCCCGAGCCGGTTCCTTAGCTACCTCCCCACTGTAAGTCTGGGCCGGCTTTCAACCCCGCCCCATCCGGGAGCTAGAAGGGATTTAGACTTCAGTTTAGTCCAATGCCCTCTCAATCCTTCCCCCTCCGTTTCTATATGTCACATCTGGAGAAACTGAGGCCTAGAGAGGGGACTTGGTGAGAGAGTTTGACTGGCGTGCTGGATTCAGTCTGAACCACTGCCTTTTATTAGTTGTGTGAGACTAAGTGGGTTACATGGCCTCAAAGTGCCTCAGCTTCCTCATCTGTAAAATGAGGATAATAATGCCTGCAAGGTGTTGTGAGATACAAATGCACTTTGCAAACTTAAAATTGCTATACGAATGACAGTTATTGTCCAAGGTCACACAAGGAGCTATTGAAAAATTCAAGACTACAGCCCAGATTTCCTGACCTCAGTCCTGTATTTCTTCCACTTCATCTCTACCTTTGAAGTAGAAGGAAGTGAAAAGGTTATGTAGAGGAGGGATCCATCGAGATAACGTGTGTATTGAAATAATATAAAAATCGATCCCTTTATGTTTAAAAAAATACATTGTTACAGTGTTTATGTTGGATACTTAGATTTTTCTTTTGGTCCCGACCTGTGATTTCGTCAGTGTAGGGAACTTCTAGGGAGGACACTTCCTCTACCAATGAAGACTGACCACTCTTTGCAACTTGAAATCTTAAGAGAGTTGTCTCAGGTCACTAAAAGGTTAAGTGATTTGCTAAGGAACACGCAGCTAACTTGTGTCAAGCAGGAATTGAATTCCTATATATGCTGGATTAGACACGCAGACCAGATGCTGTAATTATTTATTCTCTCTATGGGGTGCTCAGCCTTCTGTAGAGAAAAGAAACCCTGTTTCTTTTAGCTACCTCCCATCAATTTAGGATCATTCATTCTGTGTCTCTTTAAGTTGCAAATCTATCACCTTTCTGTCAGAAAAGGTGCTTCATCATTGGTTTGGGGGAATCATTATTGGTCATTGCATTGACCAGAGTGTTCTTAAATCTTTCAAAGCTGTTTGTCCTTACAGGGTTGTTGTTGTTGTATACATTTTATTCCTGGTCTGACTGACCATCGAACGTCTTTGACTCTTTTGTGTGTTTGTGTGATGAGGTAAAATGGAAAGGAGAGCTTGAAGCAGATGGAGCAAGCAGGATACAGTTTCTGAGATATGAGATAAGATGCAGGATGTGACCAGCCAGAAAAGTGATCAAGAAAACTATGCATTGAAGCCCCCCACTGTGGACTTACCTATGTGCTTTCACAAAGCACCCCCCAACTACCTGACATTCCAGAACAGCTCTTCCCTTCCCCTTTCCTGTTCCCTTTGCTTATCTTTATGGACTAGTGACATTCTGGAGCAGTGTTTCTCCTCCCATTCTCCTGCTCCCCTTCCCCCATCCTGTCAAACTACATAGACCAGACAACTAACCTGGCTCAGTGATCTGCCTCCCACTGGGAGCAGGGCCCGATGAGTGCATCACCCCAATAAATGCCTTTATTAACTTGGAGATGGTCCGAGCAAATTCATTTAAGACACCATTATTCCTCATCATTCTGGTGCACCCCAACATTTTGCGGTGCCTTTGAACCCCAACATGTGTTCACATAAGTTTGCCACTTGAGGGTCCACCTAACATGCTAAATTTCTAATGACATCTAACGTTCTCAATATAAAATCACAATAACAGGATACTAGCTGAGCCTTTCCACATCACCAGTCCGTCTTCTCTTCCTAGCATGCATTTCCTTGAGGAATGACATCTTTTTCTCCCATTCTGTAAAGTTCCTCATTGCTTACACTTTGCAACCTGCTTATACTCACCATGTGTCTCTATCCATTGTCCTCTGATAGAAACTATTTTAATTTTTTGAAAACTGTTGAATTCCATGTCTTTTTGTGGGGGGCAGGGAAAGAAGAATAGAACAAGCATTTATTAAGCATCTAGTGGGTGCCAGGCACCATGTGTACAAAGAAGCTAAATATCTATGTATAAAGAAACTATATACAGGATAAAGTGGAAATAAACAACAAAGGGAAGGCATTAGAATTAAGGAAACTGGGAAAGGAATTAAAGAAATTAAGGAATTGGAAAAGACTTCTTGTAGATGGTGGGATGTTAGCTAGGCCTTGAGGGAAGCCAAGTGTAGATGATGTAGATGAAGAGAGAGCATTCCAGACATGGGGGGGGGGGGCGGATATACATGGAGATAGAAGATGGAGTGTCTTGTTTAAGAAACAGCAAAGAGTCCAGGGTCACAGGATCTTAGAGAACAAGATGGTACTGATGGTGGCGGTGGTATAAAATGTAAGAAGACAGGAAAGGTATGGAGTGGGGGTGGGGGACAGATTTTGTACGGTTTTGAATTCCAAATATTTGGCTCTGGAGGTGATAGGAAGTCACTAAAATTTATCAAGTGGTGGTTTCGGAGATGGGAGAGTGACATCATCAGACTTGTACTTTAGGAAGATTATTTTGACATCTGAGTGGCTGAGAGCAGAAAGACTTGTGGTAGACAGACCAGTCTGGAGGCTATTTCAATAGCTGGGGTGTGAGGTGATGAATCAGGGTGGTTGTACTGTCAGGAGAGAGAAGGTTACATATTTGAGAGATGTCATGAAGGTAAAATCCACAGGCACGGGCAGCAAATTGGATATGGGTGAGGGGCAGGGAAGGTGAGGGTGAGAAGTTGAGGATGACATCTAAGTTACCAGCCTGGGTGACTGGGAGGATGGAGGCACAATCAACAGTATTAAGCAAGTTAGGAAGAGATTGTTTTGGGAGGAGAAGATAATGACTTCAGTTTTGGAAATGTTGAGTTTAAGAAGTCTAAGATACATCTAATTTGAGATGTACTGTAGGCAGTTGGAGATGTGAGACAGGAAATCAGCAGAGAGATTAAGAGTTGATAAATAGATTTGAGATGTGTGAAGCTTAGTTTTCCTCTTCCTCTGGGCTTAAGTCTAAATTTTTTTTTTTTGTATAACTTTTACCTAATTGCTCCAAGTTCTGTCCCCAGGGCCCAAACTAAATGGACCCAGAAGTAAGTAGCAGTAACTGCCCCTAAGGCGAATTCAATTGAATTAATGGAGGGGCAGAGGACAATCTGTCCCATAGTTTTACTTGGAGGGCCTACATAGAGCCATGCACCATCCAACTCCTTTTTCATATAACCACCCTTCAAAAACTTGAAAATAGTTACTGCATTTTTTTCTACATCTTCTGTTTTTCAGACTACACACCCCTATTCCTTTAATTAATCATCTTATCCTATGAACTTCAGGCCCTTCACCATTCTGGATCCCCTCCTCTGGATATTCTTCTAGCTTAACCATTTCTTTCCTAACTCAATTTAAAAAAGAATATTTAAAATTATCTTTACATGTAATTGGGGGAAAATAAAATATTTTTAAAAAATAAAAGAAAAAAAACAATTTCTTGCCTAAGCAGTGCTGTCTTGTACCGAATACAACACTCCATTTGTGATCTGCCCAGGGGAAAGTGCCGGGAAGGTCAATGAACTGGTCAATAAATGCTTATTCAACACCTACCAGGTGTCAGTCACTGTGTTAAGTGCTGGGGTTATAAAGAAAGGGGAAAGGACGTCTGCTCTCGAGGTACTATCACCTCCTTATTTAGATCACCAAGGAGAAAAGAGGCAAGAGAAGAGAAGACAAGAGAGAGACGAAAATGCCAAGGACAACTAGCTTGGTAACATCACTTCCCTTCTTGAGGTCTCCCTCAGTTTACTTTTTTTTTTAAATAAAATGGGGAGCTGGGTTAGATGAGATGCTTTCAAAGAGCCTTTCCAGCTCTAACATTCTGCATTTTTTTCCCCGGGTTACGCTGACTGCTTGCCCATTTAAGAAGGAAGAAGCTCATTCTTGTTTGTCCACCCAAATGTGCTTGGGGTGAGGGGAGTTGCCTTCCCACACTGGAACGAGAGGGGATACAGGTCTGCAGCTGCAGTGGGCACAGAGCTGCATTCATTAAGGTTTAAGTAGCCAACTATTTGCTCCTCTCCTCTGAAGCCTCAGACAGGAACACAAAGAAAGACCATTCATTCTCGGCTGTATGAGAGCCCTCACTTGTAATCTCTGAGGAGGACTGAGGCAGGAAGATGTGGCCACTGAGTTCCAATGCTGCCACATGGGCAAAGTCAAGTTCTCCTCCAAAGTTAAAGCTTGTATTCTCGCGCTTATGTCTCCAGGAATTTGAAATTACAAGACTCTAGCATACTTTCGACTTGGCTACCCTTTTTTTTTTCCCCATCCACTCAACTGTCCGAC
Organism: Vombatus ursinus; assembly: GCF_900497805.2. Lineage (NCBI taxonomy): Eukaryota > Metazoa > Chordata > Mammalia > Diprotodontia > Vombatidae > Vombatus > Vombatus ursinus. The sequence continues at coordinate 40,377,586 of NW_020954576.1, forward strand.
TTCCCCGTCTCCCTCTGGAAAAAAAATTATAGCGAAAAAAATTGCGCAACTGGGCAAACTGGCCCAGTTCCTTCCTGTACTACAGTTAACAACAGCCTCTGAATCGCTCCCAATGGAGGACTACATTTCCCAGCAAGCTCTGAAATCAGTCCTCTTTCAACCCCGACAAGCGCCTTCAGGCGAGACGCATGCGCCCCAGAGCCTCCCGGGGGGCCGGCACTCCCGGTAAGGTTCTGTTGAATCCGTTTACCCTCGCACTGTTCTCTGTTCTTGCTGCTTCCCATCTTTGCGGTCCTCCTCCTCCTCTGCCCGGTGGACCAGTGCTAGCTCCGGGCTGCAGCATCTCTTTCAATCGATGCCATGATCAGGCAGGAGCTGTCTTCATCTTATCAGGAGGTACTGGGGAGCCAGGGGCAAAAGAAAAGTTTATTGGGGTGGCGGGGGAGGTGGGGGAAGGGTCGTGGGCGTCACTTTCTCAAGCACTAGTTGCAACGGGAGATTGTGTGTATGTGGTGTGTGTGTGTGTGTGTGTGTGTGTGCTCTCGCAAAAAAAAAACTGGCTGCAAAAGAACTCAGGCTGTGTCCACTTGCTGGGACAGTTATGAAGCCCCATAGTCCGAAGAGGAGTAGTTAAATAACCAGCAGGTGAATGATTCATGCATCTCCAACATTGGCAGAAATGAAGACAGACTAGAGCTGGGACCCCTGGACTGCCCTAGGGAGCGGGACGTTTGCAAAGAGTTAGAAGTGTACTTTACTCTTTTGCCATCGTGACCAGATGGCATCACCCTTTTCCTCCCAGGTCCTCTGGGCTCACGGCCAGGCTGGTTAGTTAATAATAATAATAATAATAATAATAATAATAATAATACTCTACACCCATATACACCATTAACTTTTTGTAAGAGCTTTCACCTATCTCCTCTCTGTACACCCTCTCCTTCATTGAAGACACTCACTCACACAGTTTTAACTACCACCTCTGTGCAGATAATCCGCAAATCTTGTTCTACAGCCCTGAGCCTTTCTCTTAAGCTCCAATCGGATACATTTCCTGCTGAAAGAACGTTTCCAATTTGGAAGGCTCAGTGACACTGCAAGCTATCTAAAACCAAACTCATCTTCCCCTCCCCCAAACCTGCTCGTTCCGGACTTCCCTATTTCCACCAGTGGCATCACTGTTCATAGTCACCCAAGCTTGAAACCTCAGTATCAGTCGTAGACTGGCTGCCCCTTTCTCTTTTCTCATCCCTCCTTTCCTCTTCTTCCATTTCTAGTTAGCTTGTTGCCAAAACCTGTTAATTTATTAATTAGCTCTTCCTACAAAATGTCACATGCATCTTTTTGCTGACTTGACTTTTCTATTCCCACTATCCACACCCACCTCTCCTATTACCTCACCAGGATGACTGCAGAGCCTTTTAACTTTTTTCCTATACTTCAACCTCTCATTCCTCCAAATTCCTTCACATTATTGCAAGATTGATTTTCCCAAAGAGGCAACTTGGCATAACTCTGACATATACTTTGTGTGACTGTGGGTGAGTCCCTTAATTTCTCTGTGTTCTAGACTGCTTCACAAGACTTTAAGTTGCAGAAAAGGTTAATGACCTGCAGTGATAGAATTTCCTTACTGGGGATTTCCTTGTGCCAGGGAAATTACGGTTCTAGTTGCCATTCCTATACAGATGTTATAATTTCGCTCCTATGATCAAAAAACTTCAATGTCTGGCCATTACCTCTTGAACAAAATTGTAACAACCTTGCCTGGAATTCAAGGTTCCCATACCAATTCAACTTTATCTCCCACTTTCTTTGCATATATTCGTTCAGTTTTAGTTTTAGCCAAATTCGTCTGCTCATTGTTTCTCATATATGTTCCATGTTTTCCAGTCTTTGTTTTGCCTGGAATGCCTCTGTTCACCTGCCCAAATTCTACTCTTCCTTGGAGAACTAGCTCAAATGCTCCTTCCTCAAAGCCTCTTCCTAGCTGAAAGTAATCTTTGCCTTTTCTAAACTCTCATAGCTTTTTGTATCCTCATAACAGTTTGGTGAAATATGTGTGGTAGAGTATTACTATCCCTATTTGACAGGCAAAGCTAGCTAATGGTAGTCCCAGTATTAGAACCTGGCTCTGGGTCAGGTTCCTTTCTTCTCTCTTCATTCCATCTCTATTGACAGTAGTATACTGTTGGCTACAGAATAATAGCACCTCAGAGTCCATCTAGTATAATCCTTAGCAAAGCAGGAATGTTCTCTACAACAGTGGGGGCAAACTCCAATAGAAACAGGGGCCACTAAACCCTACATTAGAAAACCACAAATTAACATCATCTATGCAGTATTGCATTTTTATCTTGTTCAACATTTCCTGATTACATTTCACTTTGATTCTGACCACCCTAGGGACTGGCAAAGTTTGACACCTCTGCTCTACACCATCCCCTGAGAAATATTTAACTAGCCTCCTCCTGAAGAACTCCAGTGATAGGAAACTCCCTCCCAAGCTAATCCGTTACAGTTTTGGGAATCTCTAACTCAAGTCGTTGAATATTTCCAGTTCAATATCCATTGTAATAACAAGTCCCACTTACATTGCACTTTAAAGTTTATGGGGTGATTTATACACATCATCTCATTTCAGACAGTCGATCAACATACCTACTCTATCCTAGTCACTGTGCTAGGCTCTGGGTCAAAAGCAAAGATGAAACTGTCCTTGCCTTCAAGGATCTTACATTCTATCTCATTTGACCTTTGCTACAGCTCCCTGAGTAGGTGCTGTTATTAGTCCCATTTTACAGATGAGGAAGTGGAGACTCAAAAAATTTAAGAGATTTGTCCAGGGTCACACAGGTTTTGAGGATCTGAGGTAGGATTCAAATTCAGCCTTTCTTGACTCCAAGTATCATTCTATCCACTGAGCCACACTACCTCTCTCTATGTAGAGAGGACTGAACTGGCCTGGGAACCAAAACCATCTGATGGAGACACGGTTCCTGGAAACTCCCAGTCAAATGGGAGAGACCTACCTCCTGTCACTGGGAAGATTAGAATCATATGTTCCATTTCAGTTGAACCAAGCTCCTCTATCTGCAGTCATTCCATCATTAAAATAGTATCATTGCACCTGCAGGGACAAAAAAGAATGGTTAGATATGGAGTCATTCATATTTGTTTTGAGTATCCTTATACTGTATACCTGAAATAGAGTTGTTTTAAATTTGGGCTATAGCCCAAATGTATGTATGTATGTATGTATGTATATATGTATCTATCTATATATATATAGATATATATCTCAGTGTGTTTCTGAGATTCTTGCCCTTTGATTCATACGGAAGGAAAAGGCAATTTGGACAGCTGTCTATCTAGTTCTTGCCTTGGGAGAGAATTTAGCTTGGGGTTACGATATTTGCTGAGTGCAGATTTCTTTGGCCTGGGTCATGTGAATGAGTGAGCATATTTAGAACTTGCTTTAGGAAAGCATATATGGAACTTTGTTGGGGAGGGTGGGGGTTGGAGTCTAGAAGACTGTGGAAAAGGAAAAGAGTCAGCTACTACGTGGCAGGTTCTTCAGTGCTGCTGCGCCCTTGACCTAAATAAGTAACTGAAACTCAAATATTATTTAGGGCCTTGAGATGCAGTGTGACCTACCAAATAGAGAACCAGCCTTGAAGTTAGAACGTTCCTTAACTCCTGACTGTCCCATACTATGATTTGCTAATCTCATCAACGAAACAAGTTTCTGCACTTATATGTGGATCCAGATCTGGTGTGATCGTAGGTCTAGACAGAAACAAAACAAAACAGACCTTTGAAGACGACCACCTCAGCTGTTTCCTTAAGTCTCTGTGAGCCCTCAGCAGGGGGCAAGCCTTATCTCTGTCCTAGCCACCTCCATCTGTCACACTACCAGCCTTCCCAATCTCTTTCCAGTTACTTTCATACTTTGTTTATCTTTTTTAAAAATACGGTAATAATTATCAAGATGACTTGAATTCACAGAACCGCCTTAAAAATTCAGAGAAATTTCTTGTGTTATTTCATCATTTTGATGAGAATCAGTGTGGCATACTGACTAGAGAGCTGGCCTTGAGGACAGGAAGACCTGGGTTCAAGTCCTGCCTATGATACATAACTCTGTGACCTTAGAGGCAGCTAGGTGGTGCATTGGAGAGAGCTCTGGGGCTGGAGTTAGGAAGCCCTGAATTCAAATCCAGCCTCAGATACTAGCTGTCTGACCCTGGGCAAATTATTTAACTTATCTGCCTTGGTTTCCTCAACTGTGAAATGGGGATCATAATAGCACCTACTTCCCAGGGTTGTTGTGAGGATCAAATAACATGTTTGTAAAGCACTAAACACAGTGCCTAGCACATAGTAGGGCCTTAATAAATGCTTGTTCACTTTCCTTCCACTCTCCTGGGCAAGTTACTTAACATCTCAGTGCTCTAGGCAACTGTAAATTGCCAAGAAGGTGCTGATCTGCATTGGTAGAGGGAGTTTCCTCACCTGGGAATTCTTTATACCCGTGAAAACACCAGTCTTTATACCTGTCCTTCTGATAACCTTGCAGTATGACAAGGGAACTTACTGTGTATGTCATACAAAGAATTTAGTCTGGAGAAGATTTCTGAGGCATAGGAGAGTTCTTCTAACATTTGAAAGGCTGCTATATAGGAAAAAAGATATTAGACTTGTTTTGTATTATTAGTCCAGAAAACAGGCCTGGGTAGGAATTTCCAAGAGACAAAATTCAGCTTAAGATAAGAAAAAAACTTCTAACTTCTAGAACTGTCCAACAATGGAATGGGCTGATTTGTGCTAAGTGGTGAGCTCTTGGTCACTAGAAGTATTCAAGCAGAGGCTGTTGCAGAAGATATTCTTGCAATGAGTAGTTTAGAACAGATGATTTCTAAGGATCCTTCCAACTCTTAAGATCCTTTATAACATAATGCATGATGATATGTTGTATACCTATGGAGAAGTCTATGTGATATATTGAATGGAAAAAGCATTGTGCTTGGGAATTAGGTGACTGGAATAAAATATTGACCAGCCAATTGGCTGGAAAATGAGGATGATAATATTTGTTCTACCTGCCTAACTATGCTATATAAAGGTCCATTTTTATTACCACTGCTATTATCATATATCCCCATTTTACAGTCTTCAAGATCATGAAACCAATGAACGGTAGGGTGGTCCCCTTGCCCACAGAGCATATCCTTTCTAGGGTTTAGCAACTGGGTATCAGGGACTAAGGAAAGCCTTTGAGTGTCATTGGCAATCTCTCTCTCTCTTTCTCTCTCTCTCTCTTTCACTCTTACTCTCTCCTCTAAATCTTTCTATTTTTTCTTTAAATTTATTATTTGTTTATTTTTAACATTCTTTTTTTAAAATTTTGAGTTCTAAATTCTCTCTCCCACCCTTCCCCCACCCACTAAGAAGGCAAGCAATATGATATCAATTGTACATATGAAATCATGCAAAAAATATTAGCCATATAAGAAAAACCAAGAAAAATAAAGTGAGGAAATTATACTTTAATTTGTACTCAGAGTTCGTGAGTTCTTTCTCTGGAGGTGGATAGCATTTTTCCTCATGAGTCCTTTGAAACTGTCTTGGGTCATTGTTTTGATCAGAGTAGCTAAGTCTTTCACAGTTGATCATTGTTACAATATTGCTGTTACTGTGTGCAATGATCTGGTTGTGCTCACCTTACTTTTCATTCGTTCATATACGCCTTCCCAGGTTTTTCTGAAACCATCCCCCTCTTCATTTCTTATAGAACAATAGTACTCCATCATAATCATATGCTACAGCTTGTTCAGCCATTTCCCCATTGATGATCATCACCTCAAATCATTGGGAATTTTAAAACATAGGTAGGAAAGACAGGGAAAAGAGAGGAGAAAAAAATAATAGAAATCAGAAGAATAGGAGTAGAAGGAAGAATAATTTCCAGTATACTCTAAACAGCAATGCTACTTTCCTGGATTGAGGTGATAAAGTCAAAATCATAAAAATAAGAGAGTAGAGCAGAATGAATTAATAACCAATACTTGTGTTCACATAGTGTTTTAAGGCTGACAAGGCACCTTTTCACAATAATGTTAGGAGACTGGTAGTGTAAGTATTATTTCCACTTTGTGAATGAAAAAACTGAGACTCAGAGTTGAAGTGCCTAGCTGAAGGTCATACCATTAAGAGCTGAGATTCAATCCCAGGTCTTCTTTCGATATATCCAGTGCTTTTTGCACCATGACACACTGGTGTAGTGGGGAAGGGGAGGGGCCCAGAGGATGAGGCCAGCCATTTGTGATATGGCTGGTTCCCTATCACCACTGATCCTTTGCTTGATGGTCTTTCTCTCTTAGCTAAATGAAGAGCTGGATCAAGTGGTTGAGAACTCAGATAGAGTGGAGGAGAAAGAAAGGAAGGACTCCAAAGACAAAGGCTCAGGTATTTTGCCAGGTGAGTTGGAGGATGAGTACTAGGATGGGGGGCAGGGGTGGAAAGGGGAGGAGGAGCAGGAATAAAGTGGGTTGGGTTGGGGTAGAGCATGTCCTTATGGCTTTGATGCAAAGAGTCTTCAGTAAAGCATCGGGAGCAGCAAGAACCCTCTTTGAGACACCTGGGACTGGGGAATGGCTCTGAGTGGGTGAGTGAGCACCTTCATCTCTCTTTGGTGTCTGGTTGCTTAACATGCTCTTCTGTCCCAGTTGAGTCTCTGGTTACGGGGCCCAATGAGGAGATCCCTGTTCCCTTATTTCTGAAGCCATACATATTTAACAAGGTTGGGCAGACAGAGGACTCATGGGTAATGTCATCCCTTCAGTCTAGCTATGTCTCACACCCAGGGGTGGGCTGATCTCCCCCAAAGCTATCTGGGGAGGCTCAATGATGCCAGGCCACTTGGTGGAGTATCTAGAAGTTCAGAGGTTTCCCACTGCCTCCCTCCCTGCCAAGGGGTTACTCCTCAGAGTGCTCTTCAGGGCATGTGTCAGTGCCTTTGGGGGAGTCCCCTTTAGTTCTCTTCAGGCATTACTCAGTACCATGACTTCCTTAAGTCATGGTCTCCTTGGGGAGTCTGGTGAACTCTATGGACCCCTTATCAGAATAATGTTTTTAAATGTACAAAATAAAATACATAAAATACATTTTAGGGATTACAGATGAAACCAATTACATTGAAATACAGTTATTCGAATATTAAAAAGAAAGAGACTCATGGACCCCACATTAAAAGAATGCCTGTTATAGTGGAAAGGGATCTGGACTTGTTGTCAGGAGCTCTAGGTTCAAATTTTATCTCTTGGCACTAGCTGTGTGATCAGGTCCTTGAGCCCTAGTTTTCTTATCTTATAATGTGGGATAGTAACCCTGGCACGATGTATTTTACAGTGTTGTAAGAAAACCTGCTTTGTTAGGTGGTAGGAGAATATGAGCACTTGTTTTCTCTGGGATGGGTACACTTGCAGCCTGCCAGACAGGTCCGTTGACATGTGATAGATAGCCTTGGCCTTTCTTAAGTTTCTGAGTCGGTTTAGGCTAAACTTGATGCTCTTTGTTCCTGTACTTGCATCACAGAGGGTAATGAACTAGGAAAGTCTATGAAGTCACTGGCTGTCATGCAGTTAGTCAAGAAAGGCTCTCTAGAGGAGATAGGCATCTTCGCAGGAACCATTGGCCTCCCAGGGACCCGAGACGCAGGAGAGAATCGCAGAGGCACAAACACTCAGCGTTGAACGGGACTTCAGGGAACATCTAGTCCTGTACAAGATGCCCAACACGTGATCATGCAGCCTCCAGTGAGGACAAATCCACTGCCTTCTGGGCCAGCTCATTTTCACTTCTGGATAGTTCGTATTGTTAGGAGCTGTGGCTTTAAATTAAGCTCCAAATATATCACAGCGTTCCTCTATTCTTCCTAGTACTGCCTTCAGGGCCCAAGCAGAACAAATCTAATCCTTCCTTTTTTAAATTTTGCCCTTTCTTTTGACCTTTAACACTAGAAAAAAGAGAGCAGAACACAAAAAGAGGATTGGATAGGAAACCATGAATCTCTAATATATGTATATATATATATATATATATATATATAAAGAATATATAATAAATTCCATACCTGATCTTCTTTCCAGTCCTTTATATACTTGAATACAGTTAGCATATTTCCCCTAAGTCTTCTCTTCTCAAGGCTAAACATCCCTTGTTTCTTCAACTGATGGTTAAATGGTATGGTCCTCCAATCCTTTCACTGTCTTGGTCATCGTCTTCTGAGTTTGTATTCTCTAGTTTGTCCATGACCTTCCTAAAGCGTGATCCACAGAACTAAATATAGTACTCCCAATGTATAAGGACACTCTCAAGGTCTCTTTGAAGAATTCTGGAATCAATTGTGAGATATAGAAGACACTGGCATAGTACCGTCCAGCATGGTGTGCCCTCATAAAAGACACTGGACCAGACACTGAGGTCCTCTCTTGAGCTAAACTGCCAAACTTTCAAACTCTACTGCAGAGAACCCAACTCTGATGGACTGGCCACATTGTTTGAATGCCAAATGTATGTTGCCTGAAAGACTTTTATGGAGAACTCAGGCAAAGAAGGTGCTCATGCAGAGGTCAGAAGAAGGGATACAAAGACACTCTCAAGGCCTCTCTGAAGCATTTTGGAATGGATTGCATGACATGGGAGATACTGGCAAAGGACCTCTCAGCATGGCGTGCCTACATCAAAGAAGGTGCTATGTTCTATTAGCAAAGCAGAATTGCAGTAGCTAAAAAGAAACATAAGATGTGCAAATTTAGAGACATCTCCACTCCAAATGTTCATATGGACTATTTGTGTCCAACTGTGGTAGAGTTCATATTGGTCTGATCAACCACAGTTGAACACACTGTCCCTTGATCCCAGCATAGTGATGTTATTTTCATCCTCTTCAAGACCAAAGGACCACAACCAACCAACCAACTGACCAACTCCCAATGTGATCTGAGCAGGTTAAAAGCCAGTGGCATTATTACCTTCCTCAGCATCCATACTACACATCTCTCAGTGCAGCCTAAGGTTTAATGCCCTCATGACACTCATGCCAGATGCCATGGAGAGACTCATTGAACTGGCAGCTATGTTAAAACAAACAAAAAACTACTACTTGAACTGCTCTCCAGCTACCCCTCTTCTCATCCTGTTTTTGGGAAGGTGACTTTTTTAACCCACTAATAAAAGAATGTGAGAACCTGCTAGGCTAATTCCATAGGAGGATCTTTCTTTGATGTTTTCTTTTATTGAAGGAAAGACTAGTCAGGAAGTGATTGTAGGGAATTTTAGCCTCGGTCAGCCTCTCTGTTTTTTAGTCTCCGTGTTTAAGGCTCCAGGGCATTATACAAACTGTCAGAGCAGGAAGTGAAGACCCAGACTGGCATCTTCTGGTTTTCAGATCTGGAGGGTTATCTAGGAAGTTCCACTGACAGCCAAGATCCCCGTTTCCTGCTTTCAGGAGACAAAGGTCTGGCTTATCTCTCTCTCTCTCTTTCTCTCTCTCTCTCTCTCTCTCTCCCTCTCTCTCTCTCTCTCTCTCTCTCTCTTAAAGAATAGAGGTAGACACTATCAAGATTCCAGTCAGAGATGGAAAACTTTGAGATCAGAGATTCCTGGAAGGATATAGGCTCTTTTTGAAATGACTTTGTATTTATTTTCTTTTTAAAAAATATATTTTTAGTTATTTCATTAAATATTTCCTAATTATATATAAAAAAATTAACATTCATTTTTAAACACTTTACATTCCAAATTCTCTCCTTCCTTCCCACCCTTCCCCCCTCCTTGAAAAGGCAAGCATTTTGATATTGATTATACATGTGAAGTCATGCAAAATATATTTCCATATTAGCCGTGCTGCAAAATAAAACATAGACCAAAAAAAAAAAAAACCCAAGGAAAAAAAAGTAAAAATAGTATCCTTCAATCTGCATTCAGAGTTCATCAGTTCTCTCTCTGGAGTTGGATAGCATTTTTCATGATGCATCCTTTGGAATTGTCTTGTATTTACTTTCAAAATGTTCCCTGTTTACTTATCAGTGTACGTGTATTTTACTGCCACCCTTTTCCACCAAATAGAATGTGAACTTCTCCAAAGTAAGACTGTTTCATTTTCATCTTGGGATCCCCAGCACTTATCACAGTGCCTTGCATGTAGTAAGTGCTTAATAAATGCATGTTGAATTAAATCCAGCAATTCAGTTTTTTTAAAAATATCCTTTTATTGCTATCTTTTAGGAAGCCATCCCTTATAATAAAGAATTAAAAAAAAAAAGAGGAAGAAAAAAGTTCAGGAAAACTAACCAAAATAATCAAAAGAGACTGATGTATATGCAGTGTGCCACACCCTTGTCCCCTACCTCTGAAAAAAAAAATAATAAAGCAGTGGGTTTTTGTGGGGACGATTGTGTTCCCCTATTCCCTCTTTGGGGCTGAACTTGATCACTGTAATTTTGAAGCATTCGGTTTTGATTTGCATTGTTGTAGTCATTACGGATATCATGTTCCTGGCTCTGTTTTCTTTATCTCTTTTTACATTTTCCCATGTTTCTCGGTAACCATCATGTTGATGGTTTTTTATAACATAATAATATTCTATTTCATTGACACTGTGCATCTTACAGTGTAGTCTAAACCAGTCCTCAGTTGATAGGCATTTGCTTTGTTTCCAGCTCTTTGCTTTTACAAAAGGTGCCACTCTCAATATTTTGGTGTATATGGGACCTTTCGTTTGGTCATGGCATGTATTGGGGTCGATGCCTAGCAGTGGGTTCTCAGGGTCAAAGGCTATGGGCATTATTGTCATTTTCTCAGCAACTCAATTTAAAATTTTTTAAAAAACCTTTTTTTATTTGAAACTTTTTGTGATTGAGTTGTTTCAGTCATGTCTGATTGTCTGTGACCCCAGTTGGAGTTTTCTTGGCAAAGATACTGGAGTGGTCTGCCATTTCCTTCTCCTGCTCATTTTGCAGATGAGGAAACTGAGGCAAGCAGGGTTAAATGACTTACCCGTATGGCTAGTAAATGTCTGAGGCCAGCTTTGAATGTAGATCCTCTTGACTCCAGAGCTGGTGCTTCATCCACTGTGCCACCCAGCTGCCCCGCTTGAAACTTAACAGACATCATATAAAATAAGCATTTCCATGTATACAGTAGAACATGAAACTGCAAATCTCTATTATTTTCAGTTTGATTTTCTTTTAAAATACATAATAAATTCAATATGTACCTCTCAAAGCTGTCTTACTAATCTGTGATTCTTTCTGGCTTTTTGTTCTCCTCTATGCATTTTTTAAAATGCTTTGATGACCTTTCTGTCTTTCTTTCTTTCCTTCCTTCTTTCTTCTTTTCTTCCTTTCTCTTTTTTATTCTTTCCCTATTCCTAATCCTGACTCTCCCTCCCCGCCCTTCAAAGAAAAACCAAAGGAAACACAAAACCCAGATAACAAATATTCAGCAAGTCAATTTAAGAGACGTTTGTTGAATGCCTACTATGTTCATTGCCCTGTGCGGTGCATAAAGATGCATTGTAATGACTATAATAGTTGACATTATACATATAATTTGCAATATGTTTTACATACATTATTTCATTGTCTGATAGGTACTATAGATATTATAATCTCCATTTTCCATTTGCCCCATTTTACAGATGAAAAACATTTTATAGACAAAGATACAGGTGAGAAACTCAGAGAGGTTTAAATGACTTTCCTATGGACAGCAAATATCTAGGACGGGATTCAAACACAGATTTTCCTAACTCTAAATGTAGTACTCTCTCCACTGTGCCATTCTATATGACATAACTTCTCTGGGCCTCAGTTTCCTCAATTGTAAAATGACGGAGTTGAACTAGATGGCTTCTGTGGCTCCTTCCAGCTCCAAGTCAATGATTTTATGAGTCCTGTTGCATCGAGAAATAAGACACAAGAGTGTAATAATCATCAAGGTCATATTCCCGATCTTCAGCCTTCCTTGTGAGACTCTTCAGATCTCTTTTCTCCACTCCCACAAGAAAAGGAGATTCACACTTCTTTAGTCACCATTGTCATCATCAAGAAGCATTTATATAGCTCTGGCTACTTGGTAGATACTATGATGCAACGTTTACACTTGAGAAGCTTTCAGTCTAGTTTGGGAGACAGGACATGTGTACAGAAAGCTTCATAACAAGACCAACTAATATGGATTGTCATGGTACCGGTACTGGCCATAAATGGTATAGGAGTTCGTAGGATCACAGATTTAAAATTAGAAGGCACCGTTCTATTGGGACTATCTAGTCCACCCTATAAATTTTGCAAATAAGGAAACAGAAGTCGGGGGAATCGTTTAGGGTCACAACAGCTAGTAAGTATCAAGGGAACCAGTTCAGGTCAAGGGAACCTCCGTGGAAGATGTGGGACCTGAAGTGGGCTTTGAAGGATGAATAAGACTTATACTAATAAAGAAGATACGGTGATGGAAGAAAGACATGACAGACAGGAAGAGTACGTATCAATATAAGGAGGTGAGCAGAGGCATTGTGTTATGGACAGCACTGAGTAAGTCAGTTTGGCCAGAACTCTCTGTGTACTTATCAGGAAGGACAGTTGTCTCTTCCACATCACAACTTTCCCCATCACAATGTCAGTAAAACACAGGTCAGCATAAGAAATTAAATGGGAATTTTGGGGGAGTTTTGTGGAAGCACAGATGAAATGCAAAGGCCAACAGATGACACAGAGCCTGTGACCAAATACTTAACCCAAATTTTACAATAAGGTACTGTAAACACCCCACAAAAGAAAAAAAAAATCAAACTTCTTCTCTGGTACAAAGAGAGGGCCAAAAAGATTTATGTGGATTTTTCAAATCACAAAGGTGGCTATCTCTAACCCCGGCTAAGTGGAAAGAATAACTGTAGTGGGAGAAAAGCTTGGAAAAACATGTAGGGGCAGGTTGTGAGTGGTCTTGAAGGCAAACTAAGTATGTGGATATCATCCTGTAATTCTACAGATAGCATTTCCAAAACTATGTTCCATTTGATGCTAATAAATTCTTTCCTTCTAAAGTATTATTAATATGGCTGGACCTGAGGTCAGGAAGACCCAAGTTCAAATTCTACCTCATACACTAGCTGTGTTTCCCTGAGCAAGTCAGTGATCCTTTGCCTCTGTTACCTGTAAAATGGGGACAATAATAGCATCTACCTTCCAGGTTTGTTGTAAGGATCAAATGAGTTAATGTTTGTAAAGCACTTTATATACTTTAAGGTGCTATACAAATGCTAGCTATTTTTATTTTTTGGAGTTAATTTTTTCAAACAAAACCTGGCTTTTAAACACATATAGTCAAGTAAAACAAATTTCTGCATTAGCCATGTCCAAAAAAGAATTTGTACTGAGGCCATCACCTCTCTATCAGGAAATGTGTAGCCTTTTTCACCATGAGTCCTTTGGAATGATTGCTGGTAATTGTGTTGATCAGAGTTCCTAAATCTTTCAAAATTAATTGTCTTTACAATATTGTTAGTGCATAAGTTCTGGTTCTGCTCACTTCACTCAGCTACAATTCGTACAAGTCTTTCCAACTTTCTCTGAAACCATCTCCTTCATCATTTCTTACAATATCAATAGCATTCCATCATATTTATATACTGTAATTTGTTTGGCCATTCCCCAATTTATGGCTACCCTCTTGGTTTCCAATTCCTTGCCACTGTGAAAGAGTTGCTATAAATACTTTTGTACATATGGGGCTTTTTCCTCTTTCTTTGATCTCTTTGTGGTGTAGACATATAGTGATAATATTGCTCAAAGAATATGCACAATTTAATAGCTTTGGGGACCAAATTGCTTTCCAGAATGACTAAACCAATTAATAGCTCCACCAACAGTGCATTAACCATTAGCTATATTTAAACTTTTGTTAAAAATAGTATTTTATTTTTTCCCATTACACGTAAAGACAATTTTCAACATTCATTTTTGTGAGATTTTGAGTTCCATATTTTTCTCCCTCCTTCCCTACTCTCTCCCCCACCCACAAGACGGCAAGCAATCTTATATAGGTCATACATGTGCAATCATGTAAAACATATTTCCACATTAGTCATGTTGAACCACTAGCTATTAATATAATTTTTATTAACTAGTGAGAGAAAAGTTTGGAAGAGTGGCCAGGCTGTGGTTGGTCTTGGATGCCTAGCTAAGGATTTGGATATTATTCCCAGAACTCTGCTCCACATCATATGGGGAAGGCAGGCAGTGATCAGTAAGAAATCTCTAAGAAAATGGAATGTTGTGCATGAGGAACATGGGGAGGGCCAGTTTCAATGGCCCATAGAATAAAGGAAGGTAAGTATCATATAATACAGTAGGAAAAGTAGGTTGGGACCAGAGTGTGAAGTCTTTAGAAGCCAAACAGAGGAGCTCATATTTGATCCTAGAGGCAATGGGGAGCCATTGGAATTTATTGAATTGGGAAGTGACATGATCAATTTAGGTAACTCACTGCAATTTAGGTAAATCACTTTGGCATCCATGTCAAGGACGGATTTGAGAGGTGAGAGACTTGAGGTAAGGAGATGCCTAGGAGGCTATCTCAAAAGCCCAGGCAAAAGGTGAGGAGGGCCTGAGTGAAGTTAGTGGCTGTGGGAATAGAGAGAAGGACACAGATTTGAGAAGATATTGTGGAGGTAGAAATGTCAAGAGTTGGCAGCTAATTAGATATTTGTGGTGAGAGTGAGTGAGGAGTCAAGTATAATGATGGAACAGAGTTGGGAGGTGATTGGAACATGGTGCCAGAGGAACCTGTTCCTACTCTAACTACCCTCTCCCACCCCTACCCCGGCCCAACTGTGGTGTTACAGAGTGTGGCGTTGAAATGGCTGACTCTGGGGCCTAGGCAAGATCAGAAAGAAGCTGTTGGCCTGGGAACGTAGAAAGGGGATATGGTGTTGAGGACAAACAGAAGGTCCAGTAGGTGGGAGGGGTAAAAAGTTTGGAGCTTATGGCTAGAGAGTGAGAGTCCTCAGTTTCTTGCCTTTTCTTGTTTATTCAACAAGAGGTTATTGATCAAAAAAAATGTTAAAAATGTCTTTACATGTTTTTAAGGAAGAATAAAATATTTTTTAAAAAGAGTTTATTAAATGCTTTTTATGTGCTAGGCACTTGCTAGATGCTTGGGTCACAAAGACAAACATAAAAGAGTCCTTGCCCTAAGGGAACTTACATTGTGTTGGAGTGAAAAAACAGGTAAGCAGATAAATAAATATGAAGGTGGGGGCTGGGGAGGACACTAGCAACTGATCTTGGCAGATCAAAGTAGTCTTCACAGAGGAGGGCTTGAGCAATACCTTGAAGGAAACTGGGGATTCTGTGAAGTGTGGGGGAGGAGGGAAAGAATTCCAGGCATGGAAGGTGGACCTTCTATGTGCCAGGCACTCTGGTGGAACAGCACAGGTACTGGGGACAGTACCTGTTGGTACATAGAGTCCATGAAGACTACTTCATGTGTAGTAAGCATGAAAAGGTAGACCAGGGTCAGATGGTGAAAAGTTTTGCTGGTCAAACAAAGGAGTTTTTATTTTATCTCAGAGATAGGAGGGCAGCCATTGGAGTTTCTTGAACAGGGGACTAGAAAATCAGTTGTTCCAAGTAATGAGGAAGTCTCCAGTGTGACTTTGCCAATTGGTGGCTAAAATGGAGTCGAAGTTAATAATAATAATAATTTATATTTACATAGTTTTAAGCTTTACAAGGCACTTTCCTCACAACAACTGTGTGAAGTAGATAGTTCAAGTCTTATCATCCTCATTTTACAGATGAGTAAACTGAGCCTTGAAGAGGTTAAGTGACTTGCCCATGGTCAGTCACAGAGCTAGGAAGCCTTAGAGCCACGATTTGAACCTACAGTCTCTTGGTTCCAAATCCAGTGCTCTTTCCACTGGCCTGCTCAAGTTAAAGAGTGACATTGATGGGGCTTTTGAAGCCACAGAATGTTACCAGAAGGGAGGGTATGCAAGAGGGAAAGCTCAGGTGGGCAGAGATTGGCCATCAGAGCTGCCTCTTGGCTCTCCATAACCTCTAACATCATGAGTGAGGAAGCTTTATTTAAGGAATGGAGACTGTTGCTGCTGTTGCCTCTAGGAAAGGAAACTCGGGGTGGGGAACTTCTCTCGTGCTAGATATGGGCAAAAAGACTGCTTCATCTCTTAATCCCTCCAAAGCAAGCTTATGCTTTTCCCTGAAAAAAACTTTACCAGGCAACGAAGGGAAAATAGAACAAAACAAAACAAAATACAAAAGTGTAGAAATGGTCACATTTATGGAGCCTAGAGATCTTATCGTAATATAATTATGTTGGATTCTGGCTGGTAGAGTTCTGTGCTTTGTGTCATCTCTTTCCATCTGCATTCTTATCAGATTTCTGTTGCTGTTATTTTTAATATAGTCACAATGTGCAAGTCATTGTTTTGATTTTGTTTTCTGATCCATATCAGGATATTTTCCCACATTTCATTACATTTTTCACATTTATTATTTTTAAAATAATGTTGTTACATTAATATGTCACAATTCCATCTTTTCCCAGCGATTGGCCATATGGGTTGTTTCCAGTTTTTCACTTCTATAAAGTTATTATATTAGTATTTTATAATAAATCATTTATTTCCCTTTAAATAACGTATTCAGGAGATAGACCTAGTAGTGAGATCACTTACTCAAAAGGTATGATCAGTTTTGTAATTCATTACAAGATAGCTCTCAAAAAGATTGCAGAATTCACAGTTCCACCAACAATCTAATGTGTGCTGTCACCCTGCCAATGATGAATTTTATTGTTCTTAACTATTTTTGCTAACTTGTGGATGTTATGTGGTACCTCAGTTTATTTTAATCTGAATTATCTTGGTTGTTACAAAAAAATATCCAAATAGTTTTTCTAGTATACCTGCATCACAGGTGTAGAATATCCAAAAATGCATTAACTATATCATGATTATAAATAGCCTACACACACTGGGATGGGGAACCTGTGGTCTTCTAGGTCCTTAAGAGTGGCCTTTTGACTGAATCAGTTAAAATTTGGTTTCAGTCAAAAGGCCGCACTTAAAGACCCAGAAGGCCACATGTAGCCTTAAGGCCACAGGTTCATCACCCCTGGCCTACACTGATAGCTCTTTTAAACCCCAAATACAGGGGTAAAGGTCAAACTTTCAATCCCTGTGAGAATTGTTACCTTTCTTCAGTTTTTATGGTCATAGGCCACCCCTCTGTTCCCAGCCAACCAACTCATACATGTCATTTATCATCAGGAGAACCAGATGAGTGAGTACAGAAGTATCTCTGTAGCTAATCCCTACGGTTGGGAAGATGACTCACAATTGGAGTGTTTTATGATTAGGTGGATTAGGAGCGTCTTTTTCTATAGATGAGGGATAATCTTGTCATCATTACTTTGTCTTTCCCCAGTCTTAGACAGCGAATCTGTCATCAGCAGCATCCGCTTCAGCAAGGCGTGCCTAAAGAATGTGTTTTCAGTGCTGTTGATCTTCATTTACCTGTTGCTCATGGCTGTGGCTGTCTTCCTGGTCTACCAGACCATCACTGATTTCCGGGAGAAGCTCAAGCATCCAGTCATGTCTGTCTCCTACAAGGAGGTGGACCGCTACGATGCCCCAGGTAAGACTTGCTCCCAAACCCCATTGCCAGCTTGTCTTTTAGGCCCCAGCCCTCAATCAAAATATGGTTGAACTAAAAGATGTTTAAAGCACTAAATTCTGACTCTAAAATGCTGTGGTTTTCCTTATTGAGTGCATGAGGAGGTAGCTTGGTATAGCAGAAAGAACGTTGAACTTGGGTTCAAATATTGGATCTGTTTTACTCTGACATGGCTCTATAACTTACTCTGCTATCCTCTACCTGTGTGACTTTGGGCAGATTACCTCACTTTCTGTGCCTCAGTTTCCTCATCTGTGAAATGAGATTATACTCTATATGATCTCTAAGGTTCCTTCTAGCTCTAAATCCCATGATCCTAGGTGTATCTGAGATGTAAGGATTGGATTTCTGTGTCTCTCTTTGTTCAAAGTTCAAGCTGGCTTTCTTATCACAAGAAAAGTGAAAGAGTTCAAGGTATGCCTCTTTGTATTCTAGGCTATAGGGGATGATGGCAGTTGGGGTCAAGGATCTGATGGCAGAAGGGAAGCTTGACCTGTCTCAGTATATTGGAGGTAGAATGGAAGAATGTCATATTGAGGAGGAAAGGAAGAAGGACCCCTGTATATTTTGAACTGAAAACCCACTTGTGACCCTTCCTGAAGAGAAGAGAGCTAGGTATTCAGAGAAGGAAGTATTACTGCTTAACTTTTAAGCAATGATGATTAGAGTAGAATCATGGGTGCTGCCAGGTGAGTAAGGGTAAGAGGAGGAAGAGAAGAGAGTTATGGTGGTCAAAGACTATTTGTTCAGGGGTGCTGAGGCAGTGGTCTATTGGTCTGATGGTAACAGTAAAGGTCTGCTGCCTACCTGGATGCAAGGCATGACAAAAAACCTCCCAAGACTTCTCAGAATAGATTACTGCTATCTGCTTCTGGTGATTTATAATGGCAAAAATGCTACTGGAAGGGACCTAGAAAGCTTTGCAAAGATTGCAAAGTCTTGGGCCAGAGAAGGAAAATCAGAGGAGCTCAGCAGGTATTTTCATCAATGCTTACCACTGAAAGTAAGGGATGCAGGGAGAAAAAAAAATTTGATTTGGGAAGCAAACTGGCTAAGATAATGATGTTTGTAAATGAGATTTAGATTTCTGGACCATGGCTTAAAATATAGCTATGACAGGCTACAGGGCAGCTAGGTGATAGGGTAGATAGAATGCTGGGCCTGAAGTCAGCAAGACTCATCTTCATGAGTTCAAATCAGGCCTCTGGCACTTACTAGTTGTGTGACCCTGGGCAAGTCACTTACCCCTGTTTGCCTCAGTTCCTCATCTATAAAACGAGCTGGAGAAAGGAATGGCAAACTACTCCAGTATCTTTGTCAAGAAAACCCTAAATGGGGTCACGAAGAGTCAGACACAACCGAAACAACTGAAAACCACCACCAACAAATGACAGGCTACTGACCAGAGATTAGGAGAATAAATAAGAAATAAACACAAAGTCATGGGGGGAGGGCACCAGAAGTTGGGGAAATTGGGGAAAACTTCATGTAGAAAGTGGTGCTTGAGTTGTGTCTTAAAGGAAGAGAGCTTAGGTGAGGAGGGAATAAAATCTAGACATGGGCAGCAGCTAGTACGAAGGTACAGAGTTAGAAGATAGAGTGCCACATGTTAGGAACAGAATGAAGACAAGTTGGGTTGCATTGAGGCTGAAATGATAAATTGGGGCTGGATTGTGAAAAGTTTTAAAAGCAAAATCAAAGGAATTTGTGTTTTTATCCTAGAGGCATTAGGGAAGAAAAACAGAGCAGTTAATAACTTCTAGACTTGTTTTAACAATAATTTCACCCTTCGAAAGATGGTGGAATGAAGAAAGGGGAAAATCCATTGTGGATCTGCATCTCACTAAGTCATCTTCCCTGTGCTAGAAGCTTGGAGCCTGCCCCTAGAAGCAGACCTCCAAGTACCTACTGCCACTTTCACACCACATCCACTCCCTCCCTCATCACTTTTTAATGTGTTGTTTCTCTCCTTAGAATATAAGGCCATTGAGGATAGGGACTGTCTTGCTTTCTTGTCGTTGCATCCCCAGCACTTAGTAGTGCTTAATAAATGGTTTATCTACTGTCTATTCCAGGGGAAATGGTACATGCAGTGGGGCTCAACCTCTGTACTGGCCTTTTTGCCTTTGTCTTGTTCTGGTTGGGAGATAATGTGAGGCAGCATGGTATATACCGTACGTAAAATGATTGTGGGCTTGGAGTCAGGAGGAGATGTAAATTCATATTCAGCTTTAGATACCTGTTTAATGTTGATAAACTATTAACTACCCTGAACCTCAATTTTCTCATTTGTGAAATGGGGATAATACTTACACTCTTTACCTCAGAGGGTTGTTGTGAGGAAAGTGCTTTGTGAACCTTAAAATGTTACATAAATGTGAGTTATTGCTGTTTGACCACCCTCTGCCTTCCATGCCTACCTCTATTTTTTTTTTCCAGTCAAGAATGCATCCTGTTTGAACCAGCAACTGTGTCCTTTTCCATGAAAGGAGCAGACAATACTGCTCCACTCAGGCAGAAAATTCTGTCCCCTCTGGGGCTCCTTGGCTCCCTGTGTTCGACAAGGATGTATTGATTGTTAAATTTCTGGTGTGATCATGTACACCTTGGAAATCAGCAAATGGTACAAACCAGGACTTAATTTATTGTTTTGTTGATTATCTAGACTTAAGTGATGGAGGATATTTTGTTGTTTTTTTTTTTTGACTAGGCAATGGGGTTAAGTGACTTGCCCAGGTCAAACAGCTAGTGAGTGTTATGTGTCTGAGGCTGAATTTGAACTCAGGACCTCCTGACTCCAAGGCTGGAGCTTATCCACTGCGCCACCCAGCTGCCCCTTTGTCTGATGGAGGATATGTTAAACTTAAAAGTGTGTTGCGCTACCTTTTCCCCACCCTGGAGAGATGGTTGTTAAACATTTACCAGCACATGCCTGGTGTAGCATCAAATTGCAGGGCACCACCTTTGCAGACAAAGTGTCTGCATTTGACCCCATGGCCAAACAATTTTGGAAAAGTCTGAGGCAGCTTTTATGCAATCCCATGATCACGAGTCTAAAGGTGGAAGGGACCTCTGGGAAGATCTACTCCAACCTCCTTCTTTTTTGGGGGGTAACAAATACACAGTCAAGCAAAATAAATCCCCAGGTTTAGTCGTTTCCAAAGATGTGAGTCTCATTCTGCATATTTAGTCTATTAGCTTCATTTCAGGAAGTGAGTACCTTTCTTTGTCATGGTTGATTATTATAGTGATCAGAGTTCTTAAGTTGTTCAAAATTACTTATTTTCACAATGTTATTATAGTATCAATTGTCCTCCTGGTTCTGCTCACTTCATTCTGCATTATTCTTCCCAATTTTCTCAGAAACTGTCCATTTTGTCATTTCTTTGGAGCAGTAATATTCCATTATATTATTATACACTAATTTGTTTAGCCATTTCCCAATAGTTGGGCAACCCCTTAAGTTCCAGTTTTTTGCTACTACAAAAAGACCCACTTTAAATATTTTTGTATATATGGATCCTTTATGACTTTCTTTGACCTATTTGAGGCACTGGCCTAGTAGTGATATTGCTGGGTCAAAGGGCATGGACAGTTTAGTGACCTTTTTTGTTTTTTTTTTGTTTTTTTCTGGGTTCTGGTTTGGGTTTATTAGAAGTAAGGAGCTTAAGAATGGAGTGAGGATGCAATGGCAGGAGAAGGAGGCTGGAGAAGGTTTAAATGGGGCTAACTCTAAGCAGGAGTGTAGGGGAATCCTTCAATGCTAAGGCAGGAGAGGAGAGGAATAGGGGAAAAATGAGAGGGAGGAGAGGCAGGATGGGGTCAGACTCAAAGGGGACAGGCATCAGGCAGAGAGCTAGCAGGAGAGGGCTCAGAAAGGAGTTTCCCGGGAACTGCGAGCGGCCATCAGGGCCCGTTTCAGTTGCTCATAGGTGACAAACATCACTACATTCCAGGAGCCCAAGCGGAGGAAGGAAGGCATGAACCCTTTGTAGAAGGCTTGGGGTCCCTCCTTCCGAAGCATAGTGAGGGCGCAGTGGCCAGCACTAGTACTGGCCTGCGGCAGAGTTCATGCATCTCGTCTTGACCACGTCCACGGGGAAGCGAGGATGGTGGTGCAGAAGCCAGTCCCAAAGGCTGACGTGAAGTGGCATGGCAGGTCATCAGTCACGCGGCGGGCCTTCAGGAGGACATCTTCAATGAGATCATAGGTCACCAGCTCAGCACAGTTGACAATAGCATTGCGGGCAACATTGGGTGAAGTTCCTTTCCGTAGGCCCCGAAGCCCCTTCTCTCGGGCTATAGTTTTGTAGGCATCCACTGTGCCCTGGTATCTCTGGCTGCCACCTGCACGAGCCTGGACCTGGAAACACACTTTTACCACATCTGTGGGTTGGGCTACTCCCACTGCCAGGGCCCCGTAGTGCAGCCTGCCAGGAGGTGGCTCCCAATGCCTGCATGCTCTGATCCCTTGGTGTAGAATTGCTTGTCAGAGGCCAATTCAGACAAAAGCAAAACTCATCTGGCCCTGCAACCCAGCCACCAGCCCATTGTGGAGGCTGCCAGGGCCCTCAGTCTTCACCACGGTCAGAATGGTGCCCATGACACCCTGATACTGGGCAGTGGCGGAGGAAGCTCTGATGACTCCCTGGCTCTCTTCCTGAATCTGCAGCCGGACTTTGGCCATGTCCAGGGGGAAGGTGATGAATTCGGCGACGCAGGCAGTGGTACCAGCCCCGAGGAACTTTACAGTGGCTGTTGGGGGCACATCTGTAGGCTTAAATCCAGCCATGATGATACTGCCACCTCCCAGGAGGCAAAGGAGAAATGGAAAGATAGCCTCCACGGATTGAGCAAGATGAGATAGAGGAACTCTGCCGGAGTCCTGATTTGGAGGGTCTCACGAGGATGGCACCTTGATCAAGCTTCTCTAAAGGTGTCCTGCTCTTCAAAGGTGCTCATGGCAACCATAGCCCACTTCCCTTGATTTTCCATAGAAAGTTGCTGGGAAACTGAACACCTAATGATCATACTATGTGCCCGGGACCATAGAGGAAAACACGAGGAGGCGGCGGGAGGCACGAGCCTGCAGCAGAGTCCGGCGTCCGGCGGGCTGGAGGGGCTGCCTAGCGGTCTCTCAGCTGGGTCGCCAAAAGCTCTGAGTCTCTGAGGAGGTTGAGCGTGCACTCTAGTGACCTTTTTGGACATAGTTCCAAATTGTTTTCTAGAATGGCTGGTCTACTCACACCATGACAGGAGAGGTGATGAACTAAAAATGCAGAAAAAGACATACATTTTTGGGCAGTACTAACATGACTTTTTTTTTTTTTTTTAGCTATGTAGTGCTTTAATTTGAAGGGCTTTTTTTTTTTTTAATTTACTCAATTGAGATATGTGGGAGAGACAATTTTTTAAAATGCTTTAAAAAAAAACCCAGACTAGATAAACCAATTCACAACTTTACCAACAATACACAAGTGAGCTTGCCTATTTTCCTGAAGCCCCTCTGACGTTTGCCATTTTCTTCATTTTTCCTCTTTACCAATCTGATGGATATGAGTTTCTTTAATTTACATTACTCTTACTATTAATGATTTTGAGCATTTTTTCCATTAGCTATGGAGAGCTTGGGTTTCTTCTCTTGAGAACTTTCTGTTCATATCCTTTGACCTCCCCCCACCCCACATTTTACAGAAGAAGAACCTTGGGCCCAGGGAGGTAATTAGTAAGGTCATAAAGCTAATAAGCATCAGAGAGGATTTGAATTTTCCTAGGTCATGAATGGTAGCTCTCCCAGCATTTGTAGAAATAATCACTCAGTAGAAAGACTGCTAGATTTGGAAGTCAGGAGACCGAAGTTTCAATCCTGACATGATACTTACTAGCTGTCTGGCAACCTCTACAAATTCCAGTTTCCTCTTCTGTGAAATGGGCATATTAATACTGAAACCTATATCACACTAACACCTTATGGAAAACACTCTGTAAACATTGAAGTGTTTTGGAAATATGACAGTATTACCGATAGAAATAATAGCAGTATAATGGGAGTTTCTTGAGAGCCAAGACTCCGGGTCCCTAGTCAAACCCTGAGCCTCCAAGACAGGGCTATATTTTGTGACTTCTTACAGGTTGCTTCATACAACTTGCTGATGGTAAAAAGTATAAGAAATATAAGGTGTTGAACCTGGGACCCTGAGGATTTCTGATGTTTGCTGGTCTCCATTTCTTTTTTCCCAACTCAGGTATTGCCCTGTACCCTGGGCAGGCTCAGTTGTTAAGCTGTAAGCACCATTATGATGTCATCCCCCCTCTGAACAGGCCGGGGCAGCCAGGAGTCGTGAACTGCACTACCAAGAGGATTAATTACACGGACCCTTTCTCCAACCAAACCATGGTAACCCTCCTGGGGCTAGTCCAGGGGCCAACTCAGCTAGATAGCTCCAGACTTCACAGGCTTCAAGGATGTGGGCTACATTAACTCCTTTCCCAGCCTGACTCTGAGAGGCTGATTGTTCAGAATTCCTTGGGTGGGTCCCCGTTTTCCTAACAGCATCCTCTGTGAGGACAGAAAGTGGAAAAAATGTGAATGTGGCTCCAGCAAGATCCCTTCCATTGGGCAGGTGAAGTGAAATTTGTTCCAGGCCTTGCCTAATAATGACCAGACAACTTGCAAATGGCAGCTGATGGGATACTGAAATGGCGTAGCTTTTGTCTGAGGACAGGTAGAAAGCCTTCCTTTGGGAGCACAAGGTTCTTTTGCAAGCAACATTCTTTTGCCTCGCTGTCTTGAGAATTCTTTGAATGTCAGTGTGTGTGATGGAGAGGGCCAGTGGTGAGGTGGTAGTGAGGGGTAGCAGACACTGTCACTGAGAGAAGAAGGGCTTAAAGGATAGAGGCTGATTTCTTGGGATTCTTTTGGGTAGGTTTCCCTAAGATATTCATGGACTTTTCCTAGGCCCGTGGATCAGATGAGGTAGGAAATGTGGCATCCTAGTCCCTAACCTTGTTCTAGGAGAACTCCCTAACAGCATCTTGGGACATGCCACCAAGCCAGGAAATTTTACCCCAAGAAACCAAAAGTTGCTGTAGCCCTGTCACCATTTCTACTTCTGTAATCAATCTATAAGCATTTATTAAGCACTTGCTATGTGCCAGGTCCTGTGCTTGTTGCTGGAGACAGAAAAAATGAAATTGACCCTACCCTCAAGGAGCTTACATTCTAATAGGGGAGACAACATATACATAAGCCCTCCTCTCTGTTCTCACTGCCTGTCCCCAGATGTAAGCCCTCCTTATGGCTGGCCTAACCACTGCAGCTCTTCCTTCTTCCAGTGCGTCTTTCATACCATTACTGAACGGGAAATATAAAGATACAGCCTAATAATTGCTAATGTAGCTCTTTAAGTTTTGCTAAGTTCTTTACATACATTAACTCATTTAATTCTCACAAAAGCCTTCAAAGGCAAAAGGAAAGGGGAGGGAATACGCATTTATATAGCACCTACTGTGTGTGCCACGCACCATGCTAAACACTTTAATAATAATAATAATAATAATAATAGTTAACCTTTAAATAGTACTTACTATGTGCCATGCACTGTGCTAAGCACTTTACAAATAGCACTTCATTTGATTCTCTCAACAACCCTGAGAGGTAGATGCTGTTATTATCCCCATTCAACAGTTGAGGAAATGGAGGCAAACGGCAGTTAAATGACTTGCCCAAAGTCACATAGCTAGTAAGTGAACTCAGGTCTTCCTGACTCCAGGCCTGGTACTCTGCCCATTGGATGACCCAGGTGCCTAGATTACAAGGTGTTATTATTATCTAGTACTTGTAGTACCTAGTACTTTGTGGTATTATTATTAAGGCAAGCATTCTTATTATCTCTTTCACAAGTGAGGCAATGAAGGCTCACAGAGATTATAGGACTTCCCCATGGTCACAACAGAGACTTAATTTTCAAAATCAGGTCTCTCCTGACTCAAAGTCTAACCTATATTAGGTTGCCTCATGTATGTACTGTATTTCCTTACTAAATTGTCCATTCCTTATGGCCAATAACTGTTTGATCTTTCTATTTTCTTAGTGGTTAGCACAGGGCTCTGCACACTGTAGATATTCAACAAATGTTTAAAATTTATGTCTTTTGTTTTTACATCACCTACATCAGTCCACCAGTCAACAAGCATTTATTAAGCTCTTACTGTATTCCAGGCACTGTACTAAGCATTTGGGAATACAAATACAAGTAGAAAAAAGTCTCTCCCCTCGAGGGGGAGACTCCCCCCATTCTAATGGGGGAAGACGACCCAGAAAGAAGCTGAAAAGGGGGATGGAGGTACCTGAGAGCACAGTAGAGAAAACCCAAAGTGCAGCCTAGACAGGAATGAAGACATGGCAGTACCTCGGAGCATAGTAGAGAAAGCCCAAAGTGCAGCCTAGAGAGGAACGAAGACATGACTGGCCTGAGCGCTCTCCTTCAGTGGATGTTCTTGGGGGAATCCATCCAATCAGAGGTTCAGTGTGTGAATTCTAGGCCTGGAATAAGCTTCCAGGATGAAGTGAAATCTACATTTATAAATATGTCTCCCCTTATCTCTCCAGAAAGCCATCCTTTATAACAAAGAATAAAAAAAGAAAGAAAAGGTCAGCAAAATTAACTGACAGATCAACCTAGTCTGACAGTACATGCCCTATTCTACAGCCATAGTCCTCCACCTCTATAAAAAAGGAAGGAGGCCCATTTTCTCCTTTCTTCTTTGAGGTCAAACTTGATCATTCCTTATAATTTTATAGTTTCCCACTCACTGTTATTCTTTTCATTTATATCGTTGTCCATATTGGGTACACTGTTTTTTAGTTCATAATATCATTAGATCTTCTAGAAGAAACCTTGGAAGCCTTCTACTCCAAGCCCTAATTTTTCTCTGGAGGAAACTGAGGTCCAGGGTGGTTGACTTGACCTGGATCACACAGGTACTAGGCAGCAGAGGTAGGATTTGAACTCAAGTCTCCACACTTGAAATTCATAGCTCAGTTTTACTATACTATATTCCTTTCTTGACTTTGCTTCAGTTCATAGAAGTCTTTCTATGCTTCTCTTTGTATTCATCATATCTGATGGTCCAGCAGTATTCCAATACATTCATGTATTGTTTAGCAGTTCCTGATTGGATAGATATCTGCAGGGGCTTAGCAAAAAGTTGAAATTTGTTGTTCATTTCATGTGCCATGAGCCTTGGCTAGAGTGATAGAGATGAAGTGGAGGGGAAAGAGAAGGTGGATAATTCTGAAGAAAGGTAAATGTGATTTCCACATTAGACAGAGCAAATAGAAGTCATCAGCTCTCTTTTCACTAGCATGGGAAGGCTTGAATGGAGTAGGATGTGGCCTGAGGAGAGGTATCAAAGATCAGAAGAGCCATAACCTTCTTGCCCTTCCCCAATCTCCCCCTCCTCCACTACTCCCCGCTCTGACTTCTGGCTTTGCTCTTTTCTTTGCGGTAGAAATATGCTCTGATTGTCCAGGGACCCCGGGAAGTAAAGAAGAGGGAGCTGGTCTTCCTTCAGTTCCGCCTGAATGAAACCAATGAAGACTTCAGTGCCATTGATTACCTCCTCTTCTCTTCTTTCCAGGAGTTTGTGCAGAGGTAGGGCTGTGCTGGGCTTGGGTGGTTGGGCTGGGCTATGCTGGGCTTGGGTGGTTGGGCTGGGCTGAGTTGGGCTGAGCTGGGCTGGGCTGGGCTAGGTTGGGCTGAGCTAGGTTGGGTTGGGCTGGGCTGGGTTGAGCTGGGCTGGGTTGGACTGAGCTAGGTTAGGTTGGGCTGGGTTGGGTTGAGCTGGGCTGGGCTGGGCTGGGCTGGGCTGAGGTCAATCTAGTCTAGGCATCTTCATAGAGGATCAGGAGCCTTCAGTGAAATTGCTGGATTAGAAGCTGATCTGGCAGAGCTAGGAGGAACAAGTTATCTGGATGAGCTATTTGTCTTCCTTGGCTTTCTTTAGAAACAGAATCCCAAGGCCATACGAGGACCTTGAGAGGCCCATTCCCCTTCCTTTACACCAAATCTTTTAAAAATCTGATCTTGGCAGAGACTGTAAACACAACTAAACCACACAGTGGTGCACAGGTGACAGGGAAATTCGTGAGAGATAGGATGCAGTGTTCTGCCAAATGCTAGTGCAGGATCCTTGAGAGGTCATTTGGCTCAGCCACCCTCTTATCCCTAAGTAACTCTGTCAGATCTCTCCAAAACAGATGTGAGGAAAGAGTGTGTAGGGGGAAGATATCTATTTTATTTTTCTCCTGATTTAAAACAATTTTGAACTTAAGTATCAACTAAAATGAGCATTTCCTTATGTATAATAGAACAGAAAGAGGTTGTCCAAGAAGCTGGGAATCTGTTATGTACAACTCATTCTCTTTTGAAGTATATAAGTTTGACATGTTATTTTCAAAGCTGTCCTTCTTGTTTGTGATTCCTTCTGGCCTCCCTTCTGTTCTCTTCTGTGCATTTCAAAAAATGTTTCAATGACCCTCCTTTCTCCTCCCCCCCTTTTTTTTTGGCAGCTCAATTCCTAGCTCTTCCCATTTCTTTCCCCTGTCCCAGTTGAGAAAAAAGAAAAAGAAAATCTTAGTAATAAACATGCATAGTCAAGCAAAACAAATTCCCACAGTGGCTACATCTGAAATTGCCTCACATTCCACAACTTGAGTCTATCACCTCTCTGTCACAAATCTGGCACATTTCATCATTGGTCCCCTGGGATTATGTGCCATGCAGGTAAAGATGTCCAGCAGGAAGTTGGAGATATGGGACTAGAGTTTAGGAGAGAACAGAGCTAGATATATAGATCTGAGAGTCATCTGGGTAGAGATGATAATTAAACCCCTGGAAGCTTATGAGATCACTGAGAAAGGATATAAAGAGGGTACGTTCTAAGACAGTGTTCTGGAGCATATCTACATAGTGAATAGAACGGATTTAGCCAAAGATTCTGCAAAGGCACAGTGAGACGTATAGAAGACAGGATGATGACAGGTCCTGAGATCATACTGTATGAGGACCAGCTGAAAAAAAAAAATAGGGCACGTGGAACCAAGAGGAGAAAAGAGAAGACTTGGCTGTCATATGGAAAAGAAATTGAATGTATTTTGTTTGGCCCCAGAGGGTTGTACTGAGAGCAGTGGGTGGATCTGGCAGAGGCCAATTTAGGCTTAGGATCATGGATTTAATTTGAAGGGACCTTAGAGGACATCTGCTTCAATCCCTTCATTTTTACAGGTCACACAAGTAGGAGGAGGGAGAGCCACGATACAAAATGAGATCCCCCAACTCCAAACTCAGTATTCTTTTCATCGTACCATGGTTGACATAAAGAAAAACTTCTTAACAGTGAAGAGGTATTCAAAAATGAAACAGGCTGCCTTGGAAGTTAACGGATGCTACAGAAGGAATTTCTCTGGAGTAGATAGAGGATGTTGGGTCTAGCTGCTTAAGTTTTTCTCTCAGGACTAGAGATCATCTAGGAACCAAAACCTGGCTTTGCCGCTGTTATGTAACTTCTAGTTACATAGGCTAGTTATGTAACTTCCTTCTCTGGAAGGTGGGAGATGGTGGAGTTTGAATGAGATGATTGCCAACATCCTTTTCCATTCTTTCATTCTATAAATAAGTCTGTCCTTTTCTCCCATCTCCCCCTTCCCCTTCCTCCCAAGCCCAGACAAAGTACGCTTCATGCAGGACTGTGAGAGTGCCTATTCCAGCTGGAAATTCTCTGGGGGTTTCCGGACCTGGGTCAAGATGTCACTTGTGAAAACAAACGAAGAGGATGGACGGGAAGCAGTGGAATTCCGGCAGGAGGTAGTTGATTCTAGGCTCCCTTTAGCCCAGAGAACATGAAAATGATGGGAGAGTCCTGCTGGGTGACTGTGTGCATTTCTCTGCTTATGTCTAAAGCTTACCATTTGTCATCACAGTCATAAAAAACTAGAAGCACAGGCCAGTACCCTGGACAGGTCTCAGCCCTCTCAAAGAGCAAGCCTCTGATGAAGAGATAAGAAAATGTACCTCCCTTCCCTCTTTGCAGAGGTGGGGAATTACAGGTATAGAATATTGCATATATTGTCAGGCTCACTTAATGCATCGGTTCATTTTTCTGAACTGCTTTTTTTCCTCCCTTATTCTTACAAGGAATGTGTGGGGAATTGGGAGGGATTTATTTATAAATGAAGGTGATGTAAAAGCAAAGGATATTGTTAAAAAATGTTTTTTAAAGGAAGTTTTTATTGATGCCTTTAGTTTTTTTTACAGCATCATGGTTTTCCCCAGTGTCTTTTCCCTATCTTTCCCAGAGAGCTATCCCTACATATCAAAATATTTTTTAAGACAAAAAAAAAAAAAGGAAATGAAGAGGGAAAAAAATCAGTATAACATATCAATGGATTGAAGGTATATGTTATACCTCTGGACCTCCCACCTCCATGACTGTGTCACTGTTCTCTCATATCTCTCCATTCAAGTCATGCTTGAATTTTATAGTTTTGTTGCATTCACTTTTGGGCGTGTGTATATTAGGGTTCTTACCATTTACGTTGTAGTCATCGTGTGTTTTTTTTTTTTCGCTCTGCTTACTTCACTCTGCATCAGTTCATGTAGATCTTTCCCTGCTTCTCTGTATTCAACACATTCATCACTGCTTATAGCACAGTAATATTCTAGTACAGGGATGGGATCTGCAGCCTCGAGGCCTCATGTGGCCCTCTAGGTCCTAAAGGGCAGCCCTTTGACTGAATCCAAACTTCACAGAACAAACCCTCTTAATAAAGATTTGTTCTGTAAAACTAGGATTCAGTCAAAAGGCTTCACCCAAGGACCTAGAAGGCCACATGTGACCTTGAGGCTGCAGGTTTCCTACCCCTATTCTATTACATTCATTTACCACAATTTATTCAGCCATTCTACTTTGTTTCCAATTCTTTGCTATAACAAAAAAGTGCTGCTATAAATGTTTTGTTGTATCTGGAGACTTTCTTCTTACCATTGCCATTTTTGTCATTCTTGCCAATTTTCAGATTATCAGATGTTTTCATTTGCATTTCTCTTATTATTAGTGATTTGGAGCATTCTTTCACATGGTTGTAAATACTTTGCATTTCTTCTTTTGAGAAATGTTTGTTCATATCCTTTGACTATTTATCTTTTGAGGAATGGATATTAGCTTCATGTATATATGTATAAAATACGTGTATATATATATACATACAAATATATACGTATATATACAAATATATATGTATACACACATATAATTTATATATCTTGGATACTAAAATCCTTATCTGAGAGATTTGATTCAAATGAAAAAGAAAATGCATCAATGAAACTTAAAAAAAATACAGGGATAGAAAGGCTCTACAAAGTAGAGGAAACCAGCAAAGGCTTTTTTGAAGGAAGTGACACTTAAATTGAGCTTTGAAGGCCACTAAGGGTTCCAAGAAATAGCGGGAAAATATCTATCCCCATCAGAGGGCACAGCCAAGGCAAAGGCACAGAGGCAGTAGATGAGGACTGTTGTGTATGAGAGATAGCAATTAGGCCAGTTTGCTGGGATGCAGAAAATATAAAGAGTAATGTAGGACATATAATTGTGTAATGTAGAGTAAATAGGGAGTCAATAAGCATGCAAATGCCTACTTTGTGTCAAACACTGTGCCAAGCTTTGGGGAGTAAATTGAAGTGTGGAGTAGAGTATAATCAGCTTAGACTAATAGACTGAAGCCAAATCCTGCAGAGCTTTCAATGTCAAACAGCGGAACGTATTTTGTCCTTGAGTCAGTGAGGAACAGTTAAAGCTCCTTGAACAAGGGAGCAATGGAGTCAGACCCGTGTTTGAGGAAAACCAGTTTTTCATAATAACTGTGCAGCTATGTGGGAGATGCCTTCACATCAGTAACACTGACCTGGGCTGTTCCTTGCACAAGACTCCCATCTCCCAACTCCAGGCCTTTTCATTGGCTTTCTCCCATGCCTGGAATGCTCTCCCTCTTCATCTCCCCTTTCTGGCTTCTCTGGCTTCCTTCAAGGCTCAGCTCAGATGCTTCCTCCTGCAAGAAGCCCTTTGTGGTTTCTTGCCAACCAGCCCCTTCTCCCTCCCTTCCATTCCCAATGCTAGTGCCTTCCCTCTGAGCCTCTTTCCCATTTATACTGTCTGTATCTGATACGGGAGTTACTTGTACATTATCTCTCTCCTCCGTTAGAATGTGAGCTCTTTGAGGGTCACAACTCAGCTTTTGCTTTTTTTTGTATCCCACAATGTCCGACACATTGTAAACTCTTATAAATGTTGACTGACTGGCAGAGAGGCCAATTAAGAGACTACGAATATTTAGGGAAGAGCTGATCCAGGGTGGGTCTGATGTGAGTAGAGGGACTGATGTCACATATTAACTTAAGTCGGAATTTCTGAGACTTGGCCACAGTTGAATGACTGTAGTAGTCATAGGTGTACTTTAGAAATGCAGATTTTAACCAGGCATGGTGCTGGCCTGTAATCTTTGCTTCCAGCGAGGCTGTCTCTTGGCCCTGAGCTCAGGAGTGCTAAATTGCAATGGGTTACACCAAATAGGTGTCCACACTCTATAAGGAATCAGTGTTGTGAGTTCCCAGGAGTGGGGAAGGAGGGGAAGAGGAAACCACATTTTCTAGGGATGGGCCAAACAGTCTTGGTCAAAAACAGCAGGTCAAAGCTTTTCTGCAGATCAGCAGTGGGATTGGATCCATGTTGTAGCATGTCTGGTCTGGGAGAGATGGGGAAAGTCAGCAAATGCAGACTGTGAATCCTTTTATTGTACTTTCCTGCATCTGATGGTGTAAAGTGAGGTAGGAAAGGAAGGGAGAAGGGAGGTCTGAAGGAAGGAAGGTGCACAAGGGAATGGTCACGCTGCTTTCTCTCCTTCCAGACAAGCGTGGTGAACTACATTGATCAGAGGCCAGAAGCAGAAAAAAGTGTGCAGTTGTTCTTTGTGGTCTTTGAGTGGAAAGATCCCTTCATTCAGAAAGTCCAAGATGTAAGTAATGTTTGTGATTAGTTGGGCAACTGTACAGTGTAGGATGCAGCTTCCTTTCCTTGGGCAAAATGTCCTCATTTTATATTCTTTATATGTTAACTTCAGCTCACTCCTGTTGTATGTAATCTAGGAAAAAAATAGTAAAAAAAAAAAAATCCAAAGTGACTATTGCCGTAGGCAGCCAGAGCAGAAAAGTACAAATAATTGAGCAGAGTGGCTAGGAAGGGAGCAGAAGCCAACCTCTTGCTTAAATAAGAGGCTATGAAGATGAGTGTCCCCTTGTCAGGGGTATTGTGGCAAGAGTCTGGATGACAGCCTCTGAAATTAATGAGCTTAGTGTCTGGCGGCAACTAGGTGGTGGGATGGATGGAGCCATGAACCTGGGGCCAGGAAGACCCAAGTTCCAATCAGCTTTTGCGTTATACTAGAAGTGTCTGAGGCCTCACTCACTTACTAGTTGTACGGCCCTGGGGGCAGCTAGGTGGTACAGTGGATAGAATGCCAAGCCTGGAGTCAGGAAGACTCATCTCCTGAGTTCAAATGTGTCCTCAGACACTTACTAGCTGTGTGACCCTGGGCAAGTCACTTCACCCTGTTTGTCTTAGTTCCTCATCAGTAAAATGAACTGGAAAAGGAAATGGCAAGGAAACCCCAAATAGGGTCATGAAGAGTAGGACATGACTGAAATGAAATAACTGTATGACCCTGGGCAAGTCACTTACCCTCAATGTACATTAGTTTCCTGCTCTCTAAAATGGGTATAATAATAATAGCTACCTCTCAGTGTTTCTGTGAAGATCAAATCATAATAACATATGTAAGATATTTTGCAAACTTCATGTGTTACATAAATGCTATCATCATCACAGCATTGCCAAATCTCACTTTAAAGTGAGAGGATTTGATCAGACCAATCAGTAAACAAGTATTTATTAAGCACTTACTTTGTGTCAGAATTACTGGAGATTCAAATATAACGAGTCAAACAATTCCTAAATACAAAGAGCTTACATTCTAAGGGGGATGACAACTTACATTTATATAGTGGTATACAATTTCCAAAGCTTTTTTTTTTTTAAGGCAATTGGGGTTAAATGACTGCCCAAGGTCACACAGCTAGTAATTGTCAAGTGTTTGGTCTAAGGGCAGATTTGAACTCAGGTTCTCCTGACTTCAGGGTTGGTGCTCTATCCACTGCGCCACCTAGTGCCCCTACAAAGCTTTTTACATACCAAGTTTCATTTGATTCTCTCCACTACTTTGTGAAGTACAGTGTCATCTTCCTGTTATTCGTGAGCAAATAAGCTTAATAATAATAATAATAAATCTTTAAAGTTTGCAAAATGCTTTACATGTGTTATCCCATTGAGCCTCACAACATCATCGAGAGATAGGTGTTAACCTCATTTTACAGACAGAGGAAACTGAGGTACATTGAGGTTAAGTGACTTGTCCACTAGGAAGCATCTGAGGAGAATTTATTCAGCTCTTCTGAATCCACGTCCAGTCCTTATCCACCATACCTACCACCTGGCTGTCCAGAGAGGTTGTGACTTCACCCAAGTATTAGCTAGATGAGAACAGATCAATTCTCAGAGTAGTCCCCAAAGAAAACAGTTGTTAGAGAGGCCAAGGACCCACAACGGACATCTCTGCTTCCCTGAATTGTTTGAGCATGGTATATCATCTTATGCATTCAGCTGAGCCAGAGAGCCATCCATTAGTCAAAACAAAATGCTTGACAGAGAGGTTGGCATCTTATTGGTCTAGAAACGATGAATGTGCCCAACGGCATATTATGTAGGTCAATACCTTGGCAGAAGGTGTGAAAATAATTGGGGTGTTTATATGCATAATTTTTTTTAAAAAAAAACTATGATTATTTTTGGAACCAACTCATCATGAATAATTGGGCAAATTTGGGAAGTTTGGAAAGATAGTAAGAAAGCAAGTTGTGTATAACCAAACTGAATAACCATCTGAGAACCAAGTTTGGATATCACATCCTATGTGCAGGATAGGGCCTGGCACAGGGAACTTCTGTGTGAAGGAACTCCTAACCTATGCAGGTCATCACCTTCTTGGTAACTTTTAGTCTTATTTAAGTATTGCCTAGAGCACTGAGGGTAAAATGACTTGCCCAGGATTACACAGCCCTATGTGTCTGAGGCAGAGGTTATAAGCTGGTCTTTCCAGAAGGGAGACTGGTTCTTTATTCATGATACCCCACAGCAGAAGTAATGGTTATCTGCAATGCAGATTTGCTATGAGTAATCTCAATTCATTCTGTTAACCAAGTTTTAAAAAGTAGTTCCTTGCCTGGTTCAAATGACTTTAAAATTTAAGCAAAAATGTTGTGAACTGAGACAATTTCTTCCAAATACTGACTTATGGGGAAAATGACAATTGGTTGGATCATATAAAGTGAGCTATTGCACCAAGTATTGTTCCAAATTAGAAAGCAATTTATTGAAAAGCAATCACATCATTCTCTCTCTTTTGGGGGGGGGGTGAGGCAATTGGGGTTAGGTGACTTGCCCAGACTCACACAGCTCGTGAGTGTTATGTGTCTGAGACTGGATTTGAACTCAGGTCCTCCTGAATCCAGGGCCGGTGCTCCATCCACTGCGCCACCTACCTGCCCAGTCACATCATTCTCACTAAGTTGCAGTTGCTATTCAGATTAATATTTATTTTTAAAAATCAGTTTATTTGTAACAGTAGCAGGTAGATTTACCATTAGGTTTTTTTTTGGTTGTTGTTTGTTTGTTTTGCTTTTTGGTGAGTGTTATGTGTCTGAGACTAGATTTGAACTCAGGTCCTCCTGACTACAGGGCCAGTGCTCTATCCACTGAACCACCTAACTGCCCCAGTTTGTTTTTTTTTAAATGTGTCCCAAAAGTCTTAATGCAATTTTAAGCTTTAATAGCTTCAGATTTTAAAAACCATCTGGAAGTTTAATTATTTAAATTTTTCTTCTACTTTTGTGAATTTTGAAATAATTAAATTTTAATAAGATGGGACACCCTGTCATGGTGCACTGACATTTTCCGGATGATACTTTCTCTGCCTCAGACCAATGGCTTAGTAGAGAAGATCTTCTCTCCTGGTCACCTCAGTTACCTGATATATCTCCATTAGACTTTTTCTTGTGGAGTCACATCAAAACTGTTGTCTATGTCCAAAGCTCATTCTCTCAATGAAATTTATTTTATTTGGCAAGGCAGTTGAGGTTAAGTGACTTGCCCAGGGTCACAAAGTAAGTGTCAAGTGTTTGAGGCCGGATTTGAACTCAGGTCCTCCTAACTCCAGGGTCGGTGCTCCATCCACTGTGCCACCTAGCTGCTCCTCTCAATGGTTACGATTACAAACATAATCTTTTCAGTCACTGAGCAGCAGCTGATGAAAATTTTTATAAAGTTCAAAAGTCAACTAGAGCCACATATAGCACAAGATTGTGGTTAAGTTGAATTTACTAAGAAACATTAATATCTTAAAACTTTAGATGATTTACTTGTCAAATTTTTTAAAGTTTATAGCATTTACACTTTTGAAATTATTTAAACTTTAAGACTTTTAGGACACTCTATATAATACAATTTTACTTAAAGGGTTTTGAAGTATTCTTTAAAATGAAGTGTTACATTTGCGGCAAATTTGCTGAACACTGAACCTAGATAAATATCCCTCCTAGCTAAAAAATCTTGAGCCCGAGTCATGGGCCCACTTTCCAAAAGGCTCTAACCACCCTGAGACAACCTCATCACAGCACACCTCACAGGCGGAGGTAGTTTACAATTTAGTCACTCAGTTGTCCTGATGTGGTAGCTGAGGGCTCTCTTCAGGGATATCTTCAGTGGAAAAGTTTCACGGGTGTGAGTTCCAGCAAAGACCGTGTATCATGGATGTATTCCCAAAGTGAATGCAGGTGCTTTTCTGCCTTTCCAGTGCTATGTATTACAACCACCACTGGTGTCAAAGACTGATTATATATAGGGTCTGTGTAGAGACAAAGTGGTACAGGTACTCCAACACTGTGCAAGACGGCATACAAAAAGTTCCAGAAGTACATAGCACAATTAAGTACATGGAGTAGGAGTTTGAAAGAGGCATAGGTAAGGGAAAGTCTCCACTGAGGGAACAGGATTTGGACTAGGGATGGGAAGGCTTTGGAGAGGCAAAGGAGGAAAGGACATTCTAGGTGAGGGAAATGGCATAAGTAAAAACTTGGAGACAGGAATATGTAAGGCAGACAGATTCTAACAAAATCAGTGGATTATCATGGCTAAAGTGTCAAGTCTGAATTACAGAATGGTGAAGGGAGACACAGCAAGGGAAAAAAAGCAAAGGTAAAAAATAGGAATGGTGATTTTAGCCTATTGGATTCCTACTGTCTTAGACTGAGGCCTTTACTTAGTGAGACATGCCAAGTACTATAGAAGTAAATTAAAATTTTTAATTAATCTTACATTAGGAGCAGCTAGGTGGTACAGTACATAAGGTGCCAGGCCTGGTATCAGGAAGACCTAAGTTCAAATCTGTGTGTGGGTTTGAGTTCAATGTGGCCTCAGACACTAGCTGGGTGACCCTAGACAAGTCACTCAACCCTATTTGCATCAGTTTCCTCACCTGTAAAATGAACTGGAGAAGAAAATGGCAAATCACTCCAGTATCTTTCAAGAAAACCCCAAATGGAGTCATGAAGAGCTGGACACGGCTGAAAAACTAAACCATAAATTTCTATTTTTCAGATCATCACTGCCAACCCTTGGAATACAATTGCTCTTCTTTGTGGAGCCTTCTTAGCATTATTCAAGGCAGCGGAGTTTGCCAAACTAAGTGTGAAATGGATGATCAAAATCCGAAAACGCTACCTGAAAAGGAAGGGCCAAGCAACCAACCACATCAGCTGAATGCGCCTGTGTGGGGCATTATTTATACACGGGGTAGAACTGTGAACTTGATGGACCCCAACTGTGACAAAGCCAGCCGGCGCACCACCAATCCCGCATTTGCTCGAATGGATATTTGTCATGCTTAAAAAGGATGGTTTGGAAAAATGGCCCTCCTGACTTGGCCCAAGAAGAGGCTGACTGGAGCTCAGGACAGGCCCAATGGCAACTCCTAAAGTTATTTAAATGTTTAAGTTATTAATGAACCATTAAAAAAAATTGGACCAACGTGCAAATTAGGGGTGGGAGTTCAGGTAGCTTGACAAATGACCAATCAAC
Organism: Vombatus ursinus; assembly: GCF_900497805.2. Lineage (NCBI taxonomy): Eukaryota > Metazoa > Chordata > Mammalia > Diprotodontia > Vombatidae > Vombatus > Vombatus ursinus. The sequence goes on from NW_020954576.1 coordinate 40,415,652, forward strand.
CACATAAGATGCTGTGCTAGGTCTTTCTCTGTGTTGGAGATACACTTCAACATTCCTCTACAGTTTTGATGGACCACAGCTGCTTAAAGAGCCTATGAGCCTCTCAGGTGAACTTCGCTTCTCTTAAGGTTATGGTGCTGCAAGGATGTCAGACTTTGCTCCCCATCCACCGGGGCAGCAGTCAGGAGAGCCTGGGCTCTGGCACCTTCCCTGAGTCTGTGCCTTGTGCTGCAGTACAAGTGCGTCATCTCCCATCAACATGAGACTGTCAGCAGCTGACGAGCTTTTTCATGTGGAATGTGAAGTGACATAACACCTTTTAAAGTTACTTGAAACGAGTGATTAAATGTCTCCCGAATGGCCGTTCACTTAATTGTCTGAGCGTTGTATGTCGGTAGCCACACAAAAGCTTGAAGAAGTAAGTTCTACTTGACACATGAGGACAGAGAGAGGGGGAACAAATATCGTGGGGAGGAAGCCGGCCCAGACAGTGGGGGTGGGAGGGAGGGTAAGCAGGGTTTTTAGGCTAAATGCATTTGCCAAAATTGCTCCTTCATCTTGTGACTTCTCTAAAAGCAAAAAGGTGTCAACTTCTATGATGATGAGGAAGAAATAGTTAACACTTTACCCTTACTTCCAGAATGATCCAGTTCTCGGGCTCAGCTGCAGTCCATCCATGTCAAGAGGGAAGGGAGACTGGGGGTGAAGGATAGTGGTGGTGGGGGCACAAGAGGGAAGTGACAGTGGTCGCCTGTTCAAGCTGGCCCCCATCAAGGCACTATAAATGAACTGTGCTAACTCTAACTTCTTGTACCCCTCACGGTTCCATCAGTTTAAGATTCCCCTCCCTGGGCTGGTCTGTGACTTTTAATGCTTCTGTTCCAGAGGGATGGGTCTCACTACTTAGTAGGGGAAGGAAATAAGCATTCAATGGCACCTACTATGTGCCAGGCCATGTGCTAAATACTTTACAAATATGTCATCTGATCCTCACAACAATTGTGGGAAGATAGGTGCTATTATGAGCCTCATTTTACAGCTGAGGAGACTGAGGCGGACAGAGGTTAAGTGACTTGCCTAGGGTCACCCAGCTAGTATGTCTCTGAGGCTGGATTTGACTTTCTGACTCCAGGCCTAGTGCTCTATCCACTGTGCCATCAGTTGCCCCTGGTGCCATAGAGAAATGAACTTTACACAGGTAGACAACACCTGCGTGATTTCTTGAACTCTTTTCCAGTTGCATAAGCAATCACGGACCAAATTAGAACAAGTTTCAAAATTTTCACTATGCTGTTGCTCTTCAAATGGTTGGGGGAAGGGGGGAGTGCCAGTTGATAAGTGGGGCACATCTGTCCTGTGTCCAACAGGGAAGCAAGAGTTCTGCTCTTGACCAAGGAAGCCCATCTGAAAGAAACTATCCCTCTCAATTTTTCTCCTCCACAAAAGCACGAGAAAACAATCCCAGCGGTGCTTTCTCCCTACATCTTGTTCTAGGGGAAATGCAGAGCCAAGCATACAATTTATTTCAAAAACACTTGTGAAAGCTTACATTAATAGTACTAAAAGTAGCCTCATTAGAGATATTTTAGAAATAAATATCTTTTAAAGATGACGGGTCACTTTAGTGTTGCTTAAAACTTAATAAAAACGTACTTCCAAGGTCACCCTGAACCATGTTGCCTATATCATATAAAGTTCACAGAGACCTTTTAAAATGCATTTTGGACAGAATAACTTTGGAGAATCGGAAAAGGATACAAGCATCTTTAGCTATTTAAAGAAAAATACTGTTAAAACAATTAGCTACATAGCCAAGCCAAAGACTGTAGTCCCACTCTTCAAGTGAAAAAAAAAAGTACTCCTATTACTTACCCTAAAATAGAAACTTTATAGAAAGGGAGCCTCCCAGCAGGCAGAAAATGAGGCTGCCTGCCTACCCTTCCTTCTCTTGGAAGGCAGCTGCTGCTGCTGCTGGCCCATCTCCTTCACCCACACTTCCGTGTTTGGGAGTCACCCATTGAATCTTGCTGTCAGGATAGTTAGTGCTGGCTGGTGTTAAATTGGTATCTGTAGTTAAAGCACTTGGAGTAACGGCATTTTAAAAGTTTACAAAGAGCTCTCCTCACAACAAGTGGGCAGTGGTATATTATTATTCCTGTTACAGATTGGGAAAAGGGGAGAGGAGATATTTATTCTTAGGGCACCTACTCTGTACCAGACACTACTGAACTGTGAAAAATGGAGGTGCAGAGAAGTTATTTGCCCAGGATCACACAGGCTCATAAGTGATGTGGGTGGGATTCAAACAAGGGAAAGGGAATTTCGGAAAATCTTGCTCTGGGACAATGAGCAGACCCTAGGGGAGGATGCCTGCCACAGTTGAGAGTACTTTAAAGGAGGTTGCTTCCGCAGGAAAAGTCAGGATCCTTAGTACCAGAGGGAAATAACCTGGAGCACAAAGAAAAGATGGATACTTTTATGGGAAAAGGAGTTCTTAGCCTTTTTTGTGTCATGGACTCTTTCTTAGAATGTTTTAGCAGAAAGGAAACAAATATTTATATTAAGTGCTTTTATGGGCCAGGCACTGTGCTGAGTGCTTTACAAATACCACAGCATTTAATCCTCACATCTTTGTCAGGTAAGTCTATGATTGTCCCCACTTTACGGTGAAGGAATCTAAGGCAAATGGAGGTTAAGTGATTTGCCCAGGGTCACACAGCTAGCAGAAGTGTCTGAGACTAGATGTGAACTTGGGTCTTCCTGACTCTAGTTTTTATCCACAGTGCCACCTAGCTACTGCCCTTTAAATGTGCAAAATAAAACACATGGGATTACAAGGAAAGCCAATTATATTGAAGTATAGTTATCAAAACATTAAAACAGAGATAACAGCTAATGAACATTTATATAGCACTTATTAGGCGCCAGGCATTGTGCTCACTTTATAACTATTATCTCACTTGATCCTCACAACAATCTTGGGGAGTGGGTACTAATATTATTCCCATTTTGCATTTGAGGAAAATAAGGCAGAGGTGAAGTGACTTGCCCAAGGTCACACAGCTAACAACTGCCAGATTTGAACTCAAGTCTTTCTGACTCCAGGCCTGACACCCTCTTCCTCTGTGCCACCTAGGTTCACAGACTTCCAGTTAAGATGCCTGGCAAGAAAATGGATAGCTGAGGCAATTAACTCTCTGCTAACAGGGGAGCACGGTTTGTACTACAACCTGTCTTCCTGCATTCATTCTATGAAGACTAATCTTCAAAATAACTTGTATTCTCTAAGTACACATGGGCCGTGTGGTGTGCCGGGGAGGCCAATGTAGGATTTTTAAATTTCCTACAAATCAATCCACCGGAGTAAGCTCCAGCTGATGGTTGTTGATTACTACTGGCTGCACCACTTACCCCCACCTTTGTGTTTTGATAAACAGCATGTGTACCCACGAGCTCCATCATTACTTTTTATATCAGGGTCAGCTTTGTACTCCAGTTGTTATTTTATCAAGTAAACTTTGCTGGATGATTCCATTGGCAACATTTCTAGAGCCTGGTGGTCAGAAGTCAAAGATAACACACAGCAAACTACAAACATAGACTTTATTAAATGCTGCTCAATCCCCCCGTGAAGATCTTCCATTACAAAACAGCTTTCTATGCAACTGCAAGAGATTGGAATGGTACTCTGATAACAAAAGATGTGAGAAATATCTGATCAAGTAAAAATGTACAAGGCCCCCTAGAATCAGTTTCTTGAGTCTTCTATTTAGGAAGCGTACTGCATTTCTTTTAAATAAAGCCAGGCAGTGATCATTAGAGCTCTGCATCCCCACACCAAGGGACCCAAAGCCTCCATCGGGGGGGGGGGGGGGGAGAAGATGGAGAGAGGGATGGAGGGAGGGCTCCAGAGGCCCTGCCTTCAGCCCTATGCTTCATGGGGAAGGGAAGAGGAGGAATGAATGAGAGGTAATGTCAGAGATCACGTCATCATCACACTTCTACAAAGCTGCCTGCTGACCAGTGAATGTCATCAATGGGATGGCAGGTAAAGGGGGATGTTCTCCAGCTGACCACAAGGAACATTCTGGAGAATTTTGGTTTATTTTCCCAGCTTTTATTTCTAACTTGTGCTTTAAAAATATCACAATTTTTTTTTCTGGAAATTTGAAGCTTTTCACTCAAATTCCAGAATACAGTAATATCTTTAAGGACAAAAGGTAAAGGGCAAGCTAGGCTATTCCTCCCTTTGTGTTATTGGAAGGAAAAAGGAAAGGAAGGATTGTACCTTAGTTTTATTTTAGGAAATACTGCCTTTCCTAGAACTCAACCAAGGTGTGCAGCAATGTGAAAAGCACATTTAAAAAATGTACAGAGCAGACTACTACATCTATGTGCAATGCAACACAATCAAAAAAAAAAAAATTCAAGTCATAATTCTCACCACTCCCATAATTATCTCACTCAGGTATAATAAAAATTCGTTCATTTCTGTGAAACCCCAGAAGTGACACAATAAATCAATGATTAGACAAAAAAGTTACAATATACTGTGGTCATGATGTAACATATGGCTATGTTTAGTCCACAATTTTTCATTTACAGATGCCAGAAAAAAAAATTGGCCTTTTAATTACATTATACTGTTGAGGTTTTTCCTTTGCAAATTTTTACATATTTCAAAAAAGTGTGTACAAAAAGTCTGCCTTTCGAGCAGAAGTCGTCATCATTTCATTTATTTGGCACTTGTACTGTTGAGTGCATTATGCACACTGTGAGTACTGTTATGCTTTTCAGTCAAAGCTTTCTTTAACTTTAGCTCCTCCAATTTTTTCCATAATTCTTCACGTTCCAATTCCTTTTTTTTCTCTCTGCAGAAAATATCGAAAACAATTGCAATCAGAAGTGTTTAAAACAGTGCTAAGAGAAACATACCATGCATCATAACATTGATGGGGAAGACAGACCTCATCCACATTCACTAAACCATCCTTTGATAAAGCATTTGATTCCTATTATTTCCCAAATAAAATACATCTGCCTTATCTCAAGCAACAAACCAGTATGTGTGCTCCTCCCCCTCATTTTATGGCCCCAAGATGAAGCCTTGGAGGCAATGACTTATGAGACTTAACTATCTTTTCTACAAAGGGAATGCTTATTTACTGACCAATTTATCCTGTCAATAACTTGTTTGTATATAGTTATTTGCATGTTGTCTCTCCCACTAGACTGTTAGCTACTTGAAAGCAGGGGGCCACTTTTGACTTTCTTTGTAACCCAAGTGCCTGACAGATTGCAGCCATTTAATAAATGCTTGCCGACTGGCTGAATCAGAGCCAATGACATATATGAGATCTAAAGTCCCAATATAGAATGGGGCTGACTTCAAAATATCGTCTTTGTTAATCAATTTGATTTGTTAAATCAATTACAAATAACTGTGCAAGAGCAGTTCAGAAGCAAAAATATCCCCATCAAGCATGATGGAAAGCACAGGTGATGGAGAAACAGAAGCAACCTTGTGGTGAGATTATATTATACTACAGGACATCCAGCTGGAAGGAAGAAATGGAAGATGATCCAAAAAAATCAATGAAAAACAAATACAGTAAGGCAAGTAGTAATAAGTGGAAAACTTTAATTATCCGGACATCATCTAGATCTCTTTTTCTGCTTAAAAAAAAAAAAGGAAAGCAATTGAGATATGATTTGCCTTGCTGATAATGTCAGGATTCAGAAGTTGAGGGAAACAATGGGGGCGGAGGAGGGGAGAGGTCTTATTCTGGTGTTTCTGACCAATAAGGAGACATTAGGTGCCAAAGCAGAAATAATGAAAATAAAAGTGAGCATGCTATCCTAGCGTTACTAACAGATAAGGAAATGTTGGGTATGATCTTATTTGTACCTCCTAGATGATAGAAACGTTTTATTTTTTAAATCGTGAAAAACACAGGCAGGATCATAGTGGTTCAGAAGATGTCAGGTGAAGAAGGGTGGGTCCACTCTGAGTAACAAAATCCTGATGACATAACACAAATAATTCTGATGAAGAAGAAATGGAGGAATTGTCTAAGGAGATTGATGTGCTTCTAAAGGGAACTTAGCAACCAACCTAAAATTCTAAAAGACGTGTGGAAAAGACGGATGCAAGGTAAGGGAGTTAGAAATAAATACAAAAGAGTGGGATGGTCTTGTAAAAATGTCAAAGCTAAGGTTTGTAAAGAATGTTAAGGACAGCTAAAAGTGTTTTTCTGGAAGTTATGATAAGGAAAAGAGAAAGATCAGAGAAAAGACTGGATAGCTACTGGGAGTAGATGGATCATTGATAACGGAAGATTAAAAGAATGCAAAAATACTCAAAGACCTAATTTTGCATCTGTTTTTTCTATTAAGAATAATGTTTTTCAGACTTGGAAGGACAACAAAGATGATTCACAGAGAACTGAAAGTTGCATAAAGGGGTATATAGTAAAAGCTGCTCTTAATTACCTTAAATCAAAAGATTTAAATGTGATTGCTGAGCTATTTTTGGTGATCTCTGAAAAATCTTAGAAAATAAGTTATAATATAATCAAAGGATATGAACAGGCAATCTTCAGAAGAAGAAATAAAAACTATCAAGTCACATAAAAAAATGCTCTAAATCACTATTGACTAGAGAACGAATGCCCAAAGGACTATAAAACTGTGCATACCCTTTGACCCAACAATATTACTACTAGGTCTATACCCCAAAGAGATGGAAGAAAAAGGAAAAGGACCTATATATACAAAAATGTTTATAGCAGCTCTTTTTGTGGGGGCAAAGAATTGGAAGTTGAGAGGATGCTCATCAATTGGGCAATGGCTGAATAAATTGTGGCATATGATGGTGATAGAATATCATTGTGCTATAAGAAATGATGAGCAGGATACTTTCAGAAAAAACATGGGAAGACTTGTATGAACTAATGCAAAATGACATAAACAGAACCAGGACAACTTCATGCATGGTAACAGTGATATTATAATGACGATCAACTGTGAAAGACTTAGGTACTCTGATCAAGACAATGATCTAAGACATTTCCAAAGGACCCATGAAGAAAAATGCCATCCACTTCCAGAGAGAAAGAGAACTAATGAAGTATGAGTGAAGATTGAAGCATACTTTTTTCATTTTATTTTTCTTGCTTTGTTTTTGCAACATGGCTAGTGTGGAAATAAGTTTTGCATGACCTCATATGTATGATTGATATCATACTGCTTGCTTTCTCAATGTGTGGGGGAGGGATGGGAAGGAGGGAGAGAATTTGGAACTCAAATTTTTGAAAAAGAATGCTAAAAATAATTTTTTTGAGGGAAGGAAGTATTAAGTTATTGCAACCAAGAAAGGGGAAGAAATAGTTTCTTTAAATCATCACGTGTCTGACTTTGATTCCTATCAAAATTCTAGAACATATTAAAGGGATAGTTTGTAAGCCTTGAAGAAAGAGGTGATCATTAAGAGCCAGTATGGGAAGGAGGGAGAGAATTTGGAACTCAAAATTTTAAAAATGAATGTTAAAAATTGTTTTTGCATGTAATTGGGGAAAACATTAAATCATTGGAAAGAAAAAGAACCACTATGGGTTCATTGAGAACACATTACTTAATTTAGACTAGATTGAGCTAAAATTCTTTCAAGCTCTAAAGCTATGATTTTATAATATGCCAAACTAATCCTTTAAAAAAAGGTAATGATGTTACTAGACAGGTAGATCAAGGGAACGCCAAAACAAAGAGAGATTAATGATAAGAGCTGATGCAGTGATTAACGGATCAATGTCAATCTGAAAGGAGGTTTTCTAGTGAAATACCTCAGGGATCTGCCCCTTGGCCCTGTTCAGTCTAACCTTTTCATAAATGACTTAGCTGAAGGCACAGATGATACAGGAGCTTAACAAATCTGAAGATGACCCAAAGCTCAGGAAAAGTGCTAGCATACTAGATGACAAAAATCAAAATCCTCAAAGATTTTAGGCTACAGTGGGACAAATTTTATAAAATGGTATTTCATAAAGATAAATGTACACTTAGTTTTAAAACACATAAGATGCTTGGCAAATCAATGGATCACATATGAAAGATCTGGAGGTTTTAATGTATCAGAAACTCAATATCAGCCAATAGTGACACACAGCAGTCAAAAGCTAGGTTGTATTAATAGAAACATATGCTCCAGAATGAGAAATATTCTCATTCTACAATATTACTCTGGTAGTTCACATTTCCACTGAACACAAGTGCTCTCCCAGTTGCCTTATTTTAGGAAGAATATTCACAAGTGGTTGCACATTCAGAGACAAGCACCCTTGATAGAAAAGGGACAAGAAAACAAGCCATACAAGCATCAGTTCAAGGTACTGAGGATTCTTAGCTTGGGGAAGAGAGGACTTAACGAGCTTAGGTATCATCAAGTAGAGGCAGCTAGCTGGTACCATAGTGCACAGAGTGTCAGGCTTGGAGTCAGGAAGACTCATCTTCCTGAGTTCAAATCCAGACGCAGACACTTACTAGCTGTGTGACCCGGAGCAAGTCACTTAACCCTGTTTTTCTCATCTGTAAAACGAGGTGGAGAAGAAAATGGCAAACCAGTCCAGTATTTTTGCCAAGGAAAACCCCAAAGAAGAGGCAGGTATGACTGAAACAACTGAACAACATCTTCAAGCAACCCAAGTGCTGTCACCTGGAGAAGGATCAGGCTTGTCTTACTTGCCCAGTGGGCAGAAGTCAGATCGATGGGAACTGGCAGAGAGGCAAATGCCAGCTTGATATGAAGAAAAATGTCTTCACAATTAGAATGCCCCGTAGTGGGTTAGGCTGCCCCAGGAGGCAGGGATCAATCCAAGTGTGGAGATTTTTGGGTGGATGCTAGATGACCCTTTGCTCGAGATGCTGTAAAAGTAATTCCTACTAAGATATAAATTGGATTGAATGACCTCTGAAGGGTCTTCCAACCGAAATTCTAAAGGTCCATGAAAACAAACACCATTTTCAAAAGCATATCATCATGAAACACGCTATCCATCTCCAGAGAAAGAACTGATATTGTCTGAATGAAGACTGAAACATACTATTTTTCACTTTTTTCCTCTTTCCTTTCCCTTCCTTCTTTGTTCCAGTTTTCTTGTACAAAATAACTAATATGGAAATTTTTACATAATTGGACATGCATAACCTATATTGGATTGCTTACTGTTTTGGGGGGGGAGATAGAATTTGGAACTCAAAACTTTAAAAAAATGTTAAAAATTGTTTTAACATGTAATTGGGGAAAAATTATAAAAGTATATCATCAAATAGGAAAGTATACATGGATATTAGCTTTCTTGACACATTTTATTTAACTGTATATACCAGACCAATGAGATTTTCTAAAGTTTATGGTCAGTATTAGGTGAATGGAAGATTTGGGCAAGGTATATAAAAGCATTATTGATGATTACAGTATTAATCTATGCCTGTTTCATAAAACCATAGTGTTCTACATGATATGAAAAGGCATTCCATGAGAATATTCAATGCTAGTCAATGTTAGTCTTTCTTCCAAAAACAAAGTATTACTTGTGGCAATTTTAGGGTTAGAAAATGGGCCTTATTTCCCCTACTTTGGACCAGAATTCTTCCCCAGACCCCTCTATCCTTGGAAAATGCCATACTCTCCAGGCTTCTTGGACTGGCATTTATGGGTTCATCACATGTTTTATTTTTATATTTTTTTTTTCAAATTCTGAACTTAGTAAATATCAAATAAAACAAGTATTTCCTTATACAAAATAGAAAAACCACCAAAAAAAAAAAGGCCATTCCAACCTGTATTTTAAACCCAAGTGTTCTGTGGCCAAATTAGTCTGGAGAAATGCTGACCTATACCACTGAAGTTATATGATGTCTCTTCCAAGATGACATATTTTTGCTATTTCTGCTTAGCATAAATCTATTAAAAGGAGATAGCACATGTGAAGATGACTTATGGGTACTGTTTGGAAAGCTTTATTTAATGTAAATAAAGCTCAAAATGCAACTAATTTTTCCATAAAGACTCTAAAATATACCTTCATGAAGTTACTACTCATTTTGGTCAGGATTAAATAGCACATGGATATTTTGAATATAAGACCCCTGGGACCACGGACTATGGATACTCAAGTCATTTAAAACAATAAATACCTTTGTCTTTCAGCTTTGTATGAGCTTGTAAGATCATCGAAAAGCTTGCCATTCATCTCCATTAACGTTTTCAAGACGTTGTACACAAGTGCTACAATGGTCCTAGAACAAAAGAATCCGTATCTGTTACTGATGCTGATAGAGCGTTTGGTTGAGTTGAGCATGGTTATTTTCATTTCTGCTCTATGTTTCACTCTGGTGAGACGCTGCATTCTCAGGAATAAAGGTGGAAGGGGTGAATCAAAAGTGCCCCCTACCTCTAGCATTTTAGGATTCTATCATTCTGACTTGTAGGGCAGCCAGTAGGAAGAAAGCAACAGCACTGCAAGGTTTCCTGCAGTCAAGAAGTTTACTATACAATAAAAAAGAGACCTAATGTCAATCCTGAGACCTCGAATGGCCTATGTGTGCCCAGGACTTAGCTTTGATACTAAGGTGGTATTGCTTCTAGAGTAAGAGGTAGTCCTACATAAAATCAATTCAAAGTGATTATGGTTTTCTGCTCTATCTACCCTGTGCTTTGAATAGATTAATAAAACTTTGTTATCAAGTTGAAGAGATAAGCATTCTCAACAAAGAGACCATGAGTTCATCCATCGAGCTTGAATATTTATTGAGCACCTACTAATTACAGTGGAGAGAATGTTGGATTTGGAGTTGGGGATCATAGACTAAAGAGTTCTATATGACCTTACATTATCATTTCACCCAGTCTGTTGGACCTAAAATCCCAGTTTCACAGATGAGGAAACTGAGACTCAGATAGATAAAGTGACTTGCCCAGAGTCATACAGGTAATTAATGGCAGAGCTAGTGTCTAAACCAAGGCCTCTGACTCAAACTCCAAGGACTTTTCTACTATATCATGCTTCCTCTCTCAGATAATTTGGTTTCAAATCCTAGCTCTGCTTATTACTAGCTGTGTGACCTTAGACATGGCAAATTCTTTCATCTGGTTTCAGTTTCCTCATCTGGAAAATCAAGAGGTTAAACTAAATGATCTCCTTTCACCATTAAATCCATGATCTATGATCTTAGAAAGCATGAGATAATCCTTGCCCTCATGGAGATTATAATTACAGCTTGAACGACGACCAAAACATGTTAAAAACAGACATACATAATAACATCCAAAACTTTACAAAGATGAATGCAAGGGGATGAAAGGAATGGCTAGGATAGGTTGTGGTTAGAAGAGTGCCAAATCTGACTAGGTTTTAAGTAAAATTTAGAGGCCAGATGAGAAAAAGTGTAAAAAGAAATACATACGGATTCCAGTGTTCTTTGGAAATTTTGTATAAACTGGCAAACATGATTGGAAGAATTTTATCAATATTTTCTTCAATCAAACTAAGAATATATTCATTATTCCAGAAGTACAATGCCCTTTCTGCAACCTGAAACAGATATTTGGCAAGGTTAGAACAAGAAGAAAACAAAAAGGACCAGTTTTTAAATGAAATAGATTCACTGAAAATAGGCTACCAAACCTGAAAATGAGAACTTGACACACACTTAGATATCTGCTTAAAGAGAGGCTCTTCAATTTTTTTGAACTGTGTTGGCTCTATTACATCTAAAATTTCTTCAATTTCTCCTAAAAACATCACCTGTGAGAAAAAGAAACAATAAAAAATACGTATGATCAAACATATACTGGCAGTTGGAAATAATACCACTGACAGCATTCATCTATCAAATACAGGAAAAAATAAGTTTTAATTTTATGTAAAAGTAGAGGGGTATAGAAATAAAAATCCTAAATAGATATTTTTATGAAGTATTGAATCTAACCCAAGACTAGTTAATGAGAAGATTGGAGGGTGGGGGGGAAAGATTTTTTTTGGTCAAAATAAACACAATCTTTATTGAGATTGAAATATAGTTTCTAAGATTTACCTCCTTCTGACTGCATGTTTTTGGCCAAAATTTCAGCAATCCTCTGATCACCTAAGAAAAAGAAAATTTTTAATAGAAGGCAAAATTTGCTTTTTAAACTAACCTAACATAAATGGTATAATGACATATTAGTATAAATTAACCATAAAGAATTTTAACACGCTTTTAGGGACTTAAATCTGACTAATGATAACACTTTTTATTTGTTTAGTAATTTACATGTAACACACTTCTATACATATTATCATATTTGATGTACTTCTAACAATCCTGTAAGCTTGGTAGGGCAGCTATTATTACTCCTATTTTACAGATGAAGAAAAACTCAAGAGGTTAAGAGTCTTCCCCAAGCAAATAAACAGCAAACCACAGAATTAAACCAAGACTTTCTGACTCCAAGATTCCACTCTCTCTTCTACTATACCACACTACCTTTCCTATGACCAAATATGCTACCATTATGGTGACTGTATTAATGCTTACGATGGATAAGCACACTTTAGTTAAAGACTTTATATATGTCACATCTTCCCTTCCTAATAAATTATCACTATGACCCTATAAAGAGATATAGAAATCAAGATTAATTTTAAGAATAAAAATTTGAGTTAGTTCAACTTCAAATACAAATGTTTTTGATAGCACCATACTTCATTCTCATTTTTTGGGCTCAAAATTAATTGAAAACAAGTGTCTAGATTTGTTGGCAATTCATACAATATCAATTCCATATAATATTAATATGCTGCTTTTTGTGTAATTTTCCTTAAAATTTTAAAGCTCTTTACCAAGGATTAAATTTAACAAATTATCTGTGCTGTCTATCATATTTTCCTGACTTGTAATGGATTTAGGGGGTGAGGTAGGTGAGGTTCAGTTGTTGTAGTAAATCAGACATGGTTTTCTTTCATTTACACCCCCCACCCCTAACTCAAGTTTCATAATGTTGTACCAAGGATCCGATTTTTCAAGTCTTAATTTACACAAACAGGCCATGTAATCAACTGCTATTAGATATATCTTCATTAAACACATGATACAAATTTGAAGACTTTATTGATCACAAGGTTTTATAAACATAAGTTTAAAACAGAGTAATGTACCTTTACTTCTTTATATACAAAATAATTTTTTTAATTATTTAGAAATATTATTGCTATTTGTATATACACTGTATTCCCTTCCCCAAATCAGTTTTAAGCTTCAAGAGGAAAGGGATCTATCTCATTCTTAATCATTTTGATACCTTATTTAGCATATAGTTCAGTGATCTATATACAGCAAGTTAATATTTGTTGAACTGCATACAAAAAATGGAACTTCATTTTGAAACAAACTTTAAAATACATTTAAGAAAAACAAACATTAAAATATTTTAAATTAAATATATAAAACAAAATAAATGAATAAAATATGTTTTTTTCAATCTACCAGAAGATTTATACATATTTTAGAGACAGTGATATTTTGGTTCATAAAACTCTTACGGTCATACTTTCTAACTTTCTCAGTGTATCTCATTCACCAATTAAATTCAGGCTTGTCTAACAGTCAGATGTTATGAGTCATTAAGCACAGGAAATGATGTATAACTTCAGACTAAAGACAATGAGGGACAACTTAAAGTCTTTCAGGCATGTGAAAAATTATAAAAGGATGAGGGCAAATAATTTTATATTTTCAGAAGATATAATTTGAAAAAAAAAGTTTAAATTGCGAGAAAATGTATACCCAAAAACTTCACCTTAGGGATTATTAAAACAACAGGACAGCCTACAGATAGAAGTTATAAAATCACACATCCTAGAGATAGAAAACAATTTTCTTTAGGTAATCTGGAATACTACCATAAAACAAGCTAGATTCAAAGACCTATTAGGGGCCCTGCTAGTTTTAAGTTCCTATGAAACGTATAGAGAAAAAAAAAAGATGTGTATAGAAAAAAAATGAAAGTAACAAAGTTTCAACTTGCTTTTCTTGAAAATGACTGTGATAGAGCTATCTATGTATGATCCTATGACAATCTTACTTCACACCAGCACTTATGAAGTGGGTCTTCTTCAAGTAATAGATACTAACCAGCAGGCTAAGGCAGACATATAAGACTGAGGCAAAATCACAAATGTTTTTATGCATGAAGGAAAAACTTACAATTGGGATATTTTTCATTATTTGAATTAATTCAGAAATGTTCAGGTGAAAAAATACATAGTATTATGCCCTGAGACAATCTTTGAAATCTACTTATAATAAAATAAATGATTGTGGCCTTCCTGGCATTTTTAGACCAGAAAATTGTTTTCCTTAATGAGAAAGGGGAATGGAATCACATAAACTGTTACATGGTATTAGGCCTATTAAATAGGCCTCAAACCCTCTATTTAAAACAAAATTTTATGAATATGTGGAGGAGGGCACCGAATCTATTCTCTCTTCTCATCCACTACCCAATACTGCATCCAAATTCCAATATCTCTAGAAGTTACTATCTGGAATTACCTTGAACCATATTTTGGGAAGGGAAGTTATGCTGTTTAAAACAGGTAGCCACCTGTTTCCTTTTAGGAAGGATGCTGATAAGCTGGAAAGCTTCCAGGAGAGCTAAAATGATGATAAAAGCCTTGGGGCTTTGCCACATGAGAACTGATTGAAGGAACCAAAGAATTTTAGTAATACGGAGTAGAAAAGGTGATTGGCCAGGAGTGTGAACACAAATCTATCTTCAAACATTTGTAGGGCTGTCATGTATAAGCATTTAATTTGTTCTCTTTGGTTCCAGAGGGGTTGATGTAGAAAGGATGATTTGGAGCCCCATAAAAAGGAAAATTTCTTAACTGAGTGTCCAAAAGCAGAATGGCTGCATTGAGAGAGAGGCGGTACCTTCTCACTAGAACTTAGTTGGGTTAGATTTGAGATTCTTGGTTAGGTTTAGGTCCCAAATAGATGGTTCCTGAGGTCCTCTGTAACTCAGATTCTGAGATTCTGTACAAATTGGGCCCAAATACCATCCAAGCCCTGAAAATAATGGGTTTTGAGAACAGGTACCAAAGGTCTGGGGTCTTTTTCACAAGGGTTCTATTTTGCAACTGACAAAAGATGTTTAAATTTTGACAGGGAAACCAGGATTTAAATTTATACAAATGCTTGCTACAAATTTCAAGGAAGGAAACCTAATTAAAGCCTGTGACTACAGATGGCAGTCCTCCTAGTAAATATTAAGTATTTTAAAAACACATTGAGAACAAACAAAACCCTACCTCCCATTCCCCCCCTAAGAGTTTTTACACATATTAAATGAAATTAGCTTTCTTTACTACTAATACAGAACAAAGCATGATTTACTATGCAAGAGTGGGTGAATAGCTATTTAAAAGGTTTTCTTACTGTGAATTCTAGTGAGTGCTCCTGTGGATTTGGGTAAGGCATAAACTCATAGTTGGTTGCAAATTGTTATTTATATTTGCCTTGTACAAATTATGTGGACTTAAGTGTATTTGTTAATATTTTTATTCTGACTTATTTTTTAAAAGTGCTTTTAACTGCCTTCAAGAGAAATTCTAAATTTAAAAAAAAAAGGTGGGGGTAGTAGAGAAATGATTCCTGTTCCTTTATGTTGACAGTGTTAAAGTAATAATACTCAGTACTTTAAAAAAAATGCATTTCAAAAAATACCTCTAGAAGACACATTATATAAAGAAATTCTAGTATTTCAAATACTTTATTATTTTCCATAAACTCTTTATCTAAAGTATTTTTGGATATCAAACACCAGACTTGCCTCTTAAAGGTCAAATGGGTTCACTGAGTTAAAAATTTAAGGTTTGTTTTTATATTTGCCTATTTCTCTACTTCATGTTATATAACTCTTGAATCAGAAGTATTTTTTTATTTGATAATACAGTACTATGAAATTCCATGACCTTTATTCTACCATCGATCTGCAATAGTTTCATTTTAGTGGCAAGTAGTAATTGAGATTTCTTAGTAAATACTGTTAAATTTACAATTCGAAATAGAACAATACCATCTTCA
This sequence comes from Vombatus ursinus, assembly GCF_900497805.2. Classification (NCBI taxonomy): domain Eukaryota; kingdom Metazoa; phylum Chordata; class Mammalia; order Diprotodontia; family Vombatidae; genus Vombatus; species Vombatus ursinus. The sequence continues at coordinate 40,431,777 of NW_020954576.1, forward strand.
TCAAGGACAAAGAAATGCTTTTGCTTCTAAAGAACTGAATCCTGGGCTCTGATTACAAGGTAGGGAAAAATGCCACATTTTAAAAGCTACTTAGGAAAAAAGAGACTTAGCAAGTCTTTTAAAACTCTTAATTTCACTAGTTTTCAATATGCCATATCACAATCACTTGATCCAGTCATCTAAAGTACCTTATTTTTAAAATCTATATTTTTCACTATTCATGCTAGTTGTTGGAAGGTCTTTAACTTTATATACAACTTTCCAGAAAAGTAAGTTTCATGTGCGTTACTAGCACCACACACCATTTCTATAATATTGTTTACTAAACACATAAAAATAAGTGAAACACTTACTGGTTCTGTTAGTGTTATGTCTTTCTCCAGGAACTGTACAACACAATAGGCTAGCTAAAACACAAGTGACAATTATATGAATATTATTGTGCAAAAATATTTAATGATGTAGTTTTAGAACATGAATAACTAGAAATTATTATGTCTTAACAGATGTTACTTTATCTTGACATACGTAAGCTTCTAAAATAACAAGCTACTTAATTTCTCAATCCTTGGAAATAGAAGATTTTTGTACTATTTCCAAAAATTCATTTTCATTAATATATAAAAATATATTATCTTCCTTTCACATAGAAAATATTGAATTACTGCCTCTGTGACAGTATGTAGAATATACCACAAAAAGGCAAATACAAGATTTTAAAATACATTTCTTCTTAAGTATATCACAATTTTGCAGGCCATTTTAATGAGACAAGTACTTTGATTTTCAATGTGTTTCAATATACACTTTTATCCAGCTTTTATGTTTTAGCTGGAGGAGACCTGAGAAGCTAAGCTCAGGAAAGGTTAAAAAGGCTGTCCTAACATATATCAGAGATCCCATCAGAGACAGGTCTTGAATACAAATCTTTCTCATTTTAAAGCTGGCTCTATTCACTAGTGATTAAATTAATTGCTTTCTATCTTTTATTCTGTATGATATCATGTATGTATATTATAGAGCAATCTACAAAACAAGCTAGTTTAATATACTTAACATTTCTCATTTCTCTGCCACCCATATTGGACTTCAAAAGTAGATTATTAATTCATTCATCTTTTTTGAACCCACCTGAGCATGAAATAAAGACAATCCTTTAGCAGTGTGCATAGGAATTAAAACCTTCATTAGAAATTGTTTATGTTCTGCTTTCAGAGGCAGGGCAAAACCGTTGATAATACTGAAAAAATATAAGCAGTAAATACAATTACTTACGTGTTTCCAGATGACTTCTTTTAAGTCTATAGATTTGTAATTCAGTAGCTGTTAAGTTAACCTTACAAAAACTATTACTAACTTTCCCTTTAAGTCATTCAATAACATTCAGATGATTGGGACTCAAAATTATCATCAAATATATATCATTCGCATTTAACATGGGGAAAATAAGGGTCAAAGAAATGAAATAACTTACCCAAGGTCACATACGTACACCCTTTTCGACACAATTTCCTTTTCTTGAACTTTTAGGACAACTAGTAACCTAATTTCTACTTGGATACAAATTTTGTTTCTTCATAAATAAATAGGTAGGGTAAATTCTCCTTCACTTCACAGTAAGACCCCAAAATGCCAAAGTATTTCTTTTCTTTTTAACTAAATTTTTTTTTTTCACAAGAAAATTCATCTTCTCTTCCTCTCATCTTCCTCCCTCCTCCTCCCTCTACTACTGAGAAAGCAAGAAAAACAAAATCCCTATTACAAACATGTATAGTCAAGCAAAACAAACTCCCACATCAGCCATATGAAAAAAAAAATGTCTCAATCTACAAATTGTCTCTTATTAGTAGGTGGGTAGCATACTTCAAATGAGTGTTCTGCAATTGTGGTTGGTCACTGCATTGATCAGTGATCCTGAGTAGTTCAAAGTTGTTTGTCTTTGCAATCCTTTTGTAAGACTCCCTTACTGACAAAAAGTTGACAAAGAAGGGAAATAAATGCTAGAGGGGCTGTGGGAAAATAGATTTAAATGCACTCTTGGTGGAGCTGTGAACTGATCCAGCCACTCTGGAAAACATTTTGGAACTATACCCAAAACGCTATTAAACTGTGTATATCCTTTGAACCAATGATACCACTACTAGGTTTTTACCCAAAAAGAGATATGAAAAAGAGAAAAGGGATCCATGTGCATAAAAATATAGCTGTTCTTTTAGTGGTGTCAAAGAACTGGAAACTGTGATGGTGCCCATCAATTGGGGAATGACTGAACAAGTTACGTCATATGAATGTGATGGAATACTACTGTGCTGTAAGAAAGGGGATGGTTTCGGAAAACCTGGGAAGAAGAGTTGCATGAATTTATATAATCACAATACTGTAAAGATCAACAACTTTGAGACTTAGGAACTCTGAGTAGCACAAAGATAAACCATAATTGTAAAGGACTCAAGATGAATCGTACTCTCCACTTCCAGACAGAGAAGTAATGTACCCAAAGTACAGACTATAAAGCATAATCAATCTCTCTCTCTCTCTCTCCTAATTTGGTGATTTGTTTGCTTGACTATATGTATTTCTTTCTTTCTTTCTTTTTTTTTTTTTTGTTGAGGCAATCGGTGTTAAGTGACTTGTCACACAGCTAGTAAGTACCATGTGTCTGAGGCTGCATTTGAACTCAGGTCCTCCTGACTCCAGGGCTGGTGCTCTATCCTCTGCGCCACCTAGCTGACTATATGTATTTCTAATGGTTTCTGTTTTTCTTTCCTTCTTAATAGCTGAGGGAAGGTAAAGGAAGAGGGAGATAATTTGGAACTGAAAATAAAATTGAATTAAAAAACAATATTGTTATTATGTAAATTGTCCTCCTGATTCTGCTCATTTTATTCTTTACCAGTTCATACAAGCCTTCCCAGATTTTTCTGAAAGGGCCTCCTTCATAATTTCTTACAATATAAGAGTATCCTATCACATTTATAAAACACAATTTGTTCAGCCATTCCCCACTTGATGGGCACTCCCTCAGTTTCTAATTCTTCACCACCACAAAAAGAGCTGCTATAATTATTTTTTGTACATATGGGTCCTTTTCTTCTTTCTTTGATCAGAGTACTTTTACCTGTAAACTATCTCCAAACATATGGCTAAAATCTCCTAATGAGAAGAGTTACAATATGTTTGTAACGAAAATAGTGTAAGATACTTAAATTTATGACTTTAGACTCTCCCATATCCCTGTAAAAAAGCTGGGTTAATATAGGTTTTTAATATATCTTTATTAGTAGTTACAGAAGGAGACATATTTTTGGATATAACCAAAGAGGGAATTTGTTTTGCTAGATTATGCATATTTGTTGCAAGGATTTTTTTTTTCTTCACCAATGGGATAAGGGTGTGGGAAGAGAAAACAGATGTTAAATTTTTAAAAATACAATTTAATTGTAAAAATCTCCATCAATATTCTCTATAGTTCATTTTAATTCCTTCTCGTCCCCATATGCCCTCAACTTGAAATTAAATAAAGGCATATAGGATAGAGTCTGTCAGTTTAGAGGGCGCAAGCAGGAAACATGCCACAACCTCAAAAGCAGGATGTCTACTCTGCAACAGATTTTCTTACATGGCCATGTTTCAAGTGTCTGACCTCGTAGAGGCTATAAGGTTTCAACTGAAAAACTATATTTTGTGCTACATTTTTAAACATGAAGCATTAAATTTACCCCCTAATCTAACTCAAAACATAATGCAAAAAGCATTTAAGATCTATTAATAAAATTTATCAAAAAGTGACCTACCTTCCTAATATCTCAAGAAGTTCAGCAACACCATTAAAATGTTCTGTTTCATATATAAACCTGCATTTTAACAATTAAAAGGGAGGTACTGTTAGTCAAGTAAATCAGCAAAGTCAAAACTAAAAGACAGAAAAGACTAAAAGGGAAGAAATCACTCTCTTAACAAATACAATCAGTTAAAACAAGTATGTTTTGTCTTAAGTGACATCATTTAAGTTCAGTTGGGGGACCAATGGTCCTCTTACTATCAAAGAATATTCAAACTTAAATTCTTTCCAATCTTAAATGTGAAGAAATTCCTGATTTGGTCAAGGAATGCCTAACTTCCTGTTAAATCACATCTGCTTTTATCATGACTCATTAAGAGAATTTAACTGAAACATTCTACCTCATTCAACAATGAAGAGGAAAAAATAGGTTTTGTCAAATTAGTTTTCAAAACAGGTAAGGAAATACCCTACAACTCAACATAATAGCAGTACAATAAAGGCATTATAAAGCCCTATCAGTCTGACTCAGCTACCCCTCACCATTTTCCAAGTTTAGGAGTAAGTTCAATTCCACCCAAATTTATTAATGCGTGCCCTCGGTGCTTGTAAGATATTGTAGGTTCACAAGAAGAGATAGACATCCAAACTAAGAATGTCTTTGAGGAGCAGATATCCTACTTACATTCTATTTTTAGTAAATTACCCATCACCCATCTTCCATTTCTAAAACAGTAGCAACAGAAACTTTTGATATATTTCCTTACCTACATTAGAAAAATTAAATTTTAATTCTATGTGGCTATTTCTTTAGATTACTAGCCTAAAATAAAACACTGACTTCTTTAAAAACAAAACAAAAATCACAGAGTATAAAAGTATGGAGTTCACAGTGAATTCTCCTACTTTTTTTTTTCCATTAAATTGTACAATTCAGTAGGGAGTTGATTTCAGTTACATAATAAACTAGATGCTGTTCTTGATATTATTTTAAATCTTTAAAAAAATTGTATCAAAATAAATTATTGAATACCTTGTGGCTTAGAGTGACAATACTAAAAACTTTCCATTGTGGGCCCAATCTCTCTCTGTGCAACAAGCTGTCTGTGTCCCAGCCAAACCTTCTGTTTGGTATCTACTTTCTACCTTACTCCTTTTCTCTGGAGTCTCTTCTTCCAGCCTGGAAACTTCCAGTTTCCTAACTGACTGGAGTGTGTCTCCCTATTCACGACCTTAGAGGTAGGAGATCAAAGAGAAGTAACTAAAGCAAGACCCTTGATTCTCTACACAAATCCTGAACTGTCCTGAAGAATGGAGAGAGGAGGTATCCAGGAGTCCAAGAGCATCATGGACTTCCTCCTTCTGCCCCATAGTTGGGGACTGCCTGGCCATGTCCCTTACTGTATTCCTTCCTTGTCTTCTCAGTTCCACTTTGGAGGTTCCAGTCATAGCCCCAGTGCTGAGGGGGAAAGCCAGTACTCTTCCCCTTGCACCATCTATACTCCCTTTACTGACCTCAGTTATGCCATTGCCTTCCATTAAATACACCAATTAAATGGGCCTGAGGCTTTCATTATCAGCCAGTGAGATTAATTCTTCTGCAGGCCCTCTTTACTTCCAGCAATGGTCTTCAACAATAAATATTTCTTAACCAAAAGGAAAAAAAAGACTAAGTTTAAGTATTTAGGGCTCGGACAGGTAATCCAAATATTTATGAGACTATTCTACTAAAAAGCTGAAAGGTAAGTGTGTATCTGTTTAAATATTAGTACTACAATGAACCTCAAATATGACCTAAACATTAATATCACACTACAAAGTAGTCTTCATCTTATTAAAAAATTACCTAGAAGCTATTAATTAATCTGTAGATTTCTTAATGCTCAAAAATTAGCCAAAATGAAGCCCAGGTGAAACAAATGCTGTGCAAAGAAAGGAATAAATTGTACATCTAATCTACTTACCTGAGGAAAATGTTATTAATCTGTTTTCTGATGAATGCTCTTAATCCAAGGAATTTCCCATAAATTCGATGCAGAACCGTCTTCAGGAAGTCACGCTCTCTGGGATCTTCACTATCAAAAAGCTCCAAGAGCTTTAAAAAAAATCTGAGAAATTACTTTTTAAAAAATAATCAAACTAAACATTCATTCTACTTTTAATTCCTAAATCACACTAAATAGAAACACCTCCCCCCGCCCCCACCTTTTCTAACTGGGCTCAATTCTGTTCTTAGTAACTGAAAAGTAAGGATACGTAAATGTTTAACAATAAAGTTAATTACTCCATATTCTCAAGAAAGGGGTGTGTGTGTGTGTGTGTGTGTGTGTGAAACATCCCCAAATTCTAGTTTAGTATTGATTTTTTTTTTGCTATCTTTCTATAAGAATATGGTTTTCTCCCATCTACAATGCTGAAACCTAAGCAAACTTTTTTTTTTAAGGCAATTGGGGTTAAGTGACCTGCCCAGGGTCACACAGCTAGTAAGTGTCAAGTGTTTGGTCTGAGGCTGGATTTGAACTCAGGTCCTCCTGACTTCAGGGCCAGTGCTCTAACCACTGCGTCACCTAGCTGCCCCTAAGCAAACTTTTTCATACGCTTTTTGAAGACAAATTAAAACCATAGATTTAAAATCACTAATAAAATTGTTTTAAAGTTTAAAAAATATATACATTCAAACATTGGGAAATTTATTGGAAAGATTTACCACCTAAGCTTTTTTAAATTTTTTTGAAAGTAAGCATACGGACACCCAGACTGAAGATTTCACTGGTATGAAACAAACAGGTCAGCACCTGTTCTGCGTCTTAGGGAGTCATTAGGAGGTACTGAGAATTCAGGATATGAGGCCAGGGACGAACAGCCAGCATATATCCCAAATCTTTCTTACTGAAAGGCTGGCTTTCTCTTGAGAAAGTCATACCACCTCTAAAAGCTGTCAGAATTATATTAGTTTTACAGAAAAAGGTCAAAATGGCTAAATTTGTGTTCAAGATAAGCATATTTAAACTCAAGTTCCTGATCCAGAATCTTATATTTATGGTACTAAGTCATGTTTACATTTTAACAAAAGGATCTACTAATATAATAGCTAAAGTCATAAATAGATTATTCCCAAATGAAGTGTAGATTATTTCACTTATGCTTAAAAAACAAGTCAACCTCCTTAACCTAGTTATTCATTAAAAGATATACAATTTTTTTTCAGACTAAAGATGGCAAACAAGCTATGCAAACATGTTTCTTTAGACATTTACCTATTTATACTCTTTTAAGTTTTATAAAGTTCTAGGTCTTAAATTGCCACATATTAATTTCAAAACATTGCTTCGGTTTCCCAATCTATTAACCTACAATAGGTACTTTGTTGTAGAGAGATTCACTAAGAATAATTCACAAAGGCTTTGAAATCAGGAATGCGTTTGTAGAGATGCCTGAACTGCTAAGTAAGAAAGAATATGCAAAATAAAAACCAGCTATAAATTGTATCAAGTAAATTTAAGATAGTATCATAAACCCAGACATTCAGACTTTAAAGTCTTAAATTTTTCTTCCTCAAATATACCACAATGCACATCCATAAAGGAAATACACACACACACACACACACAGAGTCTCCTAACTACTTAAATAGCCCTATTTCATTAATTTAAACTGAATAATTTTGCTGAAAGATACTTGAAGTGTCAGAGTTTAAAATAAAACATTAATTTCTATACATTTTATTAAATGCTTTTTGAATGGCTAAACTAAGGCATTAAGTTCAGGCAATTATTAAATGAGTTATCTTAAGCTGACAATGTTCTTTATCTATAGCATTTGTTCAATTTTTTAAAAAGGAGTTTAGAAACTATAGGATAAAAATAAACACCTGAATTACACAAATAAAGTTTAATCTCTAACTTAATGGTCACAAACTTCTAGTAATAATTTGCAGGTCTGACCAAAAAGTAGCTCCCCTAAATGAAGCTACAAATTCTATCATGAACTTCCATTCCTTATATTAATCACTGAACCTCTCCCAGTATCCCGTAGGTATAATACAAATAGCCCTGGAAAGGGTGACATGAAATCATGTGAATGATTTTATTTAAAACAAAGAAAAACCTAGAAGAGTCAGGAACTTCATGGGTCAGAGGGCAGGAGTTGACAGGAAGGCATAAAAAGGTCACCAAAAGATTAACATCAGGAACTTTCATAATAAAACAAAAAAATTTAAATCTAAAAAAATCTTTCATAATGAAAACAAAAGTACTCAATCTCATTTTTGCCTAGGACTTAAACATTTAAAATATCTTTATATTACTGGTAGTTTGGTTGATTTATCAGACTTGTCTATGTAGAACTTTAGAACACAAGACTCAAAATCTTTGTCTAGACCAGGCCTGTACAACCTGTAGCCCCTACTGGCTGCTTACAACCCTTGGCTTGCTGCAACGCTAAAGGATTTCTGGCAGTCGCTAAAAACGTAGAGGAAAACATCCTTTGTAGGTAGAGGAAATCCTTTGCCGGGCTGCAGATTGTGCAGGCTTAGGCTAGCCTCAAAACTAAAATGTTTGGTGCGAGTTTTAGACTGTATATAAAGTTCTTAGCTAATGTTACAGAAGTCTAGCTACCTTGTACAGATCCCAAAATCATAGACTTTGAGTGGAAGGGAAATCAAGAGGGCAAAGTAAAACAGAAAGAAGGGCTATGACTTGCCCAGCATCACACAGGTTCTAAAGTAGCAGAGTTGGGATTTGAACCCAGGTCCTCTGAGACCCTAAATCTGGTGCTTTTCCCACTGTACCATGATAGATCTCAGGCTTTGTGTGAGTTTAGAAATACAGGTGGGGCCTGAAGCTGGATAGGGATACACACCAGACACTGCAAAAATGAAAGGTCTAGAAGAGGAGGAAAGATTTGCTATGTGATGGAAAAAAAAGGGATGAGAGGAAGGAGAGAGAGGTGGAAGAAGAGAGAGAAAGGGAGAAAGTGGGAGACACAGGGAGAAAGGAAGGGCAAGGGAGAGAGAGAAAGCTATCAGAGGCAGGTGGGGGTGACCACAAAATGCATTTAAGTAATTTTTGGGTTACATTAAAATTTTTGTTTGGATGGAGTCCCAACCTGCCTGCATAATAAAAGAAAGGTGTTTGTATACTAATGTTTGGTTGCTTTTACTTCTGCATTTGGGCAAAGAAGTGCTTTCTGACATGTTGGCTTGGGAAGTAAAACTAACTCATAGCATTGTTCTTGAAATTGGAGAGGACAGTGAGTATTCCGCAAAACCTGAGTCTTGTATTAGACATGAAACAACTATGGGAACGTGAGTTAATTTGACTCATGTTACAAGAAGTTCACCCTTTGCTCAAAGCCCTCCATTGCCAGAAGCTATTTTACAGCTGTCCTGATGATGGAATATGTCTGAACACAGATCTGAAAAATGGACATACTCTGATAGTCTTGCAAGAATAACAAATGCTACAACAAACTAAGAGCTACTATCAAAGAAAGCCTTTGAGAAACTAAGCTCATCTTCCTGGATGGGGGGGTGGGGATGGGAGAAAGTTTGAAATGTTCAAGACTATGGATAGGAGCATAGACTGCATGAAGTCAATTTTCTATCATATGTATTTATTCTTATATTTAATAAAACAATGTTAATAAGAGTTCCTTACCTGCTGTACAAATTTCTGGTCAATACATCGCTTTGCAATACTTGGCTGGAAATCAGGACTCTCCAAAAATCTTAAAAAGAACTCGTATACCAACTATTAACAGAAATTTAAAGGGCAAGTAAAGAAATTGTTACACAACTCCTCCAAGACTCTTTTTAATAGCAGATATGCATGCAACACACACAGCCTGCAGTGAACTTCAGAAAACAGACTAAGTGCTTATAGATTCTAGACAAGGGAACAGAGGCTGCCAGCATGGACATACCAGGAAGTAATTAGAATCAGAAGCAGGTATGAATGGAACCTGAAGGTCATCTAGGTCACTAGTCCCCTGGAGGTATGACCACAAATCATATTAAGAGATCTGACTAGTTAGGCTAGAGTTATACCCTACTCTCCTCTCCCACCACTCCTACAATGTAATCTGCCCAGATCAAAAAGCAAGCTGGCTGAGCATATGAACCAGAATGGGTACTTCTCAAAAAGGCTATGAAATTGGTCTACTACAGGAGTACTATTGGACCTACTCTAAAGAGTAGCCTTTCATTCCATCTCAAATGAAAACTGCAGATACATGTACCTTTTGAAAATCGGTAAGCTAGTTCACTAATCACATTAAATGGCAGGACTTTTATAAATATATAGTCCTTATAAAGACTATGTTTTTAAAAAGCGAAATTTTAATTAAGCTTTTTATTAATAATTGGTGTGACTTTACCTATACACTTATTTCCAGGAGAAGTAAAACAGAATTGTCTAAGTTGTAACAGTCCAAAGTCGAAAAAAATCAACTTCATTAAATGATTACTAAGTAGTAGGCACCGAGGATACAACTGCAAAGACAGTTCTTACCCTCAAGGGGCTTACATTCTAAAGGAGAGGGCATATAAGTACAACATGGTCAAAGATAAGTAAATTAAGGCTATATATAAGGTAAATCTATGTTGCATTGAAGGAGAATCACTAACAACTGGGGGAATGAGGAAAGACCTCTTGAAGAAGGTGGCACTTGAGTTAAGCCTTGAAGGGATCTAGGGACTTCAAGAAGGAGAGGTGAAGGTGAACATTCCAGGCATTGGTGGGGAGAGACAACCTATGCAAAGGCACCAATGTGGGAGATAGAGTTGATTAACTATGGAAGGTAAAACTGAAGTGATCGGGAGGTAGAAGGTGGAGGCAAAGAAGTACAGACAGTCTGTTTTTAGGGATTTTGCTGTAAAGGGAAGGAGAAGTACATAGCTAGAAGATGATAGGGTCAAGTGAATATCAAGTATATTTCAGTATATTTTCAGGCAGCAAAGAAGAAGTCAGTAGATAAGAAAAAGCTCTGAAAATTAGGAAGATGGGGACGATCAAAGAAAAGAGCAAGGTACCAAAGGAAAGGGATGAGATCAAGGACAGAAGGGGGGGGGGGAGTAGCAAGGAGAAGGGCAGCTTCATTGTCCAAGACTAGAGCAAAGTAGAAGCTTCTGGAAAATGATGCTTAAGTAATATGAAGTATACAATGGGGGAAGGGGGCAGAGAAAGAAAATTTGCCACAAATGACATCTTTTGCCTCTCTCCCCAACGTCCCCAGCTAAGGAAGAGAAGAGACAATTTTGGAGGAACGAAGAGAAGATAACATTTGGAACATGTGCTTAAGGGAAGGACTGGAATGCTGCAGTGAAGGCCCAAGTGAGACTAGGTAACAAATATTCAGTGGACCCATTTGGCGTAGCTGTGCAGCCTTTGATGCTGAATGCTGACAGAGAAAGGGGAGTAGAAAAGGTAAATGGGGGTGGGGTGGGGGGGGACAATCTGAGGCTGGGATTTAGCAAGGGATGAATAGCAACAGGACACTGGGATAAGGGATTCAAGGACCAAGGACAGTGTAAAGTTAAACCCAAAGTTTGTTTACATGTGGTAAGCCCAGCAAATATTTTATTGTACTGAATTTTTACTCACTCCTTTCCATAAACATTTAAAATGACCCCCCAACAGAAAAACTACCAAAAGATATATATCAGATAAATGAATAAATGAAAATTAAAGTTAGTTTAAATATTTATATTTTAATTGAACAGAAATTCTATTTAAGGCACAGTATCACTTCAGCAATTAAGTCAATTTGATTATTTTTTGAGTGGGAATGTAAGAAATTATTGGAACTCAAAGATTAGGGAATGTAGAGGGACTTAACCCTTTAAGCAGGATTATTATTTTTTTTTTTTGGTTAGAGCTTTTTAGATGTACTTTTCCTCCCAAACGCACATGATGACTTCCCCTAGGGGGAAGAAGACAAGTAAAAGAAGGTGAGGAATGGGTTCAGTATATTAAGATAATATATTCATCTATGGGTGCGGGGGATGAGTTCCAATATATGAGATATAATCTAAGCTATCAGATCATGTCTGGAGTATTGTGTTCAGTTTGGGATGCCATTATTTTGGGAAAGATATTGACAAGCTTGAGGGTATATGCTGAATAGGCGATGAGGATGGTGAAGGGCCCCAGGTTCAAGCCATGTGAGGACTGGCTGAGCCACCTGGGGCAGTGTAGTATATTAAGGTGGATATGATAACTATATTCAGCAGATGAGCAGCTGTCATGTGTAAGACAGATTAGTCTTGTTCTTTTTGTCGCCAGAGGCCTGAACCAGAAAGAATGGGTAGAAGATGCAAAAGATTTTAGGATTCACATCTGGAAAAACAAAAAACTTAACAACTAAAACTATCCAAAAGTGAATTGGGGCAGCTAAGTGGCACAGTGGATAAAGTGCTGGGCCTGGAGTCAGGAAGACTTGAGTTCAAATCCTGCACCAGACACTTACTGGTGCTATGTGACCTTGGGCAAGTTACTTCACCCTATTTGCCTCAGTTTCCTCATCTGTAAAATAAACTGGAGAAGAAAATGGCAAACCACTCCAATGTCTTTGCCAAGAAAACCCCAAAATGGAATCACAGAGTTGGACACAACTGAAAAAAACTGAGTAACAACAACAAAAACGTGAAATGTTTTTAAGAACAGTAAATGAAAATTAAGTAAACACCTTTTCCTTAAAATTTGCTCCAATTCTGCAAAAAGGCCATGAGTCCAGAATCATGGAAATTTGATTGGAGGTCTGCCTATAATATCTTGTCTTTGTTTTTCAAATAGAACTTAAAATGGCAATTTATTGACAATAAGTTGTGGTTTTATGGGTTTTGTTTTGTTTTGTTTTTTGACATCTCAAAACTCTGATTGCTATCCTACTTGCAGATTTAAGAAATTAATTTAATTTAATTTAGTTCAGAGGCAACAAGTCCCAACTACCTCAAATATTTTGTTTATACAATTCAGTTTCAGTCCAATGTAAAAAGCAAACAAAATTTATAAACTAAGCATTTGTAATTTCAGTTTGACTTGCGCTTTGAGCAAAACTAATAATTTCCTGCTCTCATCTAAAAAGCTATGTAAATTTAACAAGCTTCTATCACAAATATTTTGAAAACCAAACAATTCTAGAAGATAAAATGGAATTACTTAAGTACTATAGAAGTTCAAGGGGGCATCAACTAAGACATAAAGAATGGCTATCCTTCGTACTTCAGGCCTATTGAAGACACTTAGTCTTTAAGATGGTCATACTTCAAGCATTCCCAAGCTGTGCTCCAGCAGGAAGATGATATGTTGAACAATTAAAAATAAAAAAACCTCAAGAACCTATACAGTGTGTATATTGTTTCATGACTCTGTTAATACTTTAACAGAAAAATATCTTGTGTTATTTTTCACTTACCTGTATCATTCTTGTGATCAAATTGCAGTGTCAAAATTTTAAATTTAGTCTTTTGCTAAAATTGACATATGTGAGGATGCTTGTTTGTTGTTCAGTTGTTTCAGTCATGTCCAACTCTTCATGACCCCATTTGGGGTTTTTTTGGCAAATGAGGGAACTGAGGCAAACAAGGTCAAGTAACTTGCCCGGGGTCACAGAGCTAGTAAATGTCTGAGGCCAGATTTGAACTCAGGAAGACGAGTCTTCCCAGTGCTCTATCCACTGTGCCATCAAGCTACTTGTTACTAACATTTTTTGCATATCAAAGATGCCTCTGTATTAAAAAAAAAAATTAACTCTGTGCAATGGTCAAAATCCTTCAGTTTCAACATTTTCCTCATGTCTCACAAGCCTACTCAAGGGGAAAAAAAATAACAGTATGGGGGTGTGCAGAAGGGAGGAAAGATAAAGTGTGGCTGAGGATACTTTAAAGAATACACTTCTCAATACTTTTAATTATTTCTTTAGAAAGTGAGAAAATATTAAGTGGGTAAATTTTAAAATAAATGTATCTATGAATTTAATAACTGTAATCTACAAGATACAACAATGAGCAGAGAAGAATTATCTTCACTTTGAATGATCCATAAATAGTCAACACACAATTCTGCTTCACACCTGTATGTGAGGCCATGATGCCTCAAGGGTTGGCTCATCTTCTTCAGGATCGAAGTCTGGATTATCGCTTGGAGGAAGAGTCCTGAAGATATTGACACTGATCTAGGAACAAAAACACATTTATAGACTTAAATTCTGTTAGGTAAGGACAGACTGACAATCAAAAGGGATTTTTTTTTTAAGATTATTTTTTGATAACTCAGAAATTGGGGCAGCTAGGTGGTATAGAGTGGATAGAGCCCTGAAATTGGAGTCAGGAAGAATCAAGTTCAAATTGGGCCTCAAATGCTTTTTAACTATCTGCCCCGGGCAAGTCACTTAACTTTGGTCAGTCTGTCTCCCAAATCCTAGAATGGGGGCAGTAAAAGCACCTACACCCAGGGTCACTGTAAGGACCAAGTGAGATAATATTTCTAAAGTGTTTTGCACATCTTAAAGGTATAGCTCAGTGTTAACTCCACAACTCCATATGAGACTTAAAGAAAAAAAAAAAACCCTTTCTCTCTTGAAATTCAAGAGAAGTTGCTTTCTTTATTTCTAATCTCTCTCTTTGATTTCATTAGCTTTCAGATCCCAGACCCAAACAGGGATGACCTTAGGTTCTCTCTCCTATTCCCTGAATTATTACTTCCTTCTTTCATCTTCCTGCAAAAGATGAGGTGAATCTGAAAAGTCAACAAGCATTTTATTAAGCGCTTGCTAAAACATGGGTATAATTCTTCAATATGCTCCTACCTCTGAAATATTTGGCAAATTCTTTTTGAACTGGACAGTATCACTCTTCATTTGTGTAGATGTCTAATTCCTATTTCTTTGAGGGTATTGACTGGCTCATTTCCTCTGTCTCTCCTGCACCTAACATAACATAGGAGGCACTTAATTTGTTCAACTGAATTCAACCTTTTTTAAACATAGTAAACAGCTCCTCAGGAAAATTTATTTTGTATCTCACCTCTACATTCACAAAGCTGTCTAGGGAAACAATATTTGGAAAAGCATTGCCCCCACCCCACCCCAATAAAACAAAACAAAACAAAACCAGTCTTACAGTTTAGCTTAAGTAAGCTGATTAAGTTACGTAGTTATAACCCCCATATATAGACAAAAGAAACATTTGAAAGGGACCAGGCCACAGATGCCAATGTCACTAAAATTTCAATTGGATCATAAATAAAGCAACAGGTCCCTATTATCACCAATGCAGCATTCAGTAAGTGATAAGTGTCCTTGGTAAGACACGTGAGCCCAATGAACCCCCTTTAGTCATCTGTTCATAAGAAAAGGAACATAGAGGGCTATCTCACTTACACCTAATAATGTGGCAAACACTCAGAGAGATGAGACTTATCAATAATCATCATAAGGTTTGTCATCCTTGGGACTATAGATTTGCTTTTTAGCGTATGGTACCTAAAACATTCAGAATAGTAACATATTATGACACATATACTAATCAATAAACTGTTGGATATTAAGGTTCTTTGAAACAATGTCATGAGGATTTACCTACTCCTATTTACCATTAAATTAAGATTGTTATACCTCAGAATAAAATAACAAATAATTTCCCAAATCAGACACAAGGCAGACAATCGTTACAATTTAAGAGCTCAGTTAGCTTCTTAGTACTAATAAGAGTAACAAAGTAACAAATAAGAGTAGTTTACTTAGCTTACAATATTCATATTATATATACAACATATAACAAATAACAAATTACTGATTATCTCCAGGTTCAAATATGAAATACTGCTTAACTTTTAAAATTCTTCCTAACCTGTTTCTTCTTACCTTTCCAGTCTTCTACTTTCTTCCCCTCCCATGACATCTGGCTCCCCGTTGTTCCTTGTTCATAGAACCTAATACACCCCCAATACACCATTTCTTAAACTCCATGCATTTTCACTGGCTATCTCCTTCCCATGCTTGGAATTCTCTCCTTGCTCATTTCAGCCTTTAGTCTTTCCTCGCTTCCTTCAAATTTCACCTAACAACCAAGTCTTTTTTGATATCTGTCAATGCTAATCTAATGCCTTCCTTTTGAGATGACCTCCAATTTATCCTTGCTGTGTTTTGTTTGTACTTTACATGTTCTCTCCTCCACTTGGCTTATGAGCTCCTTGAGGAAGGAGCTGCTCATGCCATTTTTTGTAACCCTAGCAATTACTTTGATTACTTTGTACGGTGTGTGGCACATAGTAGGTGCTTAATAACTACTTAATTTGTCTTGACAGAGTTGGGAAGAACCATTCTTACTCAGAATTTCAATTAGTCACTATTTTTCAAAAGCAGAAACTAAATTTCACCTGATCTAAGACACTGAATCACATTTTACTAGGCTAGGGCATGGTACCTTAGCCACTTTGGCACAGGGAATAGAGCAATAAGCTTGGAATCAGGAAGACTCATTTTTATGAGTTCAAATCTAGCCTCAAATGATTACTAGCTTTGTGACCCTGGGAAAGTCATTTAGCCCTGTTTGTCTCAGTTCCTCACCTGTAAACTGAGCTGGAGAAGGAAATGGCAAAAGTATCTTTGCCAAGAAAACCCCAAATGGGGTCATGAAGAGTCAGACACAACAGAAAACAACTCAACAACAACAATATATCTTTTATAGCTGTCTTCTTAAAAGCTACAAAGATTTCCAAATCAAGAAATATTTTAAGTCACTAAAGACAAGGGAGAAATTTTCATTTTCTTCACTAGAGACTTATAAAGAAAAGCATATAAATGTAAGCAAAGGACGTATTACAGATCACAAGATTTAGAGCTGGAAGATACTTCACAGATCTATCTTGTCTAACCCCCTTTTTAAAAAATAAGAATAAGCTGTTGTTGTTCATTCATTTCAGCTGTGTCTGACTCTCCATGACCCCATTTGGGGTCTTCTTGGCAGAGATGCTGGAGTGGTTTGCCATTTCCTTCTCCAGCTCATTTTACAGAAGTGGAAACGGAGGCAAACAGGGTTAAGTGACTTACCCAGGTTACAATCACATAGGTAGTAAGTAGCAGAGTCTGGATTCAAACCCAAGTCCTCTGAAGCAAAAGCCAGCACATACGCTGGGATACCACGTGGCCTTAAACCAGGAGATCTTAACTTGAGATCCACAGACCCCAAAGAGGTTTATGGACAAATTTGACGACAGTCCATGAATCTGGGTGAGATAAGATTACATCCTGATTTTCACTAACCTCTAACTAAAATTTAAGATTTACTTCAATTATCAATATAGTCAATAAATCATTATTCTAAGAAGAGGCTCCCAGAATTCACTAGACTGCCAAATGGATCCTTGACAGAAAAAAAAGATTAAGAACCCCTGGCTTTTATTTAAGCTTTGAATGAGTTCCTTATTATAGACACTAACAGGCATTTAGGACATTAATAACCTCTTTGACAGCACATAATTCATACTGAAATAGGGTTCCCTCTCACAATAAAACACACATCAGTTTTTAGATGGTCAATGAGTATTCCACTGGCACAAAAGCACCCCATTACCACCAAAAGGCAGATACACATTTCTAAGGCAAAAGATGCTATTAATATTTATATCTTGTCCTTCCCTTTTAACCATCTTTGGACTTTAATAGGGCCAAATTAATTTTAATTGGTGTCTTTCTCCACCCTATCTGTTGCTATTAAAAATTTGCTCACTTCATCATATTGGGGCATTCCTCCCCAATGCCCAATGAAGAATTAATTTTTTTCAAGTCTTTTTTAAAAATTATTTTTTTAAAAGAACAAAAATCTATTTTCTCTGTCTCCTACTTCACCTGCCCCAATGGAGAAAAGAAAAGAAAAAAAAGATCTTTGCAACAAATAGGCAGTCAAGCAAAACAAATTCTTGCATTGTCCATGTCCAAACAGACATGTCTCAAACTCCATTACCTGTCAGGGGGCAGACAGCATGTTTCATAATGAGTTCTCTAAAATTGTGGTTGATCAGAGTTCTTAAGTCTTTCAAAGTTGTTTATCTTTAGAGTATTCTTGCTTTGGTATAAATTGTCTTCCAGATTCTGCTTACTTTATTCTGCATCAGTTCACATGAGTTTTCTCAGGTGAAACCACCCCCTTCATCATTGCTTATAGTAAAATCATATCCCATTATATCTGTATGTCATAATTTGTTCAGCCATGTCCCAAGTGATAAGTAGCTCGCTGCAGCTCCCCCCTCCCAACACAGAGGATGGATAGAGAGATTTAAACATAGGAGGAACCTGAAGGCTAATACAGGCTTTTATCTCCCACATGGATGACTGAAATTGTCTAAGTGGTCTTCTAGCCTCTGATTTCTTCTTTCCAACTCATTCATCTCTTTGCCATTTCAATCTTTATAAACAGAGCTAATGAGGCAACTGCTCTGATCAAAACTCTTCAGCGGCTCTTTACCATATACTGAACTAAGTACACATATGTTTAGCCTTGTGTTCAAGGCCTTCCAAAACCTATGGCACTTTACCTATCCAGCTCTTTCCCACTGTCGCCCCTCAATCCAAACTGTACTAAAATTCACTATGCACCAAAACTTCCTGAAGTCTTCCCTTTTGTGTCTTTGAGCATACTATGCCCGAAGCATCCTATTCTCTCTCTCTCTCATCTCCAACTGTTGAAATTGTACCCATCTTTCAAGAGCCATTTCTCTGATGCCACCTCTTTCATGAACGTTCCTTGGTCACAGGAACAGAAAGGACAGAAAGACAGGAGACACTTTGCCTTAAGGCACTAACAACACTTACATTTCAGCAACATCTAAACAACACAGGTTAGCATCTAGTTAGCAAGATTAGTTAAACAGGAAGGAATCTGCTTTCTTCCCCACCCTACCTCCTACTCCCAGAATCTCAGATAAACTCCTCCCTGATTGGCCTTTCCCTTCCTCAGGAGTGGTCTGGGCTGCCTAGGTGAGCAGGTGTATGAGGATTCTATATTCTCTCCAAGTTTGTCTTAAATTGATTTGAGGGCTCATACTATTGTTTCTATCCACGTCACAAAAGTCCCAGCCAGGCTGCTCATTTCTTTCCCCCTGCCCCACCAAAACACCAACCAGATACCTTGCTCTCCCCACACCCAATTAACTCCACCCTAGAGTAGACTAGGATAGATGATGCCCCTAGAGGAAAGGGATTATTTTGTTTTGGTGTTTTTGTGTCCCCAGTGCTAAGCACAGGGATTGGCACATAATAAATATTTTATCTACCTATCTATCTTTCTAGCTCCTTATCTCAGGCACAGAAATTTCAAGTGAAAGCTGGACCAGATTATTCCCAACAGAAATTATCTTTCCCTCCCCAGTTCTCATACTTGACTCATACTTTCCATATGCATTTATATTTATTTTGTAGTATCCTTAGCGCTTGTTTTGTACCATCCACCCTACTATGCTGGGGGTAGGGATCTTTTACAAAAGAGACATTTAATGGGGACTTGATTTAACATCTAGCCTAGTATTTCCTAATCATTTGTCTCAAAGAAGACTCATTATAATCATCATAGTGCCTTTGACCACCAACATAGATGAGGAGTCTGAATTAAATCAGAAGGTAGAAGAGGCACTACCATTTAAGAATAATCTAGATTTTAATTTATTTACATTTACTTGCTGCATTTAGGTAATATCTTTGTTGATTTGAATTTAGGATTAAGAAACACATCTATTTTATGGGTAATTAACAGTCACTACTAAATAAGATGCTCAATAACAACAGAAGTAAAACCTCATTTTGTTGATTTTACTCATTTAATAAAGCAGGCAGTGATCCAATTTAAGAATTTTACATATTAAGTTGCATGTTTTAAAATGTATCTCTTGATTCCATTTAGTTCATGCTCCCTCTTCCCTTCTCTTCTCTCCTTTCTCTCTCTAACATCCTCAATTTCTTCAATGATCTTCATATGGAATGAACTTGACCACCTGGGCAAACTTCCTATATGTAGGTTTAGAAGCTAAAGATTACATTTGCATTTGTAATCACCCTTTCATAAAATGAATAGGCACCACTTAAATCTCAGCACCCCTAGTAAAAGCAGTAAAATGGTTTCTTCACAAAATCCAAAGCTTATATTTGAAGTTTTATATTTCAGTAATGATTTTCTTTCCTTCCTTGTCTGGGCCTGAGTTTTATCAATTGTCAAATGAAAGAACTGGGCTAGATCTTCTTTCTAATTTTAAAGTACTTAGTGAGATCTCATAGTAGCTTTTCTCCAGTCAGACCCACAATTTAATTGGTCCTAAAGATGAAGTTGCTTGGGGGCCCTAAGATATTAAGTAATACTTGCCTGTGGCCACTCAACTCAGATGTGTGGCAGGCAGGTTGAACCAGGGTCCTTTTTATTTTTTTTAAACTCCCAAAGACAAGCAGATCTCCATCTACTATAACTGTTAGTTATACTTTGTATTTGTTATTTTTGTCCCTTCCTTCAATGTGCTAGGCTTCTGGAGGCCAGAGATCAAGTCTTATTCAATCTTTGTAACTTCAGCTCATTTCAGTAAATATTCAAAAACACACTAAGCACAAAGATTCTTTAGACAGAGACCAAAGAAAACAGATTCTGGGATCAAGAAATTTATATTGTACTGGTGGGATGGAGGAGATAGAACCTATACAAGAAAATAAGTGCATTCAAAATACGTAAAAAGTTAAACAAAATAATTTCAAGAGAGAAAGCACCAACAAATAAAGAGGATTAGCAAAGGTGTTCTAAAAAAGGTGGCAGCTGAGCAGTGATCCGAAGAAAACCAAGGATTCCACGAAGTACAGGTGAGGAGGGAGGGCAGTCTAGACATAGAAGATCATCTGGATGCAAAGGTATGAAGGCCCCAGGATGGAATGAAATGGAGGAACAACCGGTAGGCCAGACTGAACAGAAAATGAGAACATGTGAAGGAAAACACATAGTATGTTTGATAAATGCTTACTGAATTGGACATTGAGGACAAAAAGTCTCTTTTTAAACTTTTGGCCTAACCACCTGTAAAAAAAAAAATGTTCCTGCCAAAGCTTCAGCTAAATTTCAAGTGATTTAAAAAAAAAAAACTTTAAAAAAAAATCTTATCTTTTACAAGTAAATTATGACTTGAGCATCTCTTCTTTTATTTGATAAATGGAAGTAAAACATGCCTACCAGATGGAGTTAACTTTGACTAACTCATCTTTAACTGCTTTTTAAAAAATTTAGTTTTAAAATTTTAAATTAATTTTAAAATTGGTATTTCCATATATATAGTAGATGAAAAAAGAGGATTGTATGTTAAACTATGTCTCTCTGTTATGTACAACTTGTTTTTCTTAATAATTGTTAAAATAAATTCAATATGTAACTTTCAAAGTTGTCCTACTTGTCTGTGACTCTTTCTGGTCTTCCTTCTGTTTTCTTCTGTAGTTGCAGCCAGCTTCCAAGATGACTGTTTGGATACATAAATTCTGAGATATTTGCTTTTTATAAAAAGGCAATTTCATTATTTTGGACAGTTATATAGTCATGCCTAATTTTAATCAGGGTATACCTAAAGGAACATAAATTTAGAGGCTTACCATTTTCACTATATCAGAATATGCTGATTCAACAAGCACGCCACGATTTGTTGAAACATACTCAATCAGTTCATTCAGTGTTGCCCTTTTAATTTCTTTGCTTTTCAAGTCTGCAACAGAGTCCATGAAATCAAATAGTATGCAACACTGCTCCAACTTCTGACAGAAAAGGTCTTGTTGTTCATTTGAAGAGGCATCTGTAAACAAAAATATAGAAAAACACGAGTGTTATCTATCTATTCAAAAGTTGACTTAAAATATTTAAAGCAAATTATTTCTTGAAGCAAAGTATCATACAAAAGTACTGTCATCAAAATGGAAATATAATAAGAAATGTATTTAGAAGTGTGGGAAGGAAAATGTGGGTCTAAAACCATATTTCAAGTAGAATATATGAAGGAAA
This sequence comes from Vombatus ursinus, assembly GCF_900497805.2. Classification (NCBI taxonomy): domain Eukaryota; kingdom Metazoa; phylum Chordata; class Mammalia; order Diprotodontia; family Vombatidae; genus Vombatus; species Vombatus ursinus. Next base: position 40,453,568 of record NW_020954576.1, read on the forward strand.
TTTTGTCATCACAAAAAAATTTTCTGAGACAAAAGATAGTATAAATCAAATACTATACCATAAATCAAATTCTTTCTAATATTTCAATGAAAACGGAATTTCAATTCTGAACTTCACACCTAATAAGGACTTCAAATAATCAGTTCAGTGGCTAAATTTTTTTTTAAGGGATCTGTTTATTTAATTATTGGACATCTCCAGAACACAATTAAGACTATTCAAAACCATTACAGGGATTTAAAAGGTACTATTTTCATGTTGTCTTCCTATAAAGGCAACAGTTTTCCTACTAATACAAAAAAAAATTAAGTTAGCAAAAGAGGTCTATTGTTTCCTTAAACAGTCCAAAATTTTAAAAATTGTTATTTAACTTTCTTATGTCTTATTTGTAAGTTGGAGGGATCATGTCTTGTACTTGGAATCATAGACTGTTCAAACTAAAAACAAACCTAGAAATAATCCAATTCAACCCTTCTACTTCACAGATGAAGAAAATGAGGCCCAGAGGAATGAAATAACATGTCTCCTTAACAAGCCTGTTGATGGCAAAGCTAGGATCAAAATCTGGTTTTCTGATTCTACCACAGTAGCGGTAGTGATCTCTATCACACCACAAGTATTCTTTCTCGATTCAACACAAGCCGTAAAAATGACCTACAATTTCATTTAGGTCACTGCATTCTTCAACAAGAATCTACTTTACAAAATCCCCAACAAATGGCTATTTAGCTTTCACTTTTGAATAACCCTACTGGCTGAGAAGTTTTTTCTTTATATCAAGTCTAACTCTGTCCCTCTCAAAGTTCCAACTCTCAGTCCAAGTTGCACCCATGAGCATGAAATAAAATGAGTCTAAGACTCTTCTACATGTTAGCCTTTCAAATAGTTGAATACAGCTGCCATGTTCCCTAGAGATCTCCTCTCTGAGATAAGCATCTCCAATTCCTTCAGTGGATCCTTACATGACACGGTCTCCAGCTCCCTCACCAACCTTGCTCTCCTTCTCTGGATACACTCCAATTTATCAAGGTCCTTCCTAAAATGTGGTATCTAGAACTTCTTTATAATATGTGGTGCTGACCTGGGCAGGGTATAGTGGGACTATCACCTCCCTCATTCTAGATATTACGATGCCTCACCTCTCTTAATGAAGATAAAGATGGCATTACTATTTTAGCTGCTGTGTCACACTGATGACTCATATTGAGCTTATAGTCCATTAAAATCCAAATATATTTTCCCCATGAATGGTTGCCTAGTAACATTCTCACATCCTGAAACCGGGTCCAAAAAACAATCATGCATAAATTTTACATTTCTCCCTCTAAAAATTTCATCTTCTTGGATTTGGCTCATTGCTCTAGACTACACAGGTATTTCTGGATCCTAGTTCTGTTGCTCAATGTATTAGCCACCCCTCCTCCCCCCTTTAAGCTTCCTATCATCTGCCAATTTTATCTTATCTATATCTTCATCCAATTATTTAAAAAATATTCAGCAGAACACTGGCACATTCTATCAAAGGAGCTCAATTAACATTAAATTAATCATCTCTTTGGGTTGGTCATTCAATTGGTTCTGAATTCACTTTAACTCTTGTATTATTCAGTCCACAACTCTACACTTTGTCCATAATGGCAGACTTTGTTAAGTGCTTTGTCTAAAATAGACTCTTTCCATCCCTATCTTTGACAGTTAAAGACCTTTCTTTCCTTCCATCAGGGTCCAATTCCAATCAGGGTACCACATTCTCTATGAAGCTTTCTCTAATTCATCTTCCACTCTCCCACAGTGATCTCTCTTCTCTCCTCTCACAGCATTCTGTTTCCCTCTTGTTTATATTTATATTATTTTAATTAATATTATTTTCATCCATTTTATTTCCCATACTATAACTTCTTTAGAATGGGGACTATATCTTCACCTTTCTACCCCCAGCACTTAGCACCAGTGCATTGTACACACTGAATGGTTTAAAAATAACTATTACAAATTGAGATATTTGTGGAAGCTGTGGTAGAGTTCAAAGGGAGAGCAGAAGCCATCAATCTGAATCTCAGGGCAGAGAGTCTCACATGCACTTTCCTTCCTTGAGCCTCTGGGGTCGGCTTCCTTATTCAGGGGCTCCTTTTGCATAGCTCTCTCATCCCTTTTTTACATCCCAACATACACAGGTTCCCTTAAAAGGTCCAAATTCTTTTTATACATTCTCCTCTACAATAGTAGAAATTAAGTGTCAAAGAAGTCTTATCTCCATTATCTATGTCTATGTGTCTTCTCCTGAGAAATAAAGCATACCTATAATGAAATCACACTCCAACATCATTGGTCTTAGGCTGAAATGGAAGTTTTCCAATCTACAATGATTTTGGAAAGAGGCTGTTGTTAACTATAACTATATATAACTATACAACTATATATATATATATATGTATATGTATGTGTATATGTATATGTATATAAAATATAAAATATATAACAGTATATATATACCATAACCACATATATATAATGCATAACCATACGTGTGTGTGTATGTGTGTGTGTGTGTGTGTGTATATATATATATATATGTATATGTATATGTATATATAAACTGTAACTGAAACCGTAGAATGAATAAAAACTTTGCAGTCACCTCTGAAAGGCTGACAACTTGTATGGTACCAAAATGCAGCACCTTTTCCTGTATATTTCATCTTATAAGTTAAACAGATGTTTATTAAATACCAAAAATATTCAAGCTATGATGATGGACACTGAGGGAAAGTGGTAAGAGTTGTGGTCCCTGCTCTCAAGACTAAGTTGAGGGAGTACACACATGGGAAAAGATTCTAAGCATGTAGTAAATTACTAGTGCTAAACAAATTAGTATGATAGGACTTAAGAAGGAGATACCACTTCTGGTTGAAACAATGAAGGCTTCACAAAAGTAGAATCTGAGCTGGGCTTTAAAAAATGATTAAGATTCTGATAGGCAGAGAAGGTATTCTAGGAAGGGAAAAAGCATGGGCAGAGGTACAAAACATGAGGAATGTTCAGGGCATGATAAGTAAAATAGTCTGGCTAGAACCGAAGGTTTACATAGGAAGAAAGACAGTCAGGAATCTGATTTGTGGAGAGCCTTAACACTTGGCTGAGGTGTTTGGACTTCTGCCTGTGGGTAATGAGGAACACAATGAAGATTTCTGAATAGGAAAGTAGCATGATGAAATTGGTGTTTTAGGAAGATATAGTCATTCAGACCTTCAATAGGGATACAAAATGGATTAGATTTAAGTAAGACTATAGAAAAAGAGACCACTTGGGAAGTTACTGCAATTATCTAGGCATATTATGATAAGGATCTAAATTAGGATGGTGGCAGAGATAATGAAACACACACACACATTTAAGCAAAAATCAAAAGGAATTTGCCACTAATTGAATATCAGGATTTTAACAAGTAAAAGGTAAAAGTCAAAGAGAGCTCCACAGTTTCAAAGCTGGGTAACCGGGAGAATGGTGGTAGGATTCATTAATGGAAATCATGAGTTCAGAAAGATGAAAGTAGTTTAGGAAACAGGATGATGAGGTCAGTTTTAGACACTATTTTAAGGTGACGGCATGACAGCTCAGTGGAAGTATCTAGCAGGTAGTTGGAAATGCAAGAATGACTTTTATATTGTAGACTTCAAGTCTTGAAGTATACATTTAGGGGTTTAAGTGAAGGGATCATGTTAGGTATGACAGTGTCTGAGATCACCGAGGATAAAATAAAGAGAGAACAGAAGGCCAAGGCTGAAACTTGGGTGATATCTACAGTAAAAGCCAGGAAAAGAAAAAGAAGGAATAATAAGAGAAAGGAAGAACAGATACTGTGCCACAGAAACTAAGAGATGAGTTTTTTCAAAGATGGATGTTAATCAATAGTGACAATTACCATAGAGAAGTCAAGGAGAATGAGGACTGAAAAAAGACATTACACATGGTGATTAGGGTGTCACTGGCAACTTTCAAGAATAAAATTTCAGGAGAGCAGAAAGGTCAAAATGTAAAAGGATTGCTAAGGCTGTAACAGGAGCTGGTTATCAACTATTGCTAGTTGGGAATACTTCTCTGAGGTTCAAGACGTGTATACAGGACAGTATAAATATAACATTGGAGGTAAGGGTACAGATATAGGTCTGCCCATTACCAAGAGACCATAACTTTCCTGAAATTGAATGAAGAATCAGAAGACAGACGATTTTTCCTAGTTGTCCTTAAACTGTTTCTTTATAAAACATCACTATAGGATTCTTTTAAGTGGTGAACAGAAAATTTATGTTGTATGTGAAGATATTGTTACAGTGGCAGTTCCTATTTTAAAAACTAGATTTTACTGGTACCTTCTGTTCTTTTTCACAGTGTCTACCTTTTCCACTCTATTCCTCTTCTCCCTCTCTTATAACAAAGAATTTTTAAAAAATAGAATAAAAGGAAACAATTCAGCAAAACCAACCAATACATTAAAAAAAAACCTCATATTATACGTGGTGTTCTACATCTGTGGATCCCCACCTCTGCAAAAGAATGCAGAGGTGTGTCTTCTTCTATCTCTTCTTTGGAGGTCAAGTGCAACCTTTGTCATTTTATAACATTTAGTTTTGATTGCTTTTTCTATTTATGGACTCATACATTGTCTTCCAGGCTCTGCTTACTTGTCTATTCATTAGTTCTAAGCCTTTGCATAGTTCTCACTATTTATCACATTTATCACATTTATTATGAGTTGTAGCACAGTAATATGCCATTACTGTCCTAGACGACTATTTGTTTAGCCATTCCCCAACTGATGTAATATTTGGAAATATAAAAGCAGAGCACCTTGTAAACAACTCGACATTTTCCTTTGAAAGTGGATGCTATCACCTCCCTGATGTCATGGTCCTCCCTTTGAGAATGAAGAACAAAAAACAACCGCACTTGATAGCCATCTACTTTGTTTTTAGTTCTTGGCTACTAGAAAAGTGCTGTTATAAACAATGTAGTGTATAAAGAGCCTCTCTTTTTAATAAATAACATCCTTGGAGGACAAGCTGAGAAGTAGAAATTTTTGGTTCAAAAGGTATGGACATTTTAATCACTTTATTTGTATAACTTCCAACTGCTTCCCAGAATGGTTATACCAATTCACAGCTCCACCAAGGATGCCTGACTTTCCATAATCCCTCCAGCACCTTTAAGAGGCCTCATGAGGTCCCTTAAAACTCTAAATCTATACATGATTCTCAATATTACATATTTGTTAAACACCTACACATTCATGATACCTTGTGAGCCAGAATGAAAGATGGTCTCAGCTTTCTAGGAACTTCATTATTAAAACCCATATCTACCTCTCAACAAATCCAGGAAATTTTCTCCAACTTAAATTATTTGCATCCTCCGCCAAAGCACCACTCTGATGCTTCAGCAGAGTCTAGAGGTCCCCCTTACCCCTTGAAGGCCATGCCATCAGATTACAAGGTCTAGGAGATACTAGACAGCTGAAAAGATTTTAAGTACAGATAGCAGGCAGGCAATAAAGTTTGGAGAAGCTGATCACCACAATGGCCACCACCAGTCTTAATTGTAACAGCCTATGAAAACTGTAAGACAGAATGGGGCTCTGTGATCTTCAAAAGGAAGGGATACTCATGGATAAAAATCACAGATTCTTGAAGCCTCTGAATACATCACTAGCAAAGGTTAATACTGCTATTTCTGTGTAAGTATATTCACATTTACCTAATAAGTGTATTCTTGAAAAAATGTATATAAATTGGATTTCTATTTTAAAGAAAAGTTAAATGCATCCAAGGAGTGCCATTTAGAAGAATCCTATGGTAATGATTTATAAAGCAAAATTTTAAGGACAATCAGGAAAAGCCATGTGTGTTCTAATTCTTTGCCCAGACTCAGAGAAGTCATAGTCTCTTGGTAATGGTAAGACCCTTATGTAGAATCCTAAGTCCAGTATTATGTCTACAATGTAAAAGAATACTTGATGTGCTAAAAGTAGATATCCTTCTATTTATGAAAAAGCACTTTGTGATCATACTTAATGATTATCACATTTGACAAAGGTAGGTATCTCTAGGAGATATTTTCTTCATCTCTAACATGTGTTCTAGATATTTAATCTCTCTTCTAGATCTAAATGCTATGATCCTTTGACACCCAACCAGATACTGCATTTAGTTAGCTATCCACTTTGAGGTCACAAAACTAAAAAGCAAACAAACAAAAAACACTGCTGTCAGGGGCCCTGATGCCCAATTTGAGGGAGGAAAGCCCTAAAGATGACTTTCCCAATCCTGGTAAATTTCTAAGACTTATTAGCATTGCCTCTACCTCAAAGGATTTTGATGCTAGAAGACACTAAGACAACATTGGCCTAACAAAGCCAGTCCCACTGGGCATCTTTTTCAGGCAAGGCAAGACAAAACTGTTCCTTCTTGGTCTTGGACTATTCAAAAAGCCTTGACTGCCCATTCCACTTTACTATAAGCTCCTGATGGTATAACTCTTTTTCTACGGAGAGAGATCCCCCACCGTTGTTTCTAGCCTCAGCTCAGTCACCTCAGTATGCTCTTGATTTCTCTGATTAGAATCAGACTCATGTTCATCATCCATCCATCTGTTCCCTCCTCTCATCCAGCCCTGGTTTCCATCAGTGACCTCACCTCTACCTATTCAGCTTGACTCCTCCTCCTATGAAGTCTCAGTCCCCCTTGTTTCATCTTGTCCTCTTATCCCCTTATTTTTCTTTATCCTGGATTGTGCTTGGATCTCTCAGTAATAACTTCCAAGCTGTCCAGTCCTGTTCTAATGATCTGGAAGCAAAACATAGCTCTACTAATATATTACTAACACCTGCTGGCCCATTCATGCCTACACTCTACCTTGGCAACAAAGTCCTGGATAATGATGATGAAAATAATAATGGCTGATATTTCTACAGCATGTTTAAGGTTTGCAAAGCACTTTACATATGTTCATTTTATCATCATAAGGACCCTGTAAGGTAGGTCCTATTATTATCTTCAATTTCCAGATGAGGAAACTGAGGATGAAAGAGATAAGAGACTTGCTCAGGGTCACACAGCTCATAGGTATTTGAGGCAATATTTGAACTCAGACCTTCCTGACCACAGCATACTATCCTCTACACCACATAGTTGATAGTATAGTATAAAGGCTAGACAAATCTAGCCATTCTCAGGCACTGTTTTGCCAAAGAAAGTACAGCTAGCCACTCTTCGGGCAGTGGTCACACCTCTTTCATCAGTACTCAATGGTGCTTCAAACAAACTGCTTCCACAGTCTCCTTTCCATCCCATCCCATTCCATTCTTCTCACAGCTGACATATTGATATTCCTAAAGTATAATAAATATGACCACCTCACTCCCCTGCTCAAGTAGCTCTGTGTTTTTCCTGTTGCCTCCAGGATAGGGGTTCTCAACTTAGAGTCTGTGAACTTGAAAAAACTTTTTTTTTGGGTAACTGTGTTTTGAACATAATTGCTTTTCTTTGTAATTGTATGCATTTTATGCATTTAAACAGATTATTCTGAGGAGGAATCTGTAGGCTTCAAGTCTGCCACTGGGGTCCATGACACAAAACAGGTGAAGATCCCTTGCCCTAGGATAAAATACAAGCTCTCATTTTTTTTTTTTTAGCATTTATAGCAACATATTTTGTAAATACCTATATATGTATATGTTTTTCTTACTGATCCATTGTTAATTCCTTAAGGGCAAGAATTGTCATTTTTGTCTTTGTAACCCCAGTTCCTATTACAGTGTCTGGCATATAGCAGGTGCTTAATAAATGGAATTACATGTTCAACTTTATATTCTAGTATCATCAAGAAGTCAAGATTTCTTCATTCAATATATATTTGGAAGCTTGCTATATACAAGGCACTTTGCTAGGATGAGCACTTAATAGGTGCTTTCATCAAAGGCTCATCATTATATGAAGAAACCTGAACTTGGCCATAAGACAATTAAAAAGGAAATAATGAATATTCTAGGAATTTTAATTTAAAGTACAGTTATATCACCTTTTTAAAAAAAGATACTGAAAATTCTGGAAAGTTAATTCTAAAAAACTGCTTTTAAAAAAAAATTGTTTCATTATAAATATGAAGTTGTATTCCCTCTAAAAAGTTTTGGTTCAAAGAATATAATGAAAACCAACAAAATATGCCATAACCCACGCCTAACATATTTTTTGAAATGTAAAAAAAAAGCTTTCTGATGAAAGATTTAAAAGAAAATCATGAAGCCTGAAACAGCCTTCTTATTCCCCTATATGGGAACCTTTGATATCCAGCCAGGTTCCCACTTTCTCAGCAGATTGTCCATTAACTTGGGCACACATTGATTTTTCCCTTCTCTGAATTTCTACAGTACTATTTGTGCTTTACAATTTGGTATTTTTTAATTATTTCTCTAATTATTTAACCAGGTGGCCTTGTCTCTCCCAAATATAAGATTAAAGATTTAGAAAGTGTTACATGCTTTCTTGGTATCCTCCTCATATTTGTGAACACTTGTGTAACTAGGAAAAAATGTAATACTAGAAATTATACTTATTTCAGGTTGAATACAGACTTTACCTAGTTTACAATCAGTTTAAAAGTGGCTATAACCAGAATTAAAACCTCATAAGTTTTAATACATAAGTGAACTCTTCTTTATTTTGGCAGCATTAAGACAGAGAAGGGAGAAGGAAGAGTTGGGAGAGACAGACAAGCAAGTGGGCTAACACAGAAAGACAGACGATGACAGAGAGATAGATATAGACTAAGAATCAATTTTAGCAAATCAGATTGAAAAAGATAGGGCACAGAATTCAGCCACCAGGCTGTTAGTCATCACTTCAGGTTCAACTGACATAATCACTATTAACTTGAATTTGAATTATCTGGTAGGATCACAGAAAAGGGCATGAGGCAGGAAGTATAGTCCTCATAACCATTAAGTTTGGTTAGAGCTAACAAAGCAACATTTACTGAAATTCCACATTCTAGACCAGTTGGTATTAAACTCAGATAGAAATGGACAACTAAACTCAAGGTTACTAACACATATGTAGAGATTTCTGCCAGTAGCATATTGAATTAGAAAATCACATATTAACATCATCTATGTTCTACTGTATTATTATTTGTTTTGTTAAATATTTCCCAATTACATTTTAATTTTGTTCTGGTTATACTTGCAGAGTACCACTGAGTGACATCTCTGCTGTAGGTTAGCAGTTCTCAATTTTTTTGGACTCCATTACACTCTTTAAAACTGCTGAGGACCCAACCACTCCAAACATTTTTTTGATATGGTTTGTATCTATGGATTTTTTGCTGTGTTAGAAATTTAAATGGTTTAGTATTATTATAAAAATATTTTTTCAGAATAATTTCAAATTTTGAAATCTGAAATTTCAAAATAAAATTTTTTTTTCAGACCTCCTCCCCCCATTAGGAAGTTTTGAAGGCCCCCAGAGGTCGTGAGCCACACTCTGTGAATCAGTGTTCTAGATTATGTCAGTATACAATTACATAACTTGTGCTATGGGGCAGGAGTTTGAATTGTTCCTTGAATCACCTAAACCTAATCAATGAAATAAAAGTGATTTATTTAAAATCATAAAAGCAATCTGTAGCAGAGAGCGCCTAGTAACCCAGAATTTTAAAGAAGAAACAAATATCTTGGGCCATAGAAATGAGACCTTAAATTTTTATTCATTAGGTCTTTATCATTTATAAAAACTTTTTAATAAAACAACACTGAAGATGTCTGTGTATTCATTCAGTTGGTAAGAAGACAGAATTCAACATTTTCAGGTATCAATAATTCAAGTCAAACACTCAGTGAGGCCCAACTATGCGCAAGGTTCTGTGTCCCAAAGGTATACTCTTCACCTGGCTATTTCCAGGCACATATGAGCAGAATTCTGAGCTTCCTCTCTTCCTTTGTAAAGCAGTATTTCTCACAGCAGCACCACCATTTCCAGATAAGATGGGAACTGAAAGTAACATTCAGGCTTCTGCACAAGCAGATAATCCCAACTGCCAGCTTTTGAGGTATCCAAAGACTTTACATGGACACACTGGCTTTAAAACATCTACTCCTCCCCTCTCCAAAAGGAATCCCTTAGCCACTTAATGTATCCCATTCTTAATTAGTCTTAAAAACAAAAACTTGAATACTGTAGGAAACAAACTCAGTTAGATATTTACTAAAGGTCATAGACCAGACCAAAAGCGTATTTGCTTTCTCTGAACTAGTTACAGTACTTAAAAAAAAAAATTCAACCGCTTTTGCCTCATTAGTTAGTATAACATATTTCTATTCAGATAATTTCCAATTGGTTTCTTGATTTTCCACATTACTTCAATGTCTATGAAATGCGTAGCAAGTGACCTAAGCTGCAACAGTTTGGTGGTTATAGACAATTAAAACTACCCTAAGTTAGGTCAAGTTCCCTGTACCCTGACTTTGTAATTCTATCTCCAAGGTTAATTCAGTCTTGCCACTCTTGTCAGTCTTTGGCACCCTCAAAAGTCTCAGCTAAGAGGCCAACTGTGATATGAGTTCTTGTGACATGAACGAGTGTTTACTAGAAACTAGAACAAAAGGACCACAAAATTCATTCATATGAACTATAATTATAGGTGATTTCTTTAAACAAGCAGACCTTAACTTTAACTAGCAACTTAAAGACATAGAAGTTATAAATATAACCATTAATTTCTGCTAAATCAGTATTACAAACCAACATTTATTTTTACTAAGTTTTTAAAGATTTAGTTAAACTATTTACTGAGAACACATTCTACACACTACTTTGGAATAACAAGGGAAAAGAAATGATGCCAGCAATTCAATATAGTTAGGGAGAAAAAACATGAAGGAACATAGTTTGGACAGTCACAAAGTACCACAGTTATCAACAAGAACAAAATAAGACTACACAGGTTTTATTCCGGGGAAAGATTTTTTTTCTAAAGGAGTTTGTATTAATGACTTAAGATACTAGTAGAGATTATTAAGGATGAGAAAGATATCAGAAAGCTCCGAATGTTGGGCTTAAAATCTTGAAATTTAAGATTCAAGCTATCCTAGTACAAAAAAAGGGACAAATTTAGAATTCAAATGGTTTCAAAAGAAAATGTATGCCACTTGGAGAAAATATGTAGAGTCAAAGCAACTTAATATGAAAGACAATTACATTCAATATGTGATCCAACAGCATATTGCATATGTATAGCTGCCATTGACAGAGGCCTTTTAAAGGTTCATAGACCTAAAGCTGGAAGAGGCCTTAAGGGATCATTTAGTCCAAACCTCTTATTTTACAGATAAGGAAACTGAGGACCTGAGAGGTGAAATGATTTGCCCAAAGTAGTAGAGACAGTAAAAGACAGAGCTTGGATTCGAACTCAGGCATCCTACATTCCAAAGTCAGCTCTCTTTTCTTTGCTCCATGCTCCTTCTACACATCACTACTAGTTCTACCCAATTCACTTGCAAGTCAAGACACTACCTTCGTGATGTCATTGGTCCTATTTGAGAATGAAGGAGGACCCAACAACTAGTTGTATCCAATCTGTCTTCTCATTTACAGGTCTTTGAATATATGAAAACTGCTAACTGCTAACCTAAGTCTTTTCTTCTCCAGACCAAAAGCAATCCTCTTGCCTCAAGAGAATCTAGTATGGTACCTTCTCATCATTCTCATCTTCCTCTTGTGGATCCTCTCCAGTTTATGTCTTTCCAGAAACTGAAAACAATACACCAGATGAAACCTACTCAGGGCAGAATAAAGCAGAATTACTATCTCAAGATCCTTTGATCCTCACTCTGTGTTTCTCAATGACAGTCTAGTTTCGGTTTGGGGTTTTATTTTTCGCTTCCATGTCACTGCTGGTGCACATTGCGCTCCAAAGGAACCCTCCATGCTTTAGAACTTTTTCACAGGAACTGTTCACTAGCCACATTTCTTCCATACTGTGCTTCTTAACATATGAAATGAACCTTTCATTGGCACCTTGTAACAACCCTATGGAGTAGGTACTATGGACATGTCCTGCATTTATAGATGAGGAAACAGGACCATGATCATACAGCTGATATGAAAGAAGACAGATCAGAACCCAGTTCTTTGAGACTAAGTCCAACTCTTCATCCATTCAGTTACTCAAATAAGGTCTGTTCCTGCTCCCAATATTTAGCAAAGAGCTTGGCATACAATAGGCACTGAACATTTGTTGAATGTGCTATGAAAAAATAAAATGACATTTTAAAAAATTAAAGCTTACAGAAAGCATTTTCTTATTTCCAAAACACTCAGTGAATTTCTTAACTCTCTGAAAATTATGTGGTAGGTAGGAATGAGTGCCATTCCTGCTTAGTCTGCTTTTTGATTAACAGAATCCACAATTGTAGAATGTGAAAATACTTAATTCCTTGCAACACAGGCAGATTATTCCTCCAAATGAAAAGGTACTGAACAAGACAGTTCAAGTTGGAGGTGACAGGAAAACCATATTCTATCATTAGAGGAAAAAGAAACAGATATAAAAACTGACAAAAATTAAGTGATTTGCCCAAGGTCACTCATGAGTTGATGTCGATGATACTTCACGTAGTACACGAAAGATTCCTGAAGTAATCATTCTGCTCTCCTTTGGAATGTCGTTTGTTAAATAAACTAGAAAAAAAAAAAGAGCGTGTTTCGGGAACCTGAATTCATGCAACCTGACATGGCTCCCTGAGTAAAGATAGTGTTGGATATTTGTGAATATTCTGCTTATGCTGAGGATCCTAATGTTAGTACTTTGGTCTTGCCATTTTGGTAACAATAAACCCCAGAGTAACACAGAAATTAATATCTGCTAAATCCATTTTTGCAAATAGCTGAGGAAGCAGAGTATATAAAACATGATCACTAGAGCAGTAAGGTCACAGAAAGTAATAACCATAAAGTTCATGAGACAGGGCTGTTTCCTTATTAAAGCAGACTTTCTGAACCCCAAAGTCAACTGATATTTATTAGACACCAGCAGATAGATCTCCAGTGCAACACTTCTTTTCCTGAGGAAAAAGTTTCTCATTTTCTATTGATATTTCATAGTATACCTATGCTTTAAAATCCCAGTTTCTTTCATATTTGGCACTATGTATATGAGACTTTCTAATGGCTTTCACTTCATATAAAATACTCCCAAGGGAACTTTTAAATAAAAAACTGAAATCATTGTAAGTCAGCTGATTGTTAAGATATAGATGCCTTTTATTATATTCCAGCTCTGGTCACTAGAAAGTTACTGTATTGCTTGTCAAAATTTTAAAGAACTCTCCACTCCCTTACCATATCCAATAATCATTTGATATATTCTGAATTGCATATGGGCTAAGCATATATTCCCCTTAAACTACTGGCATTAAGAAGATAAGCATTTATAAAGTGGCCACTTTGAGCGCAAGTTGTGTAAGATAATTAGGGAGGAGGTAAAATATACAAAAGAAATAGATGCTCCCCTTTCCCCAAGGACATTGATAGGAAGTAAAGCATAACTAGGAAATAATTAGATACTATTAAAAAGCAATATTATCAAGTGCATGACATGATACAAATAGTACTAAACATAAATGCAGGGAAAATGCACAATATTGTGATGAGAGTTCAATGGAATTAACTGAGGGATTTTATTAATTAGAATACATATGTTCTTACTTTGTATAGACATGTTCCTATATTCTTTTTGTAAATCAAATTATATTTACTAAATGTACATTCCTGGATATAACTGAACAACAACAAATAAAAAAAATCATGATGATTCTTTTTGTAAAACAAATATTTATCTATAAATAAAATTCCAGATTTTTTTAAAAAAACAACACCTATACTTTTTAAACTACATGATTCATTTATCAACTTTTATTCAAAGCATATTCATTGAGTGCATGCTGCATGAAAGACAATGCAACTAAAAGGAACATAAGTTTCCAAGAAACAATGTTCACAGGAATAAAATTGTATCCCCAGTGCATAAATAAGCACACACAAACACACACACACACACACCCCTTGTTAGAAGGGTCACTAATCTGGCTTCCAGCAAAATAACAAAAGCAAAAATAAACAACAACAAAACCATCCCAAAAGGCTAAATAAACTAAGAATTCTGTGGTAACTAACATCCGGGAGTCAGCAGTGGAAAGAACATTGACAACGAGTTAGAAAACTAAGGATCAAGTCTATGGTAGCAGACACCAAGTTTATACTTGGTAGTCTGTGAGACACGAGTTCATTCACAACCTCCCTTCAGTCAGTTTCTTTAATTTTAAAATGATAAAGACGTTATACTCTATGTTCATTTTAATGAGATTTGGATCTTTTAAGGGCTAAATATGACATACAAAGAGGATATATATACATACATACATACACATGTAACAAATTGCATTGAGCTTTTCAGATGTTATTAATCTAATATCTCTAAATTAGTCTGATATTTAAAACATGCAACTACAAAGTTCAAAATCATTTAAGAGCAGTGTATTCAGGTTTGTTATTAAAAGTCTTAGACTTTAAAACCTGACAAAAATAAAATGATGTGGTAAAATTATCTTGAGATTTAAAAAAAAAAAGCAATCAGGAGTGGGTAGGTATGTGTGACAAAATAATCTAAAACTGTTTAAAGCAACAAAAATACCCAATGAAATTCTCTACTGTATAAAATATTTGAGACCATAATGTGAGAAGATCATTGGGAAGGATATAAAGGAACATAAATTCAGCCCTTCATCTTCAAAGAGTTTGCACTCTAGGTAGGGAGGGGAAAGGAACACCCATGAAAATAGTATTAATACTACTACATCCTAATTATATTACGTCTTGGTAAATCCAAGTACTTTCTTCTATAATCTTGTGTTGATGCAAGTATTATCCCATTTGACACATGGAGACAATGAGAGGTTAGGTGATTTGCCCACCATCACAAGGGTAAAATCAGGACAAAAAATTTCACATGGTAAATGTCAAATCAAAAGTACAGATGGCATTTGACAACAAAGTTTTGAGGAGAGAGATCACTGTGGGTGGTGGTGGTTGTCTTTCATTCTCAAAGAGGACCAAAATGACGTCACTATGCTAGAGCCAAGTTTCAGTGTGTCTGACCGTGGCTGATCAGACCAACATGAGCTCAGAGTGCTCTACCTCAGGTCAGGCACAAATAGTCCACATGAACATTTGGGGTGGATGCTCTAAATTTGTGCATCTTACATTTTTTTGGAACTATTTCAATTCTGCTTTACTCATAGAGCAGAGCACCTTCTCTGATGTGGGCATGCCATGCTGAGTGGTTCTGTGCCAGTGTCTCCCATGTCACACAATCAATTCCAAAGTTGTTAAGAGTGTCCTTGTATTGCTTCTTCTGACCACCATGTGAACGTTTGCCCTCTGTGATTTCTCCATAAAAGAGTCTTTTTGGCAAGTGTACGTTTTGCATTTGAACAACGCAGCCAACCCATTGAGATCCTGTGCTCTCTGAAGCACAGTTTGAATGCTTGGCAGTTTAGTTCGAGAAAGGGCCTCAGTGTCTGGTATCTTATCCTGCCAGGTGATCTTCAGAATCTTCCTAAGACAATTCAAATGGAAGCAATTCGGTTTCCTGGCATGGTGCTGGTATACTGTCCAGGTTTCATAGGCATACAATGATGAGGTCAGCACAACAGCTCTGCAGAGCTTCAGTTTGTCAGTCTAATACCTCTTCTCTCCTATACTTTCCTTCAGAAAGTATATATATATATAATTCTGGGTAATGCTAGGGTAGGCTCAGACTACCAAACTTGGGAGGGAGTCCTAGGGAGGAACGCAGTTGTAAACAGCAACAGCAATGGTCACTTACTACTGAAGACTTGTGCATCTCATGATCTTCTCATCACCGACACTGTCTTCCATTTGCCTAAATGCAATAAAACTTCGTGGATGCACCCTTGAAGCAAACATTGGCATTTAATAGATGATAGAGGGCCATGAATGTCAGACTAAGAAATTCGGATTTTATCTGTAGCCAACTGGAATCCACTCATGTTCTAACATTTTTGAGCAAAAAAGTGACATGACTGAAGCAATATTTTCAGGAAGATTAATCTAGCTAAAAGAGCCTCAAAAATCTGATTTGCCACAAAGAATGAAAGGGAAAGTTTCTCTTTTTCTCATATATACACACCCCCCCCAACCCTCTTCATTCCCATCTATCCTGAATATAGCTTGTTTGCTATACATATTTGTTTGCTTGTTGTCTCCTTCATTAGACTGTGAGCTCCTTGAGGGCAGGGACTGAATTTTGTGTGTGTGTGTGTGTCTCCAGAGCTTAGCAGTGTCTGGAACATAGCGGGCACTTAAAAAATTTTTGAGTGTGAGAGTGTGTGTGTGTATTCATGATATTTTGATTGTAATTGTAATCTTTTCCATCATTTTGGAATCTTTAATATTCAAGAGCATTAACAAAGGAAGATTACAAAACAATGGAAAATATTATAGACTGTACTAAAATATCACCAAAATAAAATGACAAAATAAATCATCACCTACTGACCAACAACGCTCTCTCAACCATAGAAAAGTTTCACAGAAAGTGCTCTATGTCCACATATGTTGACTTAAGAAACAAAATTCTCTGACAGCTATAGAAGTTCTACTTCAATGCCTCACTGTATCATGGAGCTAAGAGTTGAAAGAGGCAAAAGACTGGCCAGAGCAATTCATGAAATAAGACCAAAGTAGTCCCTCAGTACTAGCAGTCTCCCTTTTACTTTTGATAGTGAGCAGAACAAAGAATGAGACATGATCACAGAGACCTTAAATACCAAAACACAATTTCATTACTGGCATTCTTTGATTGCAGTTTTCATCCAACATGAAGAGGTCAAAGGCAGGTCCCTCAGAAGACCATAAATACTTTCTTTGCAGGAGAGAAAGTTTCTTTGTACTTAGGAATATCACTTTGGGAACAATATGTAGGATTGGAGAGGGGAGAGATTTGAAGAAGGGAAATAAATTAGGAGGCTAGCCATAGTCCTTGCAAGTGATTATGAAGACTTGAGGATTATAGATTGTTTCATTCTTTGTATTTGTATCTCCAGGGCCTGGCATACTGCCTTGGCACAAAGTAAACACTTAATAAATGCTTGCTGACTGACTGATTAGGGTACTGGCCACATGAATGGACAATGGAGGAAGAATCATTCAGCAAGACTTATCAACTTGCTTGGGTGTGTGGGGTAAGGAAGAATGAAGAATCATTAAACTTATCAACATGGGTGAATGGAAGAATGATGGCATCCTCAACAGAAATAGGAAAGTTAAGAAGTGAGGTAGTTTTAGGGGTAAAGATGATGAGTTCTGTTTAGAACATGCTGAGTTTGAGAAAGAACATTGGTTATATAAATCTATATCCAATAGGTAGTTGGTGATGCAGGTCTAGAGCTCAGGAGACATTAGGAAGCTAAATATAAGAAGACTCTATGTACAACCCAACCCAACATGTTTAAATAAGCTACTGACTCCAAAAAGCAGGAAATAGAAAGTGACCAACTTATTCTTTGACCATCATTTCTTGGAGAAATTTAGAAACATAGAACAGTTGTAGCAAGGTGGCCAAAAAAGCCCAAAACTACCTCAGCCAATAGTCATTTGCTCTCCTCTCTTTCTTTGTTAAAGGGAAAACCAGGGCAGTCCCAAGAGCATGATTGGCTTAGCATACAATCTCATTTGCAAAACATTACAGAAGAAGGTCACAGAAGACTATCAGAAATATTGTCTCACAAAACAGCACCAAACTGTTGAGGGAAGAATGAGCTAATTGCATGTCACATGATCCTGCTAAATTCATTCATTCTCAGAACACAAGATCTCATGGCATTTTTACAGTGATCTAGTCTCATTAGTAATGGTAGTAGAATCACATATTGATTCTTAACTGCCTCAGTACTCTGAACAATGTGAGAAAATGGTGATGACATTTAAGTATGAAGTTGGAAAAAGTAGTTAGATCTGACAAGATATAGACAGGAAAGAAAATCTCTGCAGAAGGTGACACAATTTTAAAGGTACTCGAGGAGTGATTTTCAAGTTCTCACAAACAGGATAAGATTCCAAAAGAATTAGAAAGACCAGATGGTATTCTAACTCAAAAAGCAAACCAAGAAGATGTCAGCAACTATTAACCTATATGAACACTTCTCTGTTTTCATAGAAGCTTTGTCAGAACAGTCTATGCATGCATCAAGACCATCCATCCTTCAAGGGCATATGCTGCATGAGAACATGGAAAAGGGCAGATTTTATTTCTTTCCTTTTAAAAAAACCTTACATTGATACTTTTGTTTTTACATCATCTTCATTTCCAAATTATGTCCTTTCCTTACTCAGTGAGTCAACTTTTGTCATAAAGAATAAAAATGATGGAAAAGGCAGTTCAATAAACGGAACCAATATATCAACTAAGTCTGACAGTATACACAAAGTTCCATATCCACAGGCCTTTACTTCTTCTGCAAAGAAAGGAAGGAGGGACATATTTTTCTCTTTGCTTCAAGGTCAAGTTTGAACAGAATTTATCTACAACAGACATCTTTACAATCATAGCATTGATAGATATAGGCTTCTCAAACTCAGTATGTACAAATCAGAATTCATTTTTCCCAAACCTACCTCTCTTCCAAATTTCCGTATCACAGGTAAAGGCTCCACTGACCTCCTATCACTCAGGTTCACAATACTACTATACCCTCCTAATCGGTCTTCCTGTCTCAAGTGTGTCTTTATTCCAATCCATTTTCTACACCAAAACGATTTTCCTAAAGTGCAGGTTTGACCACATTACCCCCAGATCCACTCAATAAACTCTAATATCTAATATAAACTTCAGCATTTAAAGCTCTTCATAATCTGGTACCTTCTTACCTTTCTAGTCTTTTTATACATTACTCCTTTCTATGTACCATGTCAGCCATTCTGACCTACTTGCTGTTTCTCAAACACCATACTTCATCTACTCTCTTCCTTTGCACTAAACTCCATGCCCAGAATGTTGTCCCTCCTCACTTCTGCCTCTTAAAGAGTTTCTGCCTTGCGTCAAGGCTCAGCTCAAAAGCCACCTTCTGCAAGAGACTTGTACCAATCTCCCCAGCAGCTAATACCTTCTCTTCTAAGATTATTTTCCATCTTCTCTATATGCAACCAGTATGTATTGCCAGATTGCCTCTTATCAAAATGTAAGCTCCTTGTGGGCAGGGATTATTTTTACTTTTTATTTTACGTTTTATTTTTTTTTATTCCCAGCACTGAGCACAATGTCTGATATAATATATAGTAATTTCTTAATAAATGCTTGTTAATTGAGTTACAAAAATAAAAGATTTCTGCATTTATTGTTTGTTGATTTTAAAAAATTCATTTAATATGCAACAAAGCATATACGCATTTGCCTCATTTGTTGTGTCTCTTGACATGTTATCATCATGATAAATTTCATAACATCTCCATAGATATCACTGATTGTTGAGCAAAATTTAGTATTAAAATTAAATAAGGCATAAAATAGGAACAAGTAAACTCATCTAAGGTGTACACCAGAGCAGTGTTCTGAAGGCTTTCTTGTATAGAGTCCAAATAGAAGGATTCTCCACAGTTGGCAATACTTTCCAAATACTTTTACTGAAAGATAACATGCATAGAACACTACAAACCTCCTCATTTGATGAGCATTTGAATAACTGGCGTAACCACATACATAAGAAAAACAAAGTAAATGGAAAATAACCATTGCCATGTTGTTACACATGTAATATTATATGCAGAAACTCTGTGAAATTTAACATTCCAAAGAAATGGCATAAGAAATCCTCAAGGGCATGGTATAAATCAGAGAATGTATTAGGTCAGTCATGGAGCAAGAATGAGGGAAAACAGATGGAGAATCTCAGTATTGCACTGGTAAAAAAACACACACACACACACACACACACACACACACACACACAAAACCAGAAGGCCTCTGGAACATTGAGTGGCTCCTTTATTGCAGATTTATTGAAAGATATGAACAAAACTCACATAAGAAGGAACAGAAAAGTTGTGATCTTCACCTATGTTGAGAATACTTATATCAATATCACTGATTCATTAAAGTGTTATCCTTGAAAAAAAGCCAAAATCATTTCTAATTATATTTTTCTGATAAGCTATGTTACACTTTCATTAAAGTCCTTTTGTGATGCCTCAAGAGATGCAATGTATCTCTGGGTTCCTGAAAATTATGCCAATGGAATACAAACTCTAAAAAGTTCTATCAATCTAGAAAGGCTTCAGATATGTGCTCAGCAATTCAGTGTCTGTCATCTGAGGACTAAGCAAGCTAAATTCACAGCACTTCATAATCTAGCTGGCTATGAGATGATGAATTTTTCTGGCAATCTAAATTCATGGAAAAAAAAACAACTAAGACACAGATGAGTTACAATCTGCATCAACAGAGGGAGAATCCACATTGATAAAATTGCACATCCTTGAAATAATCAACTACCATCACCTCCTTTTGTTGTTGTTATTAGTTAAGTTGAACTAAGGAATTTAATAACAACTGTGTAATGCAAGCAAAAGATTCAGCATCATAGAGCAGAGAATTGAGAACCTGTGTCAGGCCCCTTTCCACTTAACTTCAACCCTAACAAAAGGTCAGTGAACGCATTCAATTTGCCAAATAGTCTTTTATTTCCACCAAAGTCTCTCAGAGATCTTCCCTGACTCTCTTTTGGGGTCTCAAACTGCTAGGTAGAAAAATAGTTCCATAGGCTAAGGGAACATGCATGCCTTCAACAAAGATAGCCTTCATTCATCAATGAGCTAGATGCCAGAAGAGATATATAATCAAATAAGATGGCAAGTGCTCCTGCAGGTGCAGGAGCTACATTTACTCAAGTCCCAGAAAAGAAATTTCTCACTGAAGCCCTTGGCACCGGCAAATGGTTCAACATCAGAAAATGTTCTCATTTAATCAGTAGAAATGACATTAAAGATGATGCACTCCTTTTCCTCTGCTGAACCCTAAAAACCATAGGACCTTTCCATTTGACTTGTGGCTGGAACCTTCTATACGTGTTGTTTCCTTATATTAGAATATAAGCTACTTGCAAGCAAGGACTGTCTTATTTTTCTGGTTGTATCCTTAGCACTTATCACAGTGGCTTGAACATACTAAGTGCTTAGTAAATGCTTTTTTCATTCATTTATCCCCATCCTCAGGGAACTTACAACCCAATAGGGGAAGATAAGGCATATTTATACAGATAAATGTGATACAATATTAAGTTTATTTCCTCATCACACTTTCTTATATAGAGTGGGAAGAATAGTGAAGGTTTTGTGGAGGAATATTTGAACTAGATCTTGAAAGACAGCAATAGTACGTCAAAAGTCCAAAGTGGAGTGAGGGAAGGGAGGGCATTCAAGAGATAAGAAATAATGGAAGCAAAGGGAGAAACATAAAAATGCAAAGCATGTTCAGCAGACAGAAAGTAGTCCAGCCTTTTTGGAGTATACACTATGTGAGGGGGGAGAAGTGTGATGTACAGTTGGAGAGCCTTAAAAATGGAACAAAACCATCAAAATCTAAATTGGAAGGAACCTCAGAAAATATCTTGCACAATTCCCTACTTGAAATTGGGATCACTTCCTCTACAACAACAGAAGTGGTTATCCAGGTTCCCCTTAAATACATCCAATGACAAGGAACTCATTGCCTACCACAAAAGAAGGCATTCCATATCCCTTTTCTGTGCAGCTGCATTAGGAACCTTTGCCTCACTAGAAAAACAAAAAACGAAAAACAAAAAACCAACTGCTTCCCTAGAACTTGCTCTCACTGGTCTGTGTTCTGTCCTCTTGGACCACATGTAGAATAACTCTAATCTCTCTTCTTTAAAAGAGCTGCCTTCAAAGTGACAACTCTAAATATTTGAAAACAGCAAACATATCCAGCTGAAAGTCACCCCATCCTCAAGATCAATAAGCCCATTGTTTTCACTAAAACGTGGTACACCATGCACCATTTTTGTCACCCTCATTTAGTTGTACATCAGCTTATGAATGCTGTTCCTAAAAAATGGCACTCACAACTGGATATGAGATATGATCTGATCAGGTAAGAACAAAGTGCAACCATCCCCTATTATTTTGGACTCTATTTCTATGAATACAGCCTAAAAGCACCTTAATTTCTTGATGTGTCACAGCAATTGAGATTGCAATCCGTTAACCCTCACTGAGCTTTTTTCACATGAACTGCTGTCTAGTCATATCTTCCTCATTCTGTACTTGTGAAGATGATTTAAAAAAAAATTCAAGTACAGCAGTGGATGTTTACTTATTATCTTCTCCTTAAATTTGTCTATTGTTTTTGTCTTCAAGACCTGAGCTCCTAATTCTGTCATCTGATGTATTAATTATTTGTCCAAACTTCCTATCACCTAGCAATTCAATAAGCATGTAGTTATACTTTTATTCAAATCACTGATAAAAAATATTTAATAGACTAGGGCCCAAAAGATAGTGACCTGTAGCAACCCATTAGAGAACTTCATCCAGGTAATGCTTGAAGAATGACAATACTAACAACAGAGACAGGGATAACAAGAAAGAGTAAAAGATTTTGAAAAAAAAGTATTCCCCCCAAGATTTTAGGGGAAAGAAAGCAAAACAAATTCATTTTTTTTATCCCTTTTCCTGATTTTTTTAACAATTCTGCTAGGAACTGGCATAAAATGTGCACAGATCACAAAATCTCAAGATTTGGAGGGACCTCAAAGTCTATGAACAAGATTTACTCTTCATAAAGTCTAAGATGACAATAATGTAAATTAAAATGATAAAATTAAGTTGAACAGTATATAATAATGATCAGCCTTGACCCTCAAGAAGAGACGAGTTAACGCACCTCCTTCCTTTCATTGGGAATGTAGGCAACCATGGGTATGAAATGTTTCATAAACTAACATGTGGCAGGATTTTATTTTATTTTGGTTACAAGAGAAGACTCACTGGAGGGAGGACTATAATCAGAAATGGCTATGTCCCCCCCTCCAACAAACGATAAAGCTTTTTTTAAATGTAGCTTATGACAGCATTAGCTTATGGGGCTTCTATATTACACTACTGATTTATAATTAGTTTATAATCCACTAACTGCTACCTAGTCAAGACTCTCGTCTCATACTTATGAAATTGATGTTTTGAACCCAAACGTAAGAATTTACACTTACATCTCAAAAAGTCTTATTTTTTAAATTCATTTTATCATTTTAGTTCATATTATTGTGATCTTAGACTATGTTAAGAAAGATGTATTGTTGAGGTCTAAGAAGGTGATAATTCTACTATATTCTGCTCTGGTCATCCAAATCTGGACTGCTGTATTCAGTTGTTGGCACATTTTATGCAATTCAGTCCTATGTTCTAGCCTGTCAAGATTCTTTTGAATCCCAACCCATGCATCCAAAGTGTTAGTTAAACCCTCCTAGCTTCATGGCTTCTGCAATTCTGCTCTCTAGAAAGAGACAGTGATTTTAGTGTGAGAAGGTATTCATTACACCACAATATTATCCCAGGAAATTCTAAAACAAAAATTATTTCTTCAAAAACAAATCCTACTAATTCCAGCATTCTGACACTTTTTTATGTTAACACTGGAAAATGGCTAAAATTATTCATTTATTTATGAGAGGTCCTCAATCCCTTGATTATAAACCAATCATGTTAATAAACAATCATTTATTTTATTTTTTATTTTAAATTTACTTCCATAAGCTTTTATGTTTAAAATTTTCTCTACCTCCCTCCCCTACCCCCTTCCCAAGTAATCTAATATAGGCTCTACATAAACATTCTTATTAGACATATTTTCCCATTAGTCATGTTGTAAAGAAGAATTAGAACAAATGGGAGGAACCACGAAAAAGAACAAAACAAAACAAAAAAAGAGAGAGAGCAAATAGTATACTTTGATCTGCATTCAGACTCCACAGTTCTTTCCATTTTCCATCATGAGTTAAAGAAACAATCATTTAAAAATGTTACTCCTTTAAAACCATTTCTAGTAGGGAAGGGAGCTAAAAAAGCCAATAATATTACATTTCCCCATAGCTCCCAGGAAGCCAAGGACTTCCCTCTTGGTATTCTTAGCCCCTCCCCCCTTGTCTGTTCAAAGACTGAAGAATTCTTAGATCTTACTCAAGATATTTAAGTTTGGAGGGGTGGAGCAAATGACTAAATCATCCCCACCACAAGTTTGTAGAAACCTGACTTAAGATGAAATAGTGAGTGTTTTTACTGAAATGGTATTTGGGAAGCCTAACACACATTTTCAGATCTGATGCCCCTTCTTCCCTGGGCAGTTACGTGATATGTATGGGTTACAGAGGGATGTTTTTTCTTTTAACAGAAATTATGAATATCAGGATGTACTTCAAATAAGTCACTCAAGGTTTTCTTTTTTGTTAAGATATTATGAGAATTGTTATTTATGGCTCTGAATGTATTTAACCATGGGAAGAAGGGGAGGTTTTAGCATGTCTGAGTAGAGCTATTCAAAATTGTGTGAAAATGAAACCTCTTATAGGCCTTTCTTGGAACCTATCTTCATATTTAGACTCTTAAAAACACCAATTGTGCTTAGAGGTGAAAAAGTTTCTGAACATTCTATTTTAAACACATTCTCAGATATTGTGGCGGTAGGGGAGTGACAAGGAAATAGAAAATACAATTTCTCAAATTAAATTTCTTAGGATACACTATGCTATTTTATGATAGCCTGACTTAGTTTCTAGCCTGACTGCAGCCAATTCTCAATTATTCATAGTAATAGGGGCCAAGGGTATGGAGTATAACTGAAATCTACAGAAAACCCTAAAACCATCTGTTGGGTACAGACTGTATGTAGCAAAGGGCTAGAAACCCTAGTTCTAGAGAACCTCCAGTCAATTACAATTTGTCCTTCCAAGTCTCTTTTCACTGTGGTAAATTTGCCTCAATAAAAGACCCTAAAATTCCTGGGTACCTCCCTCCATTCTTAACTTCTCCTCAAGGAAGTCCCTGAGTAACCCAAAAATTCTATATGGATGGCTGCTTTATTTCCAAAAATAGCCACATTTCAAATCATCTACTGAATTTGGGGGGAAGGGGCGAGGAAGGAGAGGAAAGAAGCAACAGGCAAAAATATACAAGAGAAAGCTAAGAGGACAAGGGATATCACCAATGATACATGAAGTAGTAAGTTAATAGGTTAATAAGAATGAAAATCTTCAACCAATATCACATTTTACAGTCCCACAGATGATTTGCTAAAGCCCATTCCTTCATTTATTTGGAAAGAACTCAAATACAAAGATAACACTAGAGTTAGAATCTAACTACAGACAACGACTAACTAACCGGCTACTCTACCATGAAAGTGACTTAACTTCTCTGAAAGTCCTTTTCCTATCTCTCAAGGTGGTTGTGAGGATCAGTGGAGACAGAACTTACAGACATTCTATGAATGTCTGGGGCCAGTCATACCATTATTTTCCTGTCCTTTTGTAATGTAAGTTTTAAAAAACAGGAAAACCCTCATAACAGAATGGCCATATTATTTTAAAAGCCTGATCTTAATTAACATAGTTCATTTTATTTTATTTAAAGTGCCTTGGAGGGAAGAAGGCTGAACTGTTGGGCAGAAGACTTACATTCTAGTATCAACTGCCCCTGAATAGCCATCTCCTCACCTACCTTTCCAGTATTCAATTGGATTAATGCTTTGTTTTCATTTTTCTACCTCTTGGTTTGAAAACTCAACTATTACCAAATTTAGGTGAAAATGTAAAAAAGTAACTCCTTTTAAAACTGAACTTTTAATAATCTACATATTAGGGATCTAGAGAGGTGGCCTGGCACACTGAATAGAGAGCTTGGTCCTGAAGCCAAGAAGACCTGGGTTCAAGTCCTCCCTCTGACATATGCTGGCTGTGTGACCTTAAAGCAAGTCCCTTAAGCCCTTGTTGCTCTAAGCAGTTCTCCAAGACTATAAATCGAAAGGAAAGTGCTGACTTGTCTTAATAGAAGGAGTTTTCTAATGAGGAATTCACTGAACCAATGAAATTACAGGTCCAGGCTCTATCCCCAATAAAGGAAAGCAGTGTCATAGAAAATTTAAAAAAAAAAACTCCCAGAAAATAGAATGCCTTAAATTTTGCTTTCAGATACATTAGGAACTTGGGGGGGGGGGGGCATCCTTAGATTTAAATTTTACATAGCCAATCAAATGTGCTGAATTTTTAATATTTATACCAATTAATTTCTGAAGACAAACATATCAAAAAGCAATGAAACACAAACTTATCAGGAATCAGCAGAGAGAACTGTTCTCATTTAGACAGAAAGGATATATATTTCATTAAATTAATGTCCTTACAAAATTTTCACTGAATTTCTTGCCTCCAACTGATACTCAAAAATGATTATTGTTTATTAAACATGACATTCCAATTTCTTATCTTTAACAAGTATCCTCTTATAGTGAACACTTAAATTCTCTACTCCAGCCATAATTCCTTATCCTTATGATAATAACTGGGGGGGGGGGGGCTGGGAAAGGGGGGGATCATATTGTTGTACGGGGCTGCAAATACCCAAAGAAAAATAAATAATGCCATGGGTATTATATGTAGCTGCCTCATTCACTGTCCATTCAGATACACATATGGGAATGTGAATGACTGCCACACAGTAGAAGCTCCCTGTCATCTTCCCTCATTTATACCATCACATACAAGACAGAGGGGACCTTATTCACAAAAGATTAAAAATATATAGGTCAAATATTTTAAAAAATATAACTCAAAAATTAAAGGCTAAGTATAGGTTTCCTAATAACAGCTGTTTAAGGACAATTTCAGGAAACAAAGAATTTAAAAGTCTCATGCAATGAAGAATTCAGATGGAAAGATAATATTTGTAACTCATGAGACCTTTCTCATTATCAGGGGTAGTTGGAGGGAATATATATAGACAGAGGGCACAGGATGAGTTGAATATGAAGAGATGATATCTAAAAAATAAAATTAAGGGGTGAGAGAGGATTGTATTAGGAGAAGGAGAAAGGGAGAGGTAGAATGGGGTAAATTATCTCACATAAAAGAGGGAAGAAAAAGCTTTTACCATGAAAGGGAAGCGGGGGGGCCGAGGGGGGGAGGTGAGAAGAAATGAATGAATCTTACTCTCATCAGACTTGGCTTAAGGAGGGAATAACATACACATTTAATTGGGTATGGAAATCTATCTTACCTTACAGGAAAATAGGGGGGAAATGGATAAGAGGGGGGGATGATAGAAGGGAGGGCAGATTGGGGGAGAGGGTAATCAGAAGCAAACACTTTTGAGAAGGGACAGGGTCAAAGGAGAGAATAGAATAAATGGGGGGTGGGATAGGATGAAGGGAAATATAGTTAGTTTTTCACAACATGGCTATTATGGAAGTGTTTTGCTTGAGTACACATGTATACCCTGTATTGAGTTGCTTGCCTTCTCAATGGGGGTGGGTGGGTAGGGAGGAAGGGAGAAAATTTGGAACCCAAAGTTTTGAAAACAAATGTTAAAAATTGTTTTTACATGCAACTGGGAAATAAGATACACAGGCAATGGGGTAGAGAAATCTATTCTGCCCTACTGAAAAATAGAAGGAAAAGGGGATAAGAGAAGGGGGGGAGTGAGAGGAGGGAGGGCAGATCAGGGGAAGGGGTATTCAGAATGCATACCTTCTTGGGGTAGGGGGAGGGAAGAGATGGGGAGAAAATTTGGAACTCAAAATCTTGTGGAAGTGAATGTTGAAAACTAAAAATTAATTAATTTTAAATTTTTTTTAAAAAAATGAAGAATTCAGAAGTTTTTAAATGAGTCTTTTGTGGATACTGTTACCTGACATATATAATGACTGTACAAATTAAAACCAACTCTTTCATATGCAAAAAAGCTAATATGCATAACCTCTCAAAATCTTAAATACATTGAAATTTTATCAAGACATTGAAAGATATTGAAATTTTATCAAGGCATTAGGGGATAAAACTCATTTCCTTCTTTAAAAAGTTAATTAGACTGATTTCAAAGAATTGTAACATTAGTGATAATTATTTGAAACTGTTCTTGCTTAATTCTGTTTTACATTTAAGAATAACTGACAAATCTAATTCATGATAATAATGTGATAGAGGTAAAAGAGTTAACTGTTTGACAAGTACAATTTTACTTTACAAAAAAAAAAGGTACTAAATATTCCAAATGCTATTGCTCACATATTTGAAATTTGAAGTAGGATCTCCTATACGATTCATGCTACAAATTTTAGAACAAGCACTGTATCATAGCAACCCAGCAGTCCCACCACAGTGACACGCTGAGGATGCAATCCAAGATTCTAATTTAAGAAACTGGCATGGAATATAGGACATGTCGCTTTTTTTGGCATCACCCCTAGAACGTTAATAACCAAGAGTCTAAAATCAGCTTTTATTTGATACTTTGGTGGATCAGGTTATTATAAAGTAACTTAAAGAAAACATTCAGTCTCAGATATTTTCTATGGTTTTGACTAATATTGAAACTTAGTTTTAAGGCTTTTTTTTCCCCACAAGAATTCAAAATCATCACAAATGAAAAACTACTGAATCTTACCAGTTTGGCAATTAACTTGATGGTACCTAACCCTAAAAAACATGAGGGTAGTAGAATCCCACCTAAAAAACTTGCCAGGTCATAAAATCACTATTTCATTTAATTCATATTCTAAGTTTACTACTATCATCACAGCATAGAAAGGTCCAGTCTATGGTTTCTTTAAATAAATTAAGTATTTTTCAAATGTTTTCTGTATTCAAAAACAAACTACTGTAGGCCTTCTAGACCCTGGATCTGCCATCATCATTCAAGAATCTCTCCTTTTGCTTTTGATCTCAAATGAGATATTTATAAGGCTCAAAAACTAGCCCAGTAACTGGCACATATATAGTAGGTGCTATATAAATGCTTATTCCCTTCCCCCTTCAGAGGATGAGGCCATTCTATTATATACTATCTACTCCCATTGTCCTTTTGGGATATATGTTTAGGACATTTTAAAGCCCTTTATAACCTGCCCCAACCTTTTTTCCAGACACATTATTCATTTACCTCCCTCCCTCACATTCTATATTCAGTTAAACTGATTTCTCTATTCTCTACACACAGCAATCCATTTCCCTTGCATCTCCCATCTCTGTGCCTTTGAAATGGTCCCTGATGCCTGGAAAGCTCCAGCCCCTCACCTCCACATCAGAGAATTCCTCTTTTTTCTAGAGGCAGCTCAAGCATTGCCTTTGATATAAGCTTTTCCTGATCCCTTTTCCACCCAGTATCAGTCCCTTCCCTCCCTAGCTACCTGGTGTCTTACTACTTTGCTTTGATTTTGTATTTCTTCCTTCTGTACAATTAATTGTCCCCCATGACAGAAAATAAATCCCTTGAGAGTAGTTTTGTTGTCCCTGTCCTCTCCTGAGCTATGAATGCCAGCACCTTGTTCACAATTTTACTCTCTTTTCTCTTGTTATTTTCCTGGTTGGCTTCAGTAGCCTCATTTAGGATCTCAATGCATTTGTTCCCTCAATTCAACTCCCATGTCCTCACAATTCTTCGCTCTACTTCAGACAAAGGTTTCATGACCATGCTTTCACCCTTATAGTTATTTGAAATTGCTACAGGTCCATGATATTGAAACCTGAAATTCAATTCTCCAGTCATAGTCCCCATCTTCAGGATAGTAACTAATTTTACATAGTGCTTCAAAGTTTGCAAAACCATATTCTATAGTACACATATTTGCATATATGTGTATATAAAATCTCATTTGAGCCTCACAAAAACCCTGCAATGAATGTACTACAAGTAGTATTGTTCCTAGTTAAGTGGCACAGTGGATAGAATGCTGGGCTTGGAGTCAGGAAGATCTGAGTTCAAATCCAGCCTCAGATATTTACTAGCTTAGCCGTGTAACCCTGGGCAAGTCACCTAAACTCTGCTTGCCTCAGTTTCCTCAAATGTAAAATAATAGCAACTATCTCCCAGAGTTGTTGTGAGGATCAAATGAATAATATTTATAAGGCACTTAGCACAGTGCCTGGCAAACAGTAGGTGCTTAATAAGTGCTTCTTACTTTCCCCTTCCTCATTTTAAAGATAAACCTGACTCATGATTACACAACTAGTAAGTTTAATATATGGGTTTCGAACTCAGGTCTTCCTGATTCTGAGGCCAGCGTTTTCTACTATACACTTTTCTTCCAATCTCCAGTACCTAATATTCTATATTATATACAGTAGTTTTAAAATGCTGGTTGAATTAAAATGTAGAAGGTGGCAACTGAGCTGAGACTTGAAGGCAAAGAAAGATCTAAAAGAAAGAGAGATGTGAGGGGAGGGGTCGTTCCCAGTATGGAACAATCTATAAGCCAAGGCACAAAGGCAGGGAAAGAAAGGGTGAGATTGGGAAAGACAAGCAGTCCAGTCTCAATGGAAGATAGTATCTTTGAAGAGTAATAGCACATGAGAAGGCCAGAAAGATGGACGGAGAGCAAAATTGTCGAGGGCTTTAAATATTACTCATTTCTAGCAAAATCTATATCAAATTTATCCATAGAAACTGTTTTAAACTTTCTCTTCTTTCTTCACCTCTAACCACCCCCACCCCAACCCCCAATCACCTGCTTTATACTACATAGTCTTTATCTTCTCAGACTCACTGAGGTAGAATCCTTATTATTGTGCCCTCTCATGGCCTACTGATTAATTTTCTCAGTCAACAAGCATGCTCAGATCTCCTCTCTCCTAAACACACTTTCATGTTATGCTATTCCTTCAGGCTATCACCCTCTTTTGTCCTATTCACCACCAAACATCTAGGAAGAATGATTTACTCTGCTTACAACAACTCTACTTCTTTACCATCCATCATTCCTAAACATCCTGCAAGCTGGCTTTCCTGCCTATAAGTCTACAGAAACTACTGAGCTTTCTGGTCCACCTGTGACTCCTTATTGCTACACCCAATGGACCCTTTTCAGCAATCATTCTCTCTGATATCTCAGCAGCATTTGGCACTGTTGACTGACCACCTACATCTTCTGGAACTCTCTTCTCCCTTGGGTTCTAGGACAATGAATTCACAGTTTCCTTACAATCTTAAAAGTGGTTGCCGCACCTCCAAAGGCCTCATGATGGAAAATGCTATCCACAAAGAAGAAAGAACTATGGAGTTTGAATGCAGATTGAAGCATACTACTTGCTACTTTTTTTCTTCTGTTGTGTTTTGTTTCCTCTTTTTGGTGGTTCCTCCTATTGGATCTAATTCTTACTTACAACATCACTAATGTGAAAATATGTTTAATAGGAATATATATGTATAGCCTATATCAGATTTCATGCCGTCTTGGGGAGGGAGGTGGGAAGGGAGAGGGAGAAAAATTTGAAGCTCAGAAACTTATGGAAGTGATTGTTGATAAATTCAAAATAAATTAATTAAAAGAAAAAAAGAAAGGAAAACTGGGTGCCATACAAGGTTCTATCTTGTGGTTCCCTTCTCCACCCTCCTTACACACTGGGAAGAAAAGAATAATTCTAAAATCTCAAGAGTTGTAAGAGGCCCCAATTGTCTGGTAAAACCTGTACCTGAATAGAACTCTCTCTCCTCCTACCAATGATATCTTCAAAACACAGGCATCCCAAATACATAAGAAAATTTCCAGGGAAGATGAAGCAGAGATGGTTAAATGATTGAATCTAAATGGTAGTCATTAATAGGTGAATGTCAAGGTGGAAAGAATTTACTAGTAAAATCCTCCAGTGATCTGTGCTTAGCCCTATGCTATGCAATATTATTTATTGTTGCAAAGATGGAAGGGTTTACAGAGGTGGACAGGCTTGATTTAAGGAATAATTTCCTGTAATAGGTAATATTTTGCAATGTGTCTTACAGATATTCTTTTGATTCTCATGACAACCCTGTAAGGTAGGTTATAGTGTTATTACCATTTTATAGACAAGGAAATTAAGACAAAGGTTATATGACTTAAGAAAGATTACTTATCTAGTAAGCGTCTGAGACAAGATTCAAACTCAGGTCTTCCTGACTTCAAGTACAATATTCTATCCATTACTCTGAATTGCCTCCCTAAATATTAGACCTAAGAGTGGAATTGGTTGGTGAGGGAGGTAGTGAATTCCCTTTCATTACATGTCTTTAAAGAAAGGTTTCATATCTACTTATTGAGAACACTGAAGAGCATTTTTGTTCTGGTACCATTTGGACTGAGAGGTGGATTGGCATAAGGGATAGTTTATCAGGTTTGGAGTCTTGAAGACCTATGTTCATATCCCACCTCTAACACTGAACTGTGTGACCATGGGTAAGTCGCTCAGGCTCTCAGAGCCTAAGGCAACTCTATTAGTAATACATAGATGGGAATAGGTGGATTGCAAGCTGGTCCAGCCCAATCCAAAAAACAAAAAATTTTTTTTTTTTTAAATTAAAAGCTCATGTGTAAAGCATTGTGTTTGGTACTGGAGGTACAAGGAAAAAATGAAAAAGTTCATGCCCTTAAGGAGCTTATACTCTGAGAGGGATACAATACGTAAACAGACAAATATATACAGTATAATTTCAAAGATCAGATATTTCAGAGTTGAAAGGGACCTTAGATCACTAGAAATAAACACAGGTTGTCACTTGCTATGGTCACTCACAGTTGTGTTTCTTTTTCATTTGGGATTTAGTTCTCAGACTAATTAATGGATATTTGCCATCCTCTATCTCGGTTATTAACACTTGCTTTCTAATTGTTCAAGTATTCAGTCATCCACAATGGGGGCTCATAGATTTAGAGTTGGAAGGACCTTAGAGGTAAACTAGTTCATTTCCCATACTTTACAGATGAGGAAATTGAGGAAGTCCAGTTACTTGTCCAAGATCATAACAAAGCAGTGGAGGAACTCAAACACAGGTCCTTTGACTCAAATTCAGTATTTTTCACTGTTACCATGGGGATTCATAGGTACTGGTGGAAAAAATATTTAAAGGGAAAAACACAAATACAAATGGACATTGGTTGTTTTATATGTGCCTTGCCTACTCAGAACAAAAATACTTATTATGCATCCTCTGTTACTGGATCTGCTCAAAGATTGATTCTAGACCAACATGAAGTAAACTTCTTGTCACATGATGCATTTCTACCAATCTCTGGCAGTTAACAACATTGACTGAGCATACATACTGTGCACAACCACAGACCACAAAGCAAATTAGTTTCCTGTACACACTCATCAATCATCATAACATTTTCTCAAGGAACCCCTTGGATTGCTTCATATAACCCTAAAGTTTCACAGAATGAAGTCTAACAATAGTTGTCTTAATGAAATCAAGGTTCTTTGGATCCAAGTGACAAATTAAACTTCCACCCACCTTCTTCTACCCTATCATTTTGCTGCACTGATTTTTTCAGTATACACATACTGTGTTAAATACTCTACTGGGATGAAAAAAGTCTTAAGTATATCCTTCAGGAGATGACATTTCATTAAAGAATTCACCAGGTAAAAAGTCCAGATTTCTGGTTATTACTCCCTTACTCTACCACTATTCTCTAATTTTTGTCCTTGACCCAAAACTATCCTAAGTGCTGCTCTGTTTTTGCCTATCACCTTCTCCTTCTATCCTGCACCAAAAATCCCTGCTCTTAAGCAGACAGCTCTGCTGCTACCTCTCATACTGCCCCCTTTCCCTTAGCTAAACTACTCTAATACATCTGTGACACCAGCACCCTCTCCCAAAAACAGTGATTCTGTTTGAGCATAAGAAATTTGCTGCAATAACCAGAATGAATATTAAGAGAACTACAAGTGCCAGTGAAAATATTCTTTATTTTCTCCTGGGTTTGAAGGGTGGGGGTGGGATGCTGTTGTTCAGTCATTTCAGTCATGTCTGAGTCTTTGTGATCCCTTTTTGGGGTTTTATTGGCAAAAATACTGGAGCAGTTTGCCATTTCCTTCTCCAGCCCATTTTACAGATGAGGAAATGAGGCAAACAGGGTGAAGTGACTTGCCCAAGGTCACACAGCTAATTAAGTGTCTGAGGCCAGATTTGAACTCAGGAAGATGAGTCTTCCAGACTTCAGGCCCAGCACTCTATCCACTGGGCCACCTAGCTGCCCTGAGGGGTGGAATAGGAATCCTTAAATACAACATTTTGAAACCTAATATACCAACATTTTAAGAAATCATGACAGTTCACTTAAGATATTTAAATTAGCTTACTAGAAATAGTACACCAAAGGATAACTTATTCATGAGTAGAATGACTACTAAATAGGAATTTAACAGGTTTTTTTAAAATTCTATATGACAGAAAGCTGAAATTCAGGGAAATAAAATGAAGAAAGAGAAAGGTAAAAAGTCAACAAGCTATCCCAGATTCTACAAAGAGACTGTCTTGGCTGTAGAAAGAGAAAAATGGGGCCCTAGAAATATGCTCTAGATTCTTAGTGATAGATCAACAGGTATAGAAAGAAAACTTTAAGTTGAGTTCATAAGGATCAATCACAAGGTTGATTATTTCCAACCTCTGTCCCTTTGGCTGAAAAATGGCCTTTAAAAAGTCAAGCCATGGGTCAAACTTCAATATTAAAAAAGTAAGGCCTTTTTAAAAATAGCAAATTGATACGGATTGCAAAATACATGAAAACACAGGTCAATTAAATAAACCCCTCAATTTTATGTCCACATTAAAAAAAAATTCTTCTTGACATAAAGATCTGCTACTATAGTTACAAGATATTACTCCAACTGCATAATGGCTGTTAATATCTTCTAGGAAATATTTTTTTACATTGACTTATGGAACTTGAGATTAAAGTAATAGGATCATGAATTCTGAGCTGAAAAAGAACTTAGAGGCCATGGAGCCCAGTTCCATTTTACAAATGAATAAACAGAAACATAATAATCACATAGTCACTAACTGTCTAAGGCAAGGCAGGATTTGAACCTGTCTCTTCATGACTCCCAATTTAACACTATCTACTACTCCACACTGCCTCTGAAAGAATTAATTCAGTATTTTCTAACGAAAAAATAAGCCTGCTTTCATATATTTGATATTTTACTTTTAGAAATAGTATCTGTGAGAATAAGCTTTCTCAATTGCAATTTTAAAAAAAATCAGCACAATTATATTACAAAGTAACCATGAAAAAGTAGATCTACTCACTCAAATATGAGAAGGCCTAAGGTTTCAAGAGAAATTACTACTGCTCTGAGAGGAAAAACTTTCCCTCAGTTATTCTTACATTGTTGCCATCTTGGTTATATTATAACAGTGTAGCCTTTGGTTACAAAGCTACAAAGACTAGCTTCCTAATAATTCTGTGCTGGATCCACTTTAGACAGTAAGTTGACTGGATCCACTATACATTATTCAATCTCAATTAGCCCTCTCACTTTTATCCTTTCATTACTCTTTAACTGACTTTCTACAGACTTTCCATAGCTGCTGTTCCAGATTTTCTTTTGTCCTCAAGTCTCCTACAGCACACTCCCAATCTCTCCTTTCATTATCTCACCTTCTACTTAAACAAGAAAAAAATTTTTTTTTCTCAAAAGTTTATCAATGATCTCTTTACTGTTAAATTCCAATAGCTTTTACTCAGGTCTTTGCCCCTCTGAATCATCAGAGTCAGTCAATAAACATTTATTAAGCACTACTATGCAACAGACGAGGACAACTAGGCAGCACAGTGGACAGAGAACCAGTCAGGAAGACCCAAGTTCAAATCCAGCCTCAGACACTTACTAGTTGTCTGACCCTGGGCAAGTCACTTAATCCTGTTTGCCTCAGTTTGCTCATCTGTAAAATGAGTTGGAGAAGGAAATGGTAAACCACTCCAGTATCTTTGCCAA
This sequence comes from Vombatus ursinus, assembly GCF_900497805.2. Lineage (NCBI taxonomy): Eukaryota > Metazoa > Chordata > Mammalia > Diprotodontia > Vombatidae > Vombatus > Vombatus ursinus. The sequence continues at coordinate 40,489,671 of NW_020954576.1, forward strand.
GAAAACCCCAAATGGGGTCACAAAGAGTTGGACACAATTGAAATAACTCAACAACAACAAAAGAAACTGAGGATAGCTTGTGAAAATGCCTGGAGTGTCTTGTTCAAGGAGGCTGCCAGGTCACTGGATTGAAAAGGCAGGGTGTAAAACATAAGAAGCCTGGAAAGGTGAGGGAAGGGGGAGAGAAGAATAAGTTTGAAGACCAAATAGAGGATTTCATAATTAATTCTGAAGGGGATAGGGAGGCACTGATGTTTATTGGGTTGGGGGGAGGTGGAGGAGAGGAGTGATATGGTCAGACCTGAGCTTTTGAAAGATAATTTGCCTTGTGCCATCTCCAACTGCATGGCCTATAGGCATCTCAAACTCATGATCAAAACAGAACTGGTCTTTCCCCACTCGTAAGCATTTATCTGTCATCCTCTCAATTGCCTACTCACAAACTTGGGCTATCTTAGCCCCTTCATCCTCCTTCTCCTTCCCCACCAAATCCATCCATCTATTCTTGTTTACTATTTCTGCATCTCTTGCATCCATGTTCTCTCTTTCCAATGATAGGATTACTATTTTAGTTTAGGTGCTCATCACCTCTCCCCTGGATGACCAAAATGGGTTTCCTCCTCGATCTCCCAATTCCTATTCCATTCTCCAACAGATCTTCCACACAGCTACCAAAATAATCTTCCTAAAGCACAAGTTTCACAATATCCTCCTCAGTTCAATAATTTTTAGTGGTGCTCCAAAACAGTGCCTTCCCTCTGTTGACTATTTCCAACATATCCTGTTTGGACACCCTTATTTGTTGTCTCTCCCATCAGACTACGAGCTCCCTGAGGGTAGGCAACATCTTTTGCCTTTCTTTATATCTTAGCACTTAGCACAGTGCCTGATGTATAGTAGGCAATATTTACTGACAGTACAAATTCCTGAACTTGGCCTTTATAATTTGAAGCCATTCACAATTTGGCTCCAGCTGACCCTTCTAGACTTATTTTACACATTATGTTCCAGCCTAATAGGTCTATCTGCTCTTTTCAGAACTTCACATACTATTTCCTGTATTCCACAGGTCCCACATATGGGACACTGCTACCTCTCATGCTTAGATGCACTCCCTCCTTACCTCTACAGCTCTACAATCTCTAACTTCCTTCAAGGGCCAATTCATGGGCCACCTCTTATTGAAACCATTCTTAATTCCTGTCATTAACACAACATACACACACACACACACACACACACACACACACAAAACCTGTTAGTGCTAACTTTCCATATTATCCTGTACTTACATATCTCCTTACATGTTCTATGCTCCCAAACCCCTACTGGAATGTAAACTCCTTAAGAAGAGTAACTTTTCATTTTGCCTTTTTATCTCCAGTACCAAGCAAGAATGGTGTCTTAAACATTGTAAGCACTCAATACATTCTTGACACAAGTCAGCAGCAGATCATTCACTCATGTGTACTGACACTGAGTCCAGGAATCAATCCCCTACCATCGATCTAGACAACAAATCTTAGCCTATAGTCACCACTTTCTTCACCCCTTTCTCCCCTCCCCCACCTTCTATCCCAACAAAAGGTAACATGATTCCAACAGCAACTCTAAAGGATGAGATTAATAAATAGCAGATAAGTCTGCTATTTCAGATATAAAACTTCCACATAGGTAGATTTCTCTCTCTCTCTCTAAAAAAAAAATACCATCTACCTCCTATTTACCTGAAAATAGTTTCAAATTTCCAAAATTATAATTTCAGTAAATAGATAAGTATCAACCAGAAAGTTAAAAAAAAATACTATGTTTGTTACAAATCTAAAGAATTTGAGAAATACACATGCTTTTAAAAAGCATGGTGTGGAGGAAGGAACAGGACAACAAAAAGAGTGCTGAATTTGAAGTTGTGTTGAAATCCCTGCTCTGCTACTTACTACATATCTGACCTTAGGCAAATTGTTTAATCTTTCTAGGCTTTATTCCCTCACCTGTAAAATGAGGGGGACTGGACTAGATGACCTCTAAGGTTTCTTCTAGCTCTAAAGCTACAATCCTGTGTACTGTGATCTCACATATAAGTTTGCTTATATTGTACCTCTAATTATATTTCAAAAAAGCATAACTTGTGGAACAAGATATTACTATGTTATGGTTTCAAAAGGGAAAGAAATTTACATCAAGGTTCAAAGCCTTAAACCAATTTCTCCATTTTGGTCAAGGAGAAAAGCCTGAAATTACAATTAAAAAATAGCAGATCCTATTCGAAGTTACACTTTTCTTTTACCTTGAACAGATGTTCTTTGTAATAAACAATAAATACCATATTTTAGAAGAGTTACTTCAGTTAGCTACTTAATAGACAAAAAATACCGTTTTGCTCAAGGATAAGAAAATCTCTCTGTTCTGACCCATTTGTCATATGTTTTAAAGACAAGAACAAAGTAGACTTTGAATAATAATCTAATCTTTCCTTTGATTAGGAAAGAACAGTTTTAGAACTATCCTTACAATTCAATCTTTAAAACATATTAGAAACATTATAGCATATGATTTAAGCAAAGATTTTATATTCCTATGCTGTATATTTCTAATTCTATACCTACTGCCATAGATATCCACTAAGAAATAAAAATACTATAACAACTTAATATCTTACTTTAATCCTTTTTATCTAGATCTCTGGATCAGTCTGTTTTAAGGTGAAATTCTTAGAGTGCCTGAGTTCACAAATGTAAAATTTTCTTTTCCTCACATCTCGAAAACTATTTTTATTAAATAAGAAAAAAACATTTTTATTGACAAATAAAATCACCAAATCAATTTTCAAGTTATATACGAAATAACAAAGCATGCTAGTAATGCTACTATGGATGCAACTAACAGCATCATTCCACCAGGAGGAGTTTGTTCCCAAGAAATTCTTTATTCACCTTAAGTATCCAAGTCAGTAACAGAACCATGATTTTGATTCTGTGAATGTCACTTCTCAGCAACTAGAAAAAAAATGCATGAAGGTTGTGCATCATTAGGCAAGTTTATCTTTGGAAAACTTGCTTGAAATTAGAAAGTCTCTAAAATTCTTCATTATGTCTCTCCCCTCCAAAATACATGTGAAATATTACACTATTTCCTTCAGAAAAGAAAGTTCAAAAGATATGTATAATGAGCAGCCTTGAAACTACTTATTAGTCCGTATCCTGCACAGACAAGTAAAGCCCATTTTGCATAAGCCTAGCTTGTCATATAAAACTTGAGAGAAAAAGCACTCAGTTCTCTTGTTACATAATGGTGAAGTTACTACAAGTGATTACATATTTTAACTCTGTTCTCTTTCTGTTCTCCCAAGAACATTCTGACAAATAAAGAATTCACTTTTAACATGACAAATCAGTGCATATTGCTCTAGTCTGTCTAATCACAAATACATAGTACACATTCAGTGTCAAGTTTACCATAATACAAATAAATTATTGCCTAACCAAAGTGCTCAATTATTTTTTAGCCACAATGAAATAAATCTTTTATCAATATCACATGGCACTTATCTCAGACAGAGAACTAGGGAATCAACAATCTCTTACTTTAAACTTGTATTCAAGTAACATAAACCTGGACTTCATTTTCTTAATATCATCAAGAATTTAAGTGCTCAACTTTACCTCAAGGATGGTGATTTCAGTGGAGATACATACTCCCTTCCACCAACACAGAGTTTCTAGTTTGATCTTTAAAAGACAAAAAATACAAACTCTATTGCTAGCCAATACTTAAAGCCTTGCCACCTTGGTAGGAAATACTGGAGCTTAACTCAACTATCACAGACTTTTCAAAACCCCACAATTACACCCTTCACATCACAATGAGATGCTGGGAGATGACTTCAGCAGAGGTTTGGTTCTAAACACTAAAACTTATTGGTGTTCATTGTTTTGTTTTGTTTTTTCCCAAAGTATTCTTTATTTAGACCTTGACTAAAGATCTTTCAAGGGTACAGTAGCACCAAAGACAATGGAGAGGTTGAAAAAACTTTGGGGAAGGGGGTAAACTTGATAAAACTACCAAGTCAGGTAATTTTATAAACAAAATATTCAACTTGTCTATGTGAAATCAACTGATGGTAACAGTAGATGTGAGTTCCCTGCTATATCTAATAGGTCAAAATGTGTTGCAGAACTATGGGATGCAACAGTAGAAGATCTGGTTCCTACTTTCAAGAAGTTGAGGTGGGTCAGAACATGACATTTCTACCAAGTTGATAAACTTACTATGCTGGTGGAAGAAATGTCTAAAAACGTGAAACTAAGGATCTTTCAGTCAAAGAAAGGAAGCAAAGGTATATGCCAATTCATTTGAAAAAACAAGAATACGTTTACAGAGCAACAAATGCAAAAAGTTTAACTGGAGGAAAAGGATTCCAGGTCTCACATCTTCCAAACTAGACCAACAGAATGCTCAAAAACTAAATGTGACAAAAATACACTGTTAAGAAGTACATTTCAAAAACTCTTGTAGAAATGAACACTGATGGTGAGTTTTTGTTTTAATTTTTTTAATATGGTATAGTCAATGGAAAGGGTCTTGGGTCTGGTTTCTGCTTGCCCTACCTTCCTTATTCTGCTAGTGTGGATTAAATGAGATGTGAAGAGATCTTGTGGGGAGGGATGACTGGAAGAGTTATATGTGTTTGTATAACACAACAGCTAAGTTCCATAAGAGGAACTTTATCTGCTTAACACTTAGTATGCCACAGACTCTTATTAGGTAATGATCACAGATAAATTTGTAATATTAAAATTGCTTTGCATATATGACAAAAAACCAGTTCCATATTCCAAAGAGAATGAGTTAGTTCCATAATCACTGCACCTTACATAGTTTAAAAAAAAAAAAAGCTGAAGTCAGTTGAGATTCTACCATCTGGCCTGTCCTAGCCCTGACTCCACCAAATCTCATGAGCTAAAAATAACTAACATGACTGCCAAATGAAAAAAAAAAAGTTGGAGTTTTTTTTTTCTTAAACCCTGAGAGGTAGAGGAAAAAAACAACAACAAGGGTTGGGATCACTTCCACCACATCAAAGTTGAGAGCTAGCAAAAGCTCTCTTCCTATTTCAAAAACTAGCATGTAGGTAGCTAATGAGCCACATGGAATAAGAGTGGTTTGGGAGACAATAGTAAAAGTAATAGAGACAGCAAACATGCTATAATCACCAAGAACAAAAAAATGGCATAGGTGTCAAAAGAGGCCAAGATCAATAGGAAAATATCTCAGTTATGGACTTGAGCTATACTTTTAAATGAAATAATGAAACTGATCTCTCTCATACACTTGAAAATCATTTCAAAGCTAATAAAAAATTAAGGGTAATTCCACAAACTTTTCGATTATTCTTAATTAATCAAGGCCAATCTTATCAGCAAGCAAAAATTTCAATCTCAAGATGATAGTACTTCATTACATTAGCTCCTATGGTAGGATGGGGTTTGGTGACAAGGATACATTTCAGAGAAGAAACTGAAGTTCAAAGACAATTTGTCTGAGATGACATTTCAACACTTAGGGAGTAAAAAAGAAAAAAAGAAAGAAAGAAACTTATAGAAAGAGAAATGAAGACTCTCACTGCCCAGGCTGGCTAACCTGCTGTTTCTCTAAATAAACTTTTATTTCCAAATGTGATTTGTTCTATTCAATTAGACATTTACAAAATAATTCTCATCAAGGAATGGAAAGGGCAATGAACTGGAAAAAGAGAAATTTGATCCTAAATAGGCATGTAACAAGGCTGAAAGACTTAAATAGAAAAGTCTATATGTGAAGACTAGCAATGGACACTATATTTAGGTACTACTCTTAGATCCATATTCTAATAAATAAAAACCACTGTGTTCTAGGGACATGATAGATCTTCAAGAATAAGCTTCTAATGTGATCAAATTAAATGACAAACATGTATGTATATGTGTATATGCATATATATCCACTTATAAACAAATTTTTAAAAAACAGACAAATTGTAAACATTCCTATTCTTTAACATTACAGCAATTTAGAAATAAAACTAAGGTTTGTAGGCTATACAAAACTTCAGAAAAAAAAGTTGGAGGAAGAGTGGGTTGTATATTTGCCAACACAATTCTCAGAAAATCTTTCAGATTTTAGGCGATAAAGATTTCAGTCTTGAAAGACTGCATTTTCTGGAAATATTTCTCTAAAAGGAAGCAGAGCATCTACAGTCATTATTACAGTAAATACACCAATCACCTCTGCAAGATGAGGGGCAGCATATACCCGCTGGTGCTTTATTCTCTACTCCAACCAGGGCATGTGACCCTCCAGTCTCCAATTTCTTATTTTATCAATTTCCTGAGTGTCTACTATACTCCAAGTGCTAAGTCATCATGCTTTTTGTAAGTTCCACCTGCTTTTTTGTTGGCCTATAAGTGTGGCATCCTTTCTATGAGCTTACTTTTTACCTTACTCATTTCTATACAGATGCATCTAAAGAATATGGCATTTGTACTGGCAAATGTTGATCTGCAAAAATTCAATTTACATCCAAGTCATATTTTAGAAGTACTAGGTAAGCTATGCAAATTAACCATTCTAAAGTAATTACATAAATCTGAGTCCTCATTTGACAAGTGAGCTATGACAAATTTAAATAATTTATTATTTAAATAAATTACATTGTGAATCTTCTTGAAAAGCAAATTACTTCCTAACTTATCTTCTGTAAAAATCCAAGTTTTATAATAACAAGTCTACTTAAAGCTGAGGTTCTTAACCACCAGTCCCTGGATAAATTTCAGGAGATTGGAAAAAAATTATATCTTTATTTTCACTGATATTTAACTAAAACTAAGCATTTCATTCAATCATTTCAGAACATTATCCTGAGTTGGAGGTCCACAGGCTTCAAAAGACTATTATTCAAAGGGTTCCATGACACACAAAAGGTTAAGAACCCCAGCCTTAAAGCAAGTTACATCGATATTAATATAAACATTTGTTTGATATGTTTTCACACCTACTCAAGGCTGATCCCTCAACATAGCTGATAACAATGTCTGCAATAAAGATGGGAAAACTTTAAGTGGCTTCTTATTCTTGTGTTGAGGAGAAGAGGGTAATTTTTTTCCCTGGAAAATTGTAATTACACCTTGTCCGGAAGTAAATTCAAATAAACAAAAAAATTGTATATTATTGCCATGTTAAATTTGTCCTATTTTATTATTTAGGGTGGTTGGGAGGCTCAAGTGAAACAACAGATGTTTTGAAAAAAGTTAAGTGCTATACAAATTCAAAGTAGTGGTAATTTTTTTAGGTCCCATATTATTTTTTAAACATTTGCTTACTCTTCAGGATAACAGATTTGCTAAGGACTTACATTTTCCCTATAAAACAACAAAATCCATTTTAGAAATCATTTTACAAAAATGAGCTTCTTATAGAGATAGACTAAAGATTAGATTATTTGGTTAAGTAATCCCTGCACATGGTACACTAGAGAAAGCTAGCTGGCACCCTGCCAACACTGGGCCTACATGAACAAAGTTGTAACATGAGCAGGTTGTTTCTGAATGCATACATATATATATATATATACTTATTTCACTTTTATAGTAGGATAAAATTTGAGGGCATGGAGGAATATGCAATTTCCCACATATACTACAAGTCTTCTCTTTCTTTATTAGGGCTGTAGCTAAACATGAGAAAACTAGCAGCACTTGGCCAAGGGGGAAATATATTGTGTTTGATACCTACAATGTTATATACTAGTTTCTTATATTAATTAAGCACAAACAATGGTAATTGAAGCAACGGGTTAAAATATGCTTTCCCAGCATTTTAGAAAGTCTATTAAAACTAATCTAGTTTTTCCTATTGGTGTAAATAGAGCAAAGAAAGGTTAAATTTGCATAAGCTCATTTTATTAAATAAATAGCACTTTCCTAAGGAATGTTTGTTTTCCAAAAGGTGATCTTCACTAAAGAGTCCAAGAATCAAACCTACATTCACTGCTACATTTATTGCTCAAACATTCTAATTTTCTTATTCCCCCCTCCACAAAAACCAAACACTAAATAAAATGAATAACTTTCCACTTATTCAAACTATATGCCATTATAAAGAAAACACTTACATTTGACCTTGAGCAGTAAGCTTGCACCAATCATATGAAATGAAGCAAATATCTCTCCAATTACCTTTTAGGACAGTATGAACAGCACTAAGGGTTTGGGGGAGGGGAAAGTTGTAAAGGTAGAATGTCTTACTTTACAGGATAATCAAAAGCTTTTATTCTCAACTTTGCTTTTTTTGTTTAGCAGTTAAAAGTAGATATAGTATTAAAAAGTTTGAAGCTAATTTATACTGTACTTTAAACTTGCTTTTAACACAGGGAAATGAAAACTATTTCATGCTTTTTCTGCTAACTACAAAATCAAATTGATAATTTAGAATTAAATGGTTTTTTTAAAACCCCAATTTTTATTATTTAGGCTAAACAAAGGACCAAGCAACTCAAGTTTCTTAGATGTGAATGACATCACTCTCAAATATTTCTCGGCAATGCCTACCACCAAGTTGAACTCAAGTGACCATGATATCTAGATTCCAATTAATTTGTATAACTTACTAAGGAATAAGCTTAAAGTTGATAACGGACACCACATTTCACAAATTCCACTTCTATTCAGTTTGATTCTGGTTCAGTACCTGCCTTATTTTTCCTGGAAGAATGTCTCCTATTTAGAGGCTAAGAAGCAGAAACAGTTCTAGAGGTTCCATACATACTAGAAAGGTTTTCTCTGGGGCTTCTTTCAGCTTTAACTGAATTCACACAGCTGGGACCCAGATTGGCTTGAGGAGTAGGCAAAGCAGGGAGAAAAGATTTTAAAATGCACTTTGTGCATTTCATAGTTAAATATCTGAGTGTGAACTTTCTGTTTTTCAGGCCTTGAAAAAAATCTAAATTTTTACTGAAATTCTTCCATGTTGACTAGCCAGTCTTTGTAGCTTTTATTGACTAGTTTTCTAAAACTGTCAAATGGAATCATATTTCAATCTCAGACAGCATCCTTACCCAACAAACCGTCAAAACTGTACAAATGCAAGGTATTTCTGTTAGAGAAAGAGGAAAATTACAGTATTTCCCAATGGAAACAACTGACTGAAAATCTTATAAACTGACAGGAAAATCCAATGGGATTGCTAATTTCCTCTGCACCGCTTTGGATAGAATCTCATTCTGAATTGCTGCATAAAGCTATAGAATTGGGACGACACACTCACTGGAGAAAATTCCATAGCACTTTGAAGAGAATTCTCTTCATTTTATGCCTTTCAGTTTACTCTTGATGCATTCTGAGCCCACAGGGATTGTAAAGTCTTCCTGGTCCCCAGGTTAGGAAAATGCATTTGTTCTGCATTAGCCAGTGAAAAGTTTCACTTAAAAAGAAACACATAACTTAATTTCCTAAAAACCCAACTAATAAGGACAGCTGTGTACATTAGCAATCTTCATCAATATGGCCTCTAGGAGTAATCAGTGGGAGGGGGAGTTTGCGTGTGTGTGTCTGTTTGAGGGGTGGGGTGTGTGTCGATGAGAGTGTGTGTCCGTGAGTTGGACGAGTGTGTGTGTGTGTGTGTGTTGAGTGTGTGTGTGTATGTATGTTAAAAGAGGCTGTGTGTCTGTGTTGCCAGGCTTAGAGTAGCAGAGAAAAGTGGAAACCCGAGGAAAGCGAAAGTCGCAAGACGATAATAAAACCGGGGTGGGGGGGGGGGGTTAATGCAAGAAAAAGGAGACCGACAAGCTTTTGAGAAGTGTGCCTAAGTTTAACCTGAGTTCAAATCCAAACCGCAGGCAATCGAGAGAACCCAAGTGGCAGAGGGGAACCAAGACCAAGGCGGTTGCAAACTCCCCTACTGAGAAAGGGAAGGCCAGGGCAACTTTCCCTCCAGGAGGCCTTCAATACTTCGGGTGGTTCGAAGATTGGATTGCGGGGGGGGGGGGGGGTCGTGAACAAAAACACCACCATCTCAGCACCTACAACACCTCTTGCACCCCGAGGGATGAGGGCAAGCCGGAGGTGGCTGGACGAGGAGTGACTGCGGCCAGGAGGAGGAAGGAGGAGCCCGAGCCGGAGCCGGGACCGGGGCCGGGGGCCGGGGGCCGGCGGCGGGCGCTGCGCTTACCTTTAAGCTGGGGCAGGGGCTGCAGCTCGGGCAGGTTGCTCTGACAGCGGAACTGTGACGAGCCCTGCGCGCGCTTCTGCCTCAGCGCCTTGCGCACCGATTTCCGGGTGAAGCCGTCCACTTTCTCCGAGGCTGAGATGGCGGCGCTGGCCGGGGACGACGACGACATCGCGGCCGCCGAGCTTGGCAGCTCAGGCTGGCGCTGCATGGAGGCGGCGGCGGCGGTCACGACAGAAGGAGGAGGAGGAGGAGCGGAAGGCCCCCCTGCGGGCCCCGTCACCCCCAACTGCCCGCACCCTCCCCGCCTTTAGCTCCCGCGCCGCCGAAGCACCCCGTCTCTCCTCCTCCTCCTCCTCTTCTCGCTCCTCCTGCCCCGGGCCGGCCGGCCGCCCTCCGCCTGCCCTCAAATCTTCAGAGCCCCATCTCGGGCCGGGTCCCAGCGCCGCACGCGCTCCTCCCGGGCTGCGAGAAGTTGGGGGCTGCGGGCGTCGAGGGCGGGCGGAGCCGAAGGGAAGTTCCTCGGAGTGCTGGGAGGAGAGGACGTGGAGAGCCGTCCAGCAGAGTGCCTCAGTTGCCTCTGCCGGTGCTGGTGCTGGTGCTCCTGCCGGGAGGCTCCCCCGCCGCGGCCATCCCGGGGCTCGTCACGGCCCGAGCTGCTGCTGCCGCTGTCCCCCCCACTCCCTCGGTGTCTCCTTGCTCCTGGTCAGTGGCCGCCCCTCATTCCCGGAGCAGGAGGTGGACCCGCAGTCCCTGACCCTCCACACCACTCCCAGCTCACCGCCGCTCGGCTCCGCGCCGCCAAGTTCAAACCCCCCTCCCCCACCCCGCCCGCCTGCCAGTCTACAGCCCACGGCCAACCCCCGCAGCGCAGCGACCGCTACAACTTGAGAGGGTGGTGGATACTGGGGAGGGTGTGTGCGCCCGCGCTCCTAGCCTGGAGTTCGCCGAGCGAGAGGGAGGGGCCTGCGGCGGGGGAGGGGAAGAGCAAGCCGAGGAGCAAGAGGAGCTTGTGTTTCTGACGAAAACCGTGAAGCTAATTAAGGCTCCGGGGGAATGGGGGGGAGGAGGCTAAGAGGGGATAGAACCTATAAAGGAGTAGTGAACTAAACAGAAGTGACAGGCACTACCCGCCAATGCAAACCGAAGCCATCGGAGAGAGGAGGGACACGCCTAACTGTCAATCAAACCGCTTAGGGTAGCCCTTAGAAAAGCTCGGTAGAGACTGAGGCTTGAGTAGGGAGGGCAGAGTGGGAGGGGAAAGAGGGTGGGGCTGCTCTGTGACGGACATCTCTCTCTACTAATCGCCGATGGAGGGAGGGAAGCGCGCTGCTAGCGTCACAGCAGTGGAACCAATACTCCTGAGTGGGAGAGGGGAGGTACCGTCACCCCCAACACACAAACGCACATACACACATACATACACACGTGTGTTCGTGTGCGATTGCTTAGGCGCCTGTTAATTTTCCGATAGCCAATGAAAGAACAGGGAGACTAGAAAGGGGTAGGGGGATTGGCGTCGCCGGACACTCTCCTCACCCCCTCCCGCCCACGTCCTGAGCCCGCTGGCCAATGAGCGACTGAAGCGACTGACAGCAACCATAGGGACGGGCATGGGGAGGAAAGAGCGCCAGGTGATCAATCAGTTAGAAGGGCAGCATCACCGTCCAGTCGGGGCAGCAACGGGCACTGATTGACAGCCTGCGGGGATCCTGGGGGAACACGAGGGGAGGGAAGGGAAGGATTCCAAGGGCGGGCGTTGGAGATAAAACCCTTCCCCAAAGTTAAGTGTTTTGGGGAATTCACGCGCCTCCCCATCACCGGCTCTTTATGAGCACGTGCTCTAGGTTGTGAAGTATCCGCACATCTTTCCAAAAAAGCTCCAAGGCTGGCATCCTCCAGTCAGCTCTCTTGGACTGAACATGAGGTTCTCCACCCCTTCCCCAATTCAAGGCCTGCAAATACTAACCAACCAGAGAGGATATATTCACTTTAAAAAACAAAAACAAAAAAACCTGGTTTATTTATTCAGAAACTTGCATATACCCTTGGCCTGACCTTGCTTCCTGCTCATTACATACTTTCTCCAAACTATCTTTTCAATAAAGTGCAAATTCTTTAGCCAGGGCTTCAAAGCCTGGCCTTAAAGACCTTTCTAGTCCTTGTGGTACCATTCCCCTAGGAGAGATTCTTTCCCTGGAGGTCACGTCTAGATTTCAGGGAGTCTGTGAACTTGGATGGGAAAAAAATACATCTTTATTTTCATTAACCTCTAACTGAATTTGAACATTTCCTTCAATTATGCATTTAAACAAAAACTTTATTCTAAGAAGGGATGCAACAGCTTAACTCACCAAACTGTCAAACGGGTCCATGACACACACAAAAAATTTTAAGAACCCCTGAATACGAGAGATCCATTCATTAAACAGACCAATCTATTCACTTTACCAAAATATACCTTGATTTTCCCCCCTATGTGATTTTCCTTCTACTTAAGGTAGGCACGGCTAGGATAGGGCACTGGGCTGAAGTCAGGAAGACCTGAATTCAAATGTGACCTCAGACACTTACTAGCTCTGTGACCCAGGGCTACTAGCTTAACCCTGTTTGCCTCAGTTTCCTCATCTGTTAATGAGTTGGAAAAGGAAATGGCAATCCACTTCAGTGTCTTTGCAAAGAAAACCCCAAATAGAGTCTCCACAAATCAGCCAGGACTCAACAACAATATAGGGGTTCTTAACCTAGGGTAAAGGAACTTTTTTTTTTTGTTTTGGTTTTTTTTGTTTGGGTTTTTTTTTTTGAGGTAACAGAGAACTGTCAGTTTATTTTTTTATTTATTTTTTTATTAATTTATTTTGATTTATCAATGATCATTTCCATATGCTTTTGAGTTTAAAATTTTTCTCCCCCTTCCTCCCCACCACCCTTCCCAAGATGGCACACAATCTGATATAGGCTATACATTTATATTCTTGTTAAACATTTTCACATTAGTGATGTTATAAGTAGAAATTAAAGCCAATAGGAGGAAACATCAGAAAGCGGAAACAAAACTCAACAGAAGAGAGAAAAAATAACAATTTGGCTTCCATAGTTCTTTCTTTGGGTGTGGATAGCATTTTCCATCACAAGGCCTATGGAGATGTCTTAGATCGTTGTATTGCCAGGAAGGGTTAAGTTTATCAATATTAGTTATCACACAATGTGGCTGTTATTGTGTACAACATTCTCTTGGTTCTGCTCCCTTCACTCAGCATCAGACCATACAAGTCTTTCCAGGTTTTTCTGAAGTCAGCCTGTTCATCATTTCTTATAGCACAATAGTATTCCATCACATTCATATACCACAACTTGCTCAGCCATTCCCCAAATGATGGGCATTCTCTCAATTTCCAATTCTTTGCCACCACAAAAAGAGCTGCTGTGAATATTTTTGTACATGTAGGTCCTTTTCCCATTTGTGTGATCTCTTTGGGATATAGCCCTAGAAGAATGCACTTATTTTTTTAAAAAATATTTTGATACCTGCATTTCAATATAATTAGTTTCCTTTGTGATCCTATGTATTTTATACATTGTTCTGAAAAGGGGTCCAAAGTCTTTACTGCAATGCCAAAGAGGATATGATATTAAAAAAAAGTTTATAACTCTTGGCCTAGAACCTGCTCTTACTCCCACAATCTATATCACAGGAGCTGGACCTGAAGGTGAGAGGACCTGGGTTCAAATCAGAGGCAGCAAGGTGTATAGTGGATAAAGGGCTGGGCCTGGAGTCAGAAAGACCTGGATCAACTCCAGCTTTAGACATTTACTAGTTCTGCAACCGTTGGTGTCATTTAACCTCTGTCTGCCTCAGTTGCCTCAAATGTAAAATGGGGATAATAATAATAGTCCTATCTCCCAGGGTTGTTGTGAAGATCAGTTGAGATACCTGTAAAGTGATGAGCACAGTGCCGACACACAGTAGGTATTTAATGCTTATTTACTCCTCTTCATACCAAATCCCAGTTATGCCTCTTTCCTGTATGACCTTGGGCCAGTCTCTCTAGGCTTAGACTTCTTTATCTGTTAAAGGAGAGGAGTTGGTCTCTGAGATCTCTTCCAGCTCTAAATCTGTGACTCTGTGATCTTAGGAGGTATTTCAAAATGCTTGCCTAGATCAAACCCTGCCTTGAAGACGCCTTCCCTGATTAGCCTAGTCCTGCTTTTCATGACCTTCTATTGCACTTATTAGTTGTCACACTCATACATCTGACTGATGCTGTATTTATCAAGACTTGGGGTAACATAATAGAAGAGGCACTGGATCCAGAATAAGATGGCCCAAGTTCAAATTTGGCTGTGCTACTTATTTGTCAGATCTTAGACAAGTCACTTGAAGGTCTCAGTTCTCTCACCAGCTGCTCCCTAATTTAACACTTTCACTCCAGGTTTAGGGCCTTAGAGGGTAGTTGTTACTTTGGATTCTAAGGATAACTCTATGTGTGGCTATTCCTACAAATATAATTTCTGAGCCCCCATTGATATGCTTCCCATAAATGGTAAGCCAGTAGATACAATAAACTCTTAGCAAAGGCATTTACTAAGATGATGAAGTAAAGATATACCTACAAAACATTTACTCCATAAACCTGGGGCATACTCTCCCACAAATACACTCAGCTTCAATGGGAAAAATAGGCTTAAAACTTGCAGCACAATGGTAATGAGACCCATACATTAAGGAAGCTATATGATCTATAGCCATATGATCCTATGATCTAAAGTTCTTATTTTTCCTTTTAGATTGTAAAGTCTTAGAGGATGTTCATATTTTCTTCATCATGATCCAATTTATTGCACATAGTATTTAATAATTTTTTTTAAATGACCGATTCTTGGTATCCTTTATAATATCTGTTTTCATTCAGGGCTTTTTGGATATTAGTTGATGTCAGTTCTAAGATCTGTAATAGTATCTTTTGGTAATGAAGAAAGAATCATTGTCATTAATTTAAAACAAGGAGGGATCTTAGAGCCCATTTAGTCCAGCCTCTTCACAGATAAGAGAATTGAGGCTCAAAGGGATGAAATGATTTGCCTATGGTCATAAAGGTAGTAGGTGGCTGGTTTCCTTTCAGCCCTATACCACCAAAGTTGAAAGAGCACTCTACAAGGAATCAGAAGTCCTTGTTCTGATATTCACTAGCTGTTAGCAAGTTACTTAACCTTTCTAGTCTCTCCTTGGACCTCATTATCCTTAGTGATCTCTTAAGCCCATGAATTTTTATTATACTTGAATAGAATACAAGAGGCAAAACATATTCAAGAGAGGTAATATGGTTCAGTAGAAAGAAAACTGGTTTTGGATTTAGAAGAAATCTAGGTTTAAATCCTTCTCTTGTCACTTACTGGCTGTGTAAATGTAGGTAAGTGACTAAAAATCTTGGAACTTCAATTTCTTAATTTTTAAAATGGGGAAAATAATATTTGTTCAACTTACTTCAGGGTAGTTCTGAGGAAATTGCTTTGTAAAACTTCAGGCACTGTCTTAATCTGAGTTGTTATACAACAGAAAACAAACAAATACAGTACATAACTAGTTGCAGATGTATAAAGCTACATTTATGAGTGTTGGGATGGGGTAGCTGGAAAAATTGGAGTAACTAGAATGAGTTGGAATTAGTCTTGGAAAACTTTTTGGAAGAGATGATTTTAAAGCAGAATTTTAAAGGAAGAAAGTATGTTCCAGATGGGGAAAGTCAGGATTCTATTGGACAAATTAGTAATTACCCAGTAGAGGAAATTATAATCCCTGTGGACAAAACTGAAAATGTGGTGTGTGTGTGTGTGTGCCTACATGTGTAAGCGCATTAAGGAAAAATACTGTCCAGCACCCCTCCTCCCCTTACCCAGCCACATGTTTTTTAGTCTACTTTCAGGATATCTGCTTCTGTAACAGAACTATTTCAGTGATTCAGTGATTCAGTGATTCCGTTGCACATGACATTTTCTCTGTATCTGATCCTGATTTTGATAACAAAAAGGATTTTAGGTAGAGTGGAGGGAAGTGCCCGTGTTGACAAATACCTCTAGCATATTTCAGTATATGTGGCAGATTGAAAATAGGGAAATGTAACAACAACAACAGCAACAACAACAATTTGTATAATACTTTGTGGCCACAAAGCATTTTACACTATCTTATCTGATTTGCGCCACCACCCTGGGAGGCAAGAATTGCAAGTATTTGTGTAATAAGAGCCATCCCATGGAGCATGCTCAGAGACACTCTTCCTGGTTATATTTGACCACAAAGGATCTTTGGGGTGTGCTTTCTACCATGTAGTGCCCCAGTACTGAAAAAAAGCTTGGCATTTTGGTATGATATGGCAAACACTAAGAAGTATTATGGTTGTCTCTCCATCCCATGACAGCAGCAAGAAGGCAGGGGGCTGCATCAGTTGAGAGAAGAGACTGCTTTTGGTTCAATTTCCTTGCTTCTACTCTCCCATATGGCAGGTAGTTTATTCTGTTTTTAGACTCCCATGAGGGAGGTAGAATGTTAGTCCATGAATAGAGCAGTGGGACTGTAGTAAGGAAGATCTTATTTCAAATTTTACCTTAGACACTAGCTGTATAATCTGGACAAGTCACTTAACTGCTACCTGCCTCAGTTTCTTCAAATGTAAAATGGGGATAATAATAGCACTCACCTCCCAGGGTTGTTGTGATGATCAAATGAGACAATATTTGTAAAGTGCTTAGCTCAGTGTCTGGCATGTAGTATGCACTTAAACCCTTGTTTCTTTCCCTTTTTTTCTCCCACCTCCATTCCTACTTGGAGCATAGACTCAACTAAGTGAGCTTGGGCCCATTGCTGTCTTTTTCACTTTGTGTTTCCTTTTCTGAGGAGGTGACTGAGCATCAACCTCAGGGTGGATCTGTCTAGGCTTGGAGATAACCTTGTAAGTACAAAAGGTCTGACGTCCTAGGCCTACTGAAAGAAGCTTACTGGTAGCAAGGAGAATTTCTTTATCCAAAAAGATAACCACTAACAAGAAGAAGATTGGCCCAGACCAGACCCATTTTACCACAAATATGTACTGGGAGTTGGTTTGAGAAGGTGAAATGCAAAATATCTAATCAGCAGTCCTGAAAGTTTCTTTATCTTCTTTTAACATTTAAGTATCAACCTCCCAGCAGATTTTTAATAGTAGTTACAAATTATTACTGGATCCTGTTTTAAGTCATTGTGAGTGTTTTATACTTAGCGTTTCTTTTGTGCGTAGGAATAAAATACCTGTCCCATACCTGATTCATATTGTACATTAAATACCTTTGCATTGGCCACTTTGGGGAGACCTAGATTTAAGCCATAATTTAAACTTTAAATAATGTCCCTTGTGTGCTAGGGTGGAGACTTAACTTGCAGAAGTGTGAGAAAAAAGAGAGTAAGTCTTCTCACTGTAGGCTAGGCTCCCAGAGGAATAAATCCAGTGCTATTGAATGCTTGAATCCAGAGAAAAGGGAGTACCTTATGGAGAGGAGCAGGCACAACGACCTAATCCCTGTCCACTCAGTAGCAGATGCTTATTTGTTACTGCAGCACCCCCATTTTATACATGGGGAAGTCAATATGACCCTTAAAGAGAAGAATATCCTTGAGTTGTTTCCTATATATAATGTGTATGTTTGTGTCTGTGGGTTTTTCATGTATATATCTTTTGTGTGTTATATGTTTCATTTATATAACTTTCATTTTGACTTTATTTTTTATTTTTTTTTTGGTGAGGCAATTGGGGTTAAGTCACTTGCCTAGGGTCATACAGCTAGTAAGTATCATGTGTCTGAGGCCAGATTTGAACTCAGGTCCTCTTGACTCCAGGGCCTGTACTCTATCCACTGGCTTTAATGTTTTAAACCAGGCTTGCAGATAGACATCAGCTTCTAAATGTTGTAACCAGTCCACCCAACCTTTACTAGCTTTCTTGTCTCTCATGTCAAGAAGAATTATTAAAAAACGGTTCTAGTATTTTAAGTTTTATTTTCAGCACTTTTGATTTTTTTAAAATTTCTAATGTTTTTTCAAGTCCAGAACTTTCATATTAATTAATATTAATATGCATGATTGTTTTACATATGCATATCTATATCTTCCTTTCCTCCTGTAGAAAAACTGAAAAGAATTAAGAGAACAACCAGAAAACATGACAAAAGTTTAAAGGAATTGGATTTCTGTTCTTTAGAAAGGAGAAAACTTAGGGGTGATTTAATTTCTGTTTCCAAGTACAGTGTGTGAAAAGGCCTGGATGAGTAGGCTGAAATTATTCTCCTTATCTGTGAAATACTAAACAAGAGGAAATGAACTTTAAATTAAAAGCAGAAGATATTGCTGTTAGACATAATGAGCTTCTTTCCTGTTAGGTGGCAAAACAATTGAAGGGGCTACTGAGTCAGGTTATGAAAGCTCCCTCCCTGAAAGCATTCAGCAAAAGAAAAAATGACCACTGGTCCTGATGGTTGAAACATTCATGTATTTGATTCACCAGTGCCCACCTACTATGTACAAGAGGCACTGTGCTTTTGGATTCCAGGAGTGGCAGCAGTGGTGGGGGAGGGGGGAGGGGGAGATGGTAAAGGAAGGAATAAATCAAAAAGTATGAATAGAATTTCATGAAAGGTACAGAGATTCGTGGGTGATAGGCCTATAATCGGTAATTAAGGGGGAGTGTAGGGATGTTTGGAGATCATTCCTAACATGAAAGGATGATATCATGGAGAGCAACCACTGTGTTCCACAAAATGTTCCCTGGTAGCTCTTCCATACAGAAAATGTGCTTATTCACCTGCCAGAACGGAGGGGATTATTTACTGAGGTCTCTTTGATTCCTATGATTCTATGTTTTTTCTTGTGTCTGCCTTGGAGTTTTTTCGTGATAATCCATTTCACTTTCAGAAATGGTTCTTTGATGTGCTCTCTCACTTCTGGTGCTTCTCATTAATCTTTCATAAAGGTCAATGTGGGAGCCAGATGTTCTCCCCATTCCCTTTCTCTGCTACCTTCTCTAGGTTTGTTTTTTGTTTTTTTTAATGGAGCTGGAAAGAAAGGGATTTTCAACACCAAGACCTTTCTTAATCAATGATACGAATCCTATAATGCTGCTTATTTGAGGTTACAGTGTCTGGTTCTTAAAAGTGAAATAGTTTGTAGAGGGATAATAAGTATATATACCATGTTTTAAATCAAGTGGGAATCAGAGAAGAAACTTAGACAAGGAATATACCTCAGAGGACAAATTATAGGCAGAGAACTCAAAGCAATTCAGATAAATTAGTCAGCAAATACTTATTGAATACCCACAATGTTCGAGGAATATGCTATGCCAGGCACTATGCTAGGCCTTACATGAGATACATAGAATACAGTCCCAATCCTCAAGAAGCTTACAATATCATTGAAGAGCTAAGGCATATACACATAAAAAATATTATGAATATAAGAGAATAGATGATATGACTGAGAAATGGTTTAGACAGTATGAACTCAGGGAGTTCAGAGAAGGGAGATAGCATTTTATGTAGAGGTGGCCAGGATATGCTTCCCAGAAAAGGCAGCAAGTGAGCTTTATGTGGAAATGTGAGTAGAATTTCAGTAGGCAGAAAGGAGTGACAGGAGCATTCCAAGAGGGCCAAATGGCATGATGGTGATATAGCCAATATGGACTAATTATTTGCATGCTCTTTGATAATGTTTTTGGTTCAAGCAGAGTATTATCATGAAATTAGCTAGCTGCCTCCTTAGGCTGCATACCAGAATGTAGTAAGTACTAGAAAGTATTAACTCCACCCCTCTCACTGTATCGGATGGACTATCTGTCGTTCAAAGTGGGGCTAAAGGGGATACAAATGGGGAGAGGGTTCTTCCCTTCACACAGCCTTAAAGTACTAAACATCTGCACATGTGAGATTGGATCTCCTACCTCCACCCTTGTCCAGGGGAGAAAAAAATTTTTTTTTAACTTTAATTTATCAAATGTCCTTTTCCTGTTTCAGTATTGGTTCATGTATGGGGGTTTTACAGTCTGTCCATTTGCATGAAAACCTAAGTAAGGAACTAGGAAAACAACATACTATAACATCAACATTGTAAAAATGAGTAATTTCTGAAGAAGTCTGATCAGCACAGTGATCAACTGTATCTACTTTATCATCCCTTATAATCAACACACTGGAGTCTTTTCTATGGATTTTTTAATATTTTGCATTACTGGTACAATATCAGGATATCCCTTCTGGTTCTCTTGACTTAACTGACCTACAAATCCTCTACCCCTCAGTTCTTTCCCAGGGCATCACTACCTATTAGCTAGCTCCACTACCTATACTCTCCCCTTTTCCCCATCTTTACCCCTTGATGAATTCAACTCTACACTAACCTCTTCTCTTGAGTCCCTTGCCCCCTAATCATAATGTCAATTGTGCCCTGCCAAGCCTCAGCCTTGTATTACTCTTGCCATATACTGCCTTCTCTCCTAAACATGGGCTGCTAAATGAAGGTGGAGAAAATCATGCAACTATACATTTATACTCCATAAATTTATACTGCATAATCTCAACTGGACCCTCGCTCCTGCTAGGCAATCCTTTTACATTTCTGTAATCAACTCACTGCTCTTTACAGAGACTCTTCCAAATCTTTTCATCCCTCCTCAAACCTCCAATGGTTCCCATTCTCCCCACCTTCTCAGCTTGAGAATCTTACCTCACATTTTACTGAAAAAAAGTGAGGTCATTTGCTGAGATCTCACTATCTCTTCTCCTCTTCACCTCATAATACTCTAGTGCCTTCTACCATTATCTCTTCCTTCACTCCTGGCTCACAGAAGGAGGTGGCCCTTCTCCTTGCCAAGGCAAACCACTCTACCTGCACAAGGGATATCATTCCATCCTGTCTCCTCCAACAAATTACCCCCCCCATCATCTCTACTCTCTCACTTACCTTTAATCTCTCCTTATCTACTGGCTACTGCCTACAAACATGCCTATGTTTCCCCTATCCTCAAAAAACCCTCACTTAATCCTTCCATCCCTGCTAACTATTATCCCATATATCTTCTGCCTTTTGTGGTTAAATTCCTACAGAAAGCCATCTACAATAGGTGCCTGCACTTCTTTTTCCCTTATTTTCGTAACTATCTACAATTTGGCTTCCAACCTTATCATTCAACTACAATTCTTCTTTCCAAAGTTATCAATGATCTTTTAATTGCCAATTACAATGGACTTTTATCAATCCTTGTCTTTCTTGACCTCTGTGTAACCTTTGAAATTGTTAATCATCCTCTTCTCCTTGATACTCTCTTCTCTCTAAATTTTCATAAGACTACCCTCTCCTGGTTCCCCTCCTGCCTTTTTGACCAC
The DNA here is from genome assembly GCF_900497805.2 of Vombatus ursinus. Taxonomy (NCBI): domain Eukaryota; kingdom Metazoa; phylum Chordata; class Mammalia; order Diprotodontia; family Vombatidae; genus Vombatus; species Vombatus ursinus. Next base: position 40,511,277 of record NW_020954576.1, read on the forward strand.
TTCTCAATCTCCTTTTCTGGATCTTCATCCAGATCATGCCCACTAACTGTGGGTATAATAGAAGACTCTATCCTGAGCCCTTTTCTCTTCTCCCTCTATACTACCTCACTTGGTGATTTCACCAGTACCCATGTATTCAATTATCAACTCTAAGCTGATAATTCTCAAATCCAATTATTTAGTTAGCCCTACCTTTTCTGATAACTGTTCGTTTTGAATTTCCAATTCCTTATCAGACATCTTGAACTACGTTTCCAGGAGACATCTTAAATTCAAAATGTCCAAAACTGAACTCATTATCTTTCCTTTCAAATACTCCCCCCTTCCCTATTACAGTCAAGGGTACCACCATGCTCCCAGTCCCCCAGGTTTGCAATGTAGGTTTCATCCTCTAGTTCTCACTATCTCTTCCCATATCCATTCTATTGGCAAGACCTGTTGATTTTACCTTTGCAACACCTCTCCAATACTGCCTCTTCTTTCCTCTAATTCTGCTACCACACTGGTGCCTCCTCACGTCTGAGTTATTATAATAACCTGCTGGTTGGTCTCCAGGCCATAAGCCTCTCCCCATTCCAGTCTGTCTTCCACTCAGCCACCAAAGTGATTTTCCTAAAGTGAATATCTGAACATGTCACCTCCTTCCCCCTACTCAATAAACTGAAGTGACTCCCTATCACCTCATCCTTTGGCATTCAAAGCTATTCATAACCTGATACCACCCCCCTCCCCAGTTTTTCATATACCTTATACCCCACCATATACATTCTCTGGTCCAGTAACACTCTTGCTTCTTGCTGTTCCTCTAACAAGACACTCCCATCTCTTAGCTCCAGGCATTTTCTCTGGCTGCCCCTACCCACTCATGCCTAGAATGTTCTGTCTTCTCATCTCCACCTCCTGGCTTCCTTCAAGTCCCTCCTAAAATTCCACCCTCTGGGAATAACACTTCCAGACCTCAAATTATATTATAAAGCAGCAGTTATAAAAATCATCTGATATTAAGCGAGATCAATTGAACAGAGTAAATAAGGAAAAATCAGGAACAATAGAACTCAATAACCTAGGATTTGATAAAATAGAAAACAAATCACTAAGTAAAAGTCCTTATTGAATAAAAACTTCTGGGAAAACTGGAAAGCAATCTGGCAGAAATTAGGCTTAGCTCATATTCTTACACCATATTCCACAATACATTCAAAATGGATGGCAACCTTAATATTAAAGATTATACTATAAAAAGTTTAAAAGAAAAACAGATATTATAGCTCTCACAGCTATGGGTAGCAGATGTATTCTTAACCAAACAGGAGATAGAGGCAGTTACAAAAGATAAAATAGATAACTTTGATTATATGAAATTGAAAAACTTAGGCAAGAAAAAATTAATGCTAGGATTAAACCTAGGATAAGGAAAGTGATGGAATGAGGAAAAAATTTTAGATCAAATTTCTCTGATAAGATTTGATATATATTTATATATATACATACATATATACATATATGTACACACACATATATACACATGTTTTATATATATAAATTGCTTGTGTATCAAGCTATATAAGCAATTAATAAATATATACATGTGTATGAACAATAGTCATTCCCCAACAGATTAGTGGTCAAAGGATATGAACAAATGGTTATCAAAAGAATTGCAAAGCATTCACAACCACATAAAAGAATGCTCCAAATCACTAATAAGAGAAATGAAAATCAAAATAAACCTTATATCCTGAAAATTTGCAAAACAAACCTTATATCCTGAAAATTTGCAAAAATGACAATATTCCATGTTGGAGGGATTGTAGAATGATGGAGCTATGAAATGGTACAATCTTTTTAGAAAGCAATTTGGAATGATACAAATAAAATGACTAAAATGTCCATACCCTTTGAATCAGAGATACCATTATTGGTCTTATCCCCCTAGGAAGCCTTTGGAGAAGAAAGTCTCCATATATACCAAAATATTTATAGCAGCACTTTTTGTGATATCAAAGAATTGGAAACAAAGTAGATGCCTGCAAATTGGGAAAAGCTGAATTTTGGTACATGAATGTAATTAAATATTACTATACTGTAAGAAATGATGGGTGTAACAAATACAGAGAAGCATGAGAACTCTGTGGACTAATAGTGAAATAAGCAGAGTAAAAAAAAAACATACACAGTAACTACAACAATCTAAATGGGAAGAGCAACTACATACCAAGGAATCAAAAGTGAATTTAACAAAATTACAAAGATCAAGCAGGACTCAAATGAAGAGCTATGAAAGGACACTTCCAACCTACCCCTTTCAGGAGATGAAATGTCTACAGGTGTTACACGTTGTACATTTTCAGACTTTTTCAATGTATTGATCAATTAAACTGATTTTTTTTCTCCCTCCCCCCAAAATACCGTATGTCATATGAGCTGGCTCTTTGGGAGGAGGAAAGGGAGGAATACTTGGGATATCTATGATGATGTAAGAAACAAAAGTGAAACTTTTACAAAACTTATGAAAACTTATTTAAAAACAAAGTTTGAAACTTAATAAAAATTTACTTGAAAAAATTTAAACCCCACATTCTAAAGGCAGCCTTTCCCCAACTCTCTCAATTCTAGTATCTTCTCTCTGTTGATTATTTCCTATTTATCTTGTGTGTAGTTTGTTTTTTAGTGGTTGTTCGCACAATGTCTCCCCCATTAGACTATGAGCTCCTTGAGAGCAAGACCATATTTTGCCTTTCTTTGTATCTTTAGCAGTTAGTACATCACCTGTGCTAAGGCACATGAAAAGTGCTTAATAAATGTTTGACTGATTGACGGACTTTCCTGGCTACGTCTGTTCTTACTTGATAATGTCTTTCATACTACTTCATTCTCAAAAAAAATTTTTTTTAAATAATAGGTTACTCCCATACATATACTAATGCTTGATTGCTTTCTGAAGTTGTCCAGACATGATTAAGAGTAATGATCACATACCAGGATAAAAAAGAAGAATTTGGGAGCAGAATAATGGTCAGCCTGGAAGATCTGCATCCTGGAAATGGTGAAGTTGATATGACAATTAGAAATTTGGGTGGGGAAAGCAGATAGAAAAGCCTGACCAGAAAGAAGGAAAGTTGTTTGGGTCTATACGACTCTATTTTGCAGTCTTTGATACAGCAGATATATAGATCACATTATCACACTGAAGGGAAGGAAGAGTCCCTGAGAAAGAGTTGTGAGGTAAAAAAGGGTCTGGGAACAGAGCCCTGAGAGATGCCCACCCACAGGAAAAGGGAGAATGAAGTGCTGATACAGAAAAAGCTAAAGGAACAGATGGGTTGCTAAAATGAAAACAAGGAAAATACAATTCCACAGATGCCTAGGGAGGAAGGGGGCATGGAAGAAGAAGAAATGGTCTGTGTCAGTATGAGTGAAATAATGATTAGAATGAAAGAAAATTTGGTTTGGCCAGGAGACAATTGATTATATGATTTTCGAATGAGAAGTTTCATCAGCATAAAAGTCAAACAGAATGAAGGTCACATTGTGAATGAGGGCAGATTTTTTTTTTAAATAGGAGATACCAGGATAAGCAGGAATGCAGAAAAGCAAAAACCAGAAGAGGAATAAAGGTAAGGGGATGAGTATGGCAAAAGCTTGATGAAAGGAGAGAGCATTAGAATGGGAAAAATGAAATTTGGAGAAAAGGAAGTTGGGAATAAAGCATAGGAAGGCAATGTAAGAGTAAAGGATTATGGTGATTTTTCTTATATCAGGATCTCTTTCCCCTCATCCTAGCAACAATGTCTGGAAAGGCTTTGGCTTCCACAAAGACTCTGGGAATTGTAGTTCTTCTAGTTTTCATGACTAGCCAAAGCCTTGCCAGGGTTGTTAAATAGTTATCCCTTCCACATTTCAGGACTTTGGGGCACAGTACCCCTGAAATCTGGAAAATTCACATAAAATTTTTTGGCTTTCCCTTTGTACCAGAGAAGAAGTCCGAATTGTTATGGTACTAAAAGATAAAATATGTTAATATTATATAATACTACACATATATTTTATGCATTTCTGAGTTTCTAAACTTTTTCTGTGTCATCTGCTGGCCTTTGGGGGTCACTTGTGGCTTCCACAAAACTTTCCCCAAATTCCCATTTAATTTCTTATGCCAACCCATGATATGTTGAAACCACAATGGGGAAAGTTGTGATGTGGAAAGAATAACTGGACTAGGCTAGGACCTCATCATGTTACCTAAGGAGTACTGCCTCCCAGCTGGTTTCATTGACTCAATTTAGTTTAATTTAATTTAATTAGCTTTCAGAAAAGGTTATTTACTAAGCTGGTATAGTAAAAACAGTTGACACAAAACAATCCCCCCACAAAAAAACCACAAAAAACCACATTGTCCCCCTGCATATCTAAGGATCCTGGGGAAAGTGGGCTGAGACATAAAGAAGAAAGGTAGTGAGGCACATGTATATAGAACATACAGGACAAAGGAATACCTCACAAATCCCAGCACTACCTTTTCTCTTTGTGGAATATTCATGACATTTCCCTTAGAGCAGCTCTCTGTTGAGTTCTTAGAATAGGTCCATTTTAAGGGTACATAGCCAGCATTCTCTCCACTATTAGGATGGAGGAGGGAGGGGAGAATCATGTTTCCTGGGTAGCTACCCTGTTGTATCCATTTGTGTTTATGTTTGCTCATGCTTGTCCTTGATGTATCTCTCGCTGTTGAATGTATTGTCTCCAAATGGTCCCTTCCCTCAGATGACATAGTCAGGTAGAGAGGTCGCTTTTTCCTATTTAACCTATCTAATATATCCTGCATACCACCACCCAATTAGCCTTCCTAAAAACCACTTTCATCATATAACAGCTCTTCTCAAAAACTTTTAGTATTGGAACACATCAGGGAAGTAAATGGCCATCCTACAGAAGTCTTTAGCCAGGCAAGTTGTTGCTTGGCCCCACCTGGGAGGACCAGCTATTAACCTCTAATATGAAGGTCATATAAAATTTCTGGCTTAGAGCATGTTTGACATCTCAGATCCTCAAGACCTCTTTGCCTCTGGTAATTTTTGTCCTTTCTTTCCTCTTTCTTGCTGTGAGCTGTGGTTCCTGTTTGCGATGCGTGACTGTGTTCTTCAGCACAGATCTTGGCTCACCTTGGAGTTCTATTTGTGAAATAATTATAGTTAGGGGCAAAGCCAAGATGGCGGAGGGAAAGCAGTAACTTGCTAGAGCTCTCCCCCAAACCCCTCCAAATACCTACAAAAAATGGCTCTAAACAAATTCTAAAGCAGCAGAACCCACAAAAAACAGAGTAAAACAAATTTCCAGCCCAGGACAACCTGGATGGCTGATCTGAAAGGTATATCGCGCTGGGCTGGGAGAGGAGCACAGTTCGGCATGGGCGTGCAGGCTGCAGCGACCCTGGAGCAAGCCTCAGAGGACTGAATTGCAGGCAGCTGTGGCAGTTTCCAGACTTCTCAACTCACAAACGCCAAAGACAACTTGGAAGGTCAGTGGGAAAAGTCTGTTACTGGGGTGAGAGAAGAAGCTAGATCTCAGCTGCCCCAAGGGCAGCAGCTGGCTTCTGAGCTTCTGACCCACAGACTGAGGGGGAATCGAGTGGCTGATCGGGGGGATTGCAAGGATCTCTTTGCCAGGGCTGAGGCAAGAATCTCTTGCTTTACCTGTGCTTGGATCTGGGTCACAGTTCTGAGGGGCGGTCCTGGGGCTAGGAGGAGCACTGGCATGGTGGAGCTTGTTGCTGCGGTGGAGAGAAAACACCTTGCCCCTTATCATTCCACCTTGGAAGAACTGACACTTTTCAGGTCCCTAGAAGCATCTCTGAAAACAGCTGTAGAAACCACCGAAGCTTGGGACAGTACATTCTCCACATTGGAAACAGACTCTTACCTTAACAAAGAGTTTAAAACTCAAGTAATTGGTTGGGACTATGAGCAAGCAGCACAAAAAGAGTCAGACTATATTATCTTACTTTGGTGACAAAGAAGATCAAAACATACAACCAGAAGAAGACAACAAAGTCAAAGCTCCTACATCCAAAACTTCCAAGAAAAATATGAATCAGTCCCAGGCCTTGGAAGAGCTCAAAAGGGATTTTGAGAAGCAAGTGAGAGAAGTAGAGGAAAACCTGGGAAGAGAAATGAGAGTGATGCAAGAAAATCATGAAAAGCAAGTTAACAGCTTGCTAAAGGAGACCCAAAAAAAATACTGAAAATACTTAAAAAATAGCCTAACCCACATGGCCAAAGAGGTCCAAAAAGCCAACAAAGAAAAGAATGCCCTAAAGAGCAAAATTGGCCAAATGATAAAGGAAGTCCAAAAGATTACTGAATAAAATACTTACTTAAAAATTAGAATAGAGCAATTGGAAGCCAGTGACTTTATGAGAAATCAAGACACTGTAAAACAAATCCAAAAAAATGAAAAATTAGAAAACAATGTGAAATATCTCATTGGAAAAACAACTGACCTGGAAAATAGATACAGGAGAGAGAATTTAAAAATTATTGGACTATCTGAAAGCCATGATCAAAAAAAGAGCCTAGACATCATCTTTCAAGAAATTATCCAGGAAAACTGTCCTGATAGTTTAGAACCAGAGGGCAAAATAGAAATTAAAAGAATCCACCAATCTCCTCCTGAAAGAGATTCCCAAAGGAAAACTCCTAGGAATATTGTAGCCAAATTCCAGAGCTCCCAGGTCAAGGAGAAAATATTACAAGCAGCCAGAAAGAAACAATTCAAGTATTATGGAAACACAATCAGGATAACATAAGATTTAGCTGCTTCTACATTAAGGGACCGCAGGGCATGGAATATAATATTCCAGAGGGCAAAGGAGATAGGATTACAACCAAGAATCACCTACCCAGCAAAACTGAGTATAATTCTTCAGGGGAAAAAATGGTCATTCAGTGAAATAGAGGGCTTTCAAGCATTCTTGATGAAAAGACCAGAGCTGAATAGAAAATTTGACTTTCCAATACAAGACTCAAGTGGAAAATGAAGAGGTAAACAGGAAAGAGAAATCATAAGAGACTTATTAAGGTTGAGCTGTTTACATTCCTGCATGGAAAGATGATATTTGTAACTCATGAGACCTTTGTCAGTATTAGGGTAGTTGGAGGGAAAAAATTATATGTATGTATATATATATATATATATATAGATAGATGGATAGATAGATAGATAGATAGATAGATAGATAGATAGATAGAGGGTACAGGGTGAGTTGAAGATGAAGGGGTCATATCTGGAGAATAAAATTAAGGGGTGAGAGAGCATTATACTAGAAGGAGAAAGGGAAAGGCAGAACGGGGTAAATTATCTCACAAAAAAAAACCCAGAAAAGAAAAGGCTCTTACAGTGGAGGGGAACTGGGGGAAGGTGAGAGGAAATGAGTGAATCTTATTCTCATAGGATTTGACTTAAGGAGGGTATAACATACACACTCAATTGGGTATGGAAATCTGTCTTACCCTATAGGAAAATAGGAGGGGAAGGGGACAAGAGAGTAAGGGGATGATAGAGAGGAGGGCAGATTGGGAAAGGGGGTAATCAGAAGCAAATATTTCTGAGGAGGGACAGGGTCAAAAGAAAGAATAGAATAAATGGGGGAGCGGGATAGGATTAAGGGAAATAGAGTTAGTTTTTCACAGCATGTCTACTATCAAAGTGTTTTGCATAACTGCGTAAGTATAGCCTATATTGAGTTGCTTGCCTTTTCAATGAGGGTGGGTGGGGAGGGAGGAAGGGTGAAAATTTGGAACCCAAAGTTTTAAAAAACACATGTTTAAAAAAAAAAATTTTCACATGCAACTGGGAAATAAGAAATACAGGAAATGGGGTACAGAAATCTATCCTGCCCTACAGGAAAATAGAAGGGGAAGGGGGGTGAGATAGCAGGGAAAGCAGACTATGGGAAGGGGTATTCAGAATGCATGCCATCTTGCGGTGGGGGAGGGGCGAGATAGGGTAAAAATTTGGAACTCAAAACCTTATGGAAGTAAATGTTGAAAACTAAAAATAAATAAATAAAAGAAAACTTAAAAAAAGAAATAATTATAGTTGTCTTTTGGTAGTCTTTACAAGTACAACATGCTCTACATGCATGATCTCATTTAATTTTCACAATAACCCCAAGATGAAAGTAGCACATCTTACCCCTCCGACAGATTGGGAAGGAGGCACAAAAAAGTGAAATGAATTGCCTGTGTATACAGCTAAGGTAGAGATAGTGATGCTAAGATTCAAACCCAAATCTTCTGATGACATCCACTAGGTTACATAGCTACCTGTCCTGTGTGGGATCTGTCCTACCTCCCTGCCTGCCTTGTCTCATCTCTAAGTGCTTACTTTGGCTCTCCAGATTCTGGTTTGTGGCCCTACTGGTCTTTTTTTTTTTTTTTCAATTTAATTTTTCTTATTCTGAACTGAAGAAATAAAACAAGCATTTCCATAACACAGAATAGAAAAAAAAAAGATGATTGCACATGAAACTGCAAACCTATTGTGTATAACTTGCTATTCCTTTTAAATATATAATAAAGTTATCATGTAACTCTTTCCCTTTTTTGTTTGTTTTTTTGGTTTTTTTGTTTTTGTTTTAGGCAGTTGGGGTTAAGTGACTTGCCCAGGGTCACACAGCTAGTGTCAAGTATCTGGTCTGAGGTCGGATTTGAACTCAGGTCCTCCTGACTCCAGGGCTGGTACTCTATCCACTGAGCCACCTAGCTGCCCCCACTTTCCCCTTTTTTTTCTTCCCTCCCCCTGCCACCCACCCACCATTAGGCACAAATATGTGTGAGTATATATACATATAAACATCATTCTATACATATTTCTGTTTATCAGTTTTTTCTCTGGATGCAGATAGTGTCTTCCCTCATATGTCCTTTGTAGTTAATTTGGGTATTTATAATAATTAAAATTAATTATTCACTCAAAGTTGTTCTTAAAACAATAGCTCTTCATTATTTCATGCAAGCCTATCCATGTTTTTCTAAGACCATTGAACTCATCATTTCTTATAGCACAGTAGTAGTATTCCATCACAATCATATACCACAACTTGTATCTTATCCCAATTTTATGCACATTCTGAGCCTCATAGTGGTTAGAAAAATTGCAAGAAACCTACTCAGGAAAAGGAAATTATCTTTTGTGAGCGTCATCTAGAGAGGAAGGTGTAGGAGAAAGTTAGAGATAACAATGAAGGCAGAAAGGAGTTGATGTAGGAAGCAAGGAAAACAGACTTGTTTCACTGAAATGGGAACCAGGATCAAGGAGAAACATAAAACTATTGCCCTAGGACATACCCAGACCATGGCTGATTCCCATTCTTCCCATATCTTCTCCACCGGTCATTATTTCCAGCCACACCCATCTCTAGAAAGTGACACATTGCCTCATACATCTGAAAAATTATTTTACAATCAATGAGCCTTCCCCTGGTATCCCAGGCTGTTTATTCCAGGACATGAGAATTTCCTTCCTCTCATTCTCCCAGCCTTCTCTACATACATGTTTGAAGACCTTTGGAAATTTCACCTCCTCCAGGAAGCCATTCCTGACTAGCTAAAAATGAGGTAGCAACCATTCCCTCAGCCTTTCTGTTCTTCTGAACAAGTAATGCAAATATCTCATTCTGGGCTCTCTAGTAAACAGCGAGTACTAGTTCTTCTCTTGTGGCACAGTTCTGCAGTCCTGTGTCATAGGTTTGATCCCTGCTTGGGCCAGTTAGTCTTAAAACTGCTGCGGTGGTGCCCCAGGTCCCAGAGGGGACAGAGCCACAGAGTATGCAAGTACCCTCCATCTCGAGGACAGCACCAGTTCTGCACTCATCCCAAGGTTATTCCTTCATTTCTGCAATACAATAAGCAGTGAACCATCTGGCACAGTGACAAGGGCATTGGAAATAGAGATGAGACCTCGAATCTAGTCCTGCCTCTCTGACTAGCTAGCAGCATGTGACCTTGGCCAAATCACAACCTCTCAGCACCTTAATTTCTATATCTGTAAAATGAGAGGGTTGGACTAAACAATCCTAATAGTTCCTTTTGGCCCCCAAAATTCAATATTCTAATGCACTATGTTGTGACTCATGAGCTAACTCAGTAGTCACTCCTGGACAACAACTGATTACTCAGAGAACAAACTATTTACTGTGGGCCTTCAAGGAAACAAGCTCTCCCAGTCTCTGTACCATTAGTAAGCACAAAGAACAGAACTGAGAAATGCCAGGACAGGTAGAGACGAATCTGGTTCCTACTTTTCTCTTTCTTCCTTTTCTTTCCTTGAGAAGCAGCATGGCATGATGGATAGACAACTAGAGTGGGAGGAAGGAGAAACTGGGTTTAAATCCCACATAGCTGTGAGACCAATAGGCAAGTTATTCTCTGAGCCTCAGTTTCCTTATCTGTAAAATCAGGATAATTATGACTGTAACACCCATCTCAATGAGCTATAAAGTGCTATATGTTAGTTGTTATTATTCTCTCTCTTTCTACCCTACCCTTTCTCAAAAAACCCTTCCAACTACTCCAACCGAGAGTCATATTACATAATTAGTTATTGAATAAATGTTCCCTGGTGATGATTTTTTATGAAGCTGGCCAAATGCCACTTCCTGTTTTGAAAGAAGTGAGCCCATTTAGAAAGGCAGTCCATTCCTCCAACCCCCACTGCTTCCTGGACATTTAAAGTGGGTATTTTAACTGTTTTGGTGGGAATGAGTCAGATATACAAGTTACAGCTTTCTGAACAAGGGTATGCCTTTTAAAGAAGGAAGAGGAATTCCCTAGAAACAGGATAGATTTACACAGTCCAAAGCAGCATGGACTTTTCCATCACTTTCAATGTTGTTTCAGAGACCAGTTTAGGGAAAATGATTTGTCATCTGCTGATAACGGAGATCTGCCTCTTTTCAGTTATTTAAAAATAGCATTTAAATTGCCCCTCTTTGTACTTCATAAGGAAAGAGGTTCTCCTGCCTCAGAGCCACTGTGTCTCCTGTCCACAAGAGAAACTACAGGACTTTCTTTAGGGTGTGTCATGGAGGAGTAAAAGTAAAGTGTAGCTTCCTCAATATTTATTATCCTCCTTGGCACATCTAGGATCCCAAAGACACTTATTGATCTGGGCCATGAACACTTAGTTTAGTGAGATGACTCTGGATTTGGAGTCAGTAGACCTGTGTTTAAATCCAAGTTCTGCCACTAACTTTCTGTATGACCTTGGGCAAATCATTTAAACTCTCAGTGTCTCAGTTTCCCCATCTATAAAATGAGGGAGCCAGACTAGATGATTTTTAAGGTCCATTCTAGTTTGAATTCTGTGATCTTATGTGGTCTATGAATGTCTTCTTAAACCACGTCCTTTGCTTTAAAAAAAAATTGCTCCAAACTCATCCTTTTCCTACAAGATATTAGTTTAGTGCCATGCAAAGAGTGCTGAACTTGGAGTCAGAGGACTTCGGTTCAAATTCTACCTATGTAACCTATTAACCATTTGATGTTGAATAAATTACTTAAGTTCTCTGGGCTCAGTTTCCTCATCTGTAAAATTGTATTATATTGTTATATTATTTTCTATTGTATTATATTATATGCAATTAAAATTCTTTAAAAATAAATAAAATGAAATGAGGGGGCTTGAAAACCTCTGACATCCCTCTCAGCAATTTATGAGTTGAATTTTTCCAACACATTTCCATGCCCCTTAGCCTTTATGTATAGCATGTTTTGTTTGTTTGTTTGTTTGTTTTTTGGTTGCACTTATTCCTACATTTCTTTGTGTGTGGTTTTATAACTTTTTTTTAAGTATGTTGTCTGTCCTATGTCTCTAAAATTCCAAAGAGAACTGTGAACAACAAATTCAACAAACACTTGTTTAAGTGTCTACAATGTGAATGACACTGTGATAGGCACTAATATATAAAGGCACTATATATAAATATAAGATAAAAAATTATAGTTCTCAAAGACATTACAAATGTAAAGTGTGTACATGTGTGTGAGAGGGTGTTGGGAGGTGGATTCAACATGTATAAAGATTAGTATAATGCAAGGTGGAGAGCAAAGGGAGTAAAAATAAATTGAGATCCAAATGAAGTGCTCTCACAAGATTTGAGGAAGGAAAGCACTTTTATAATAGGGACGGAAGGTGAGGGGGATCAGTGTAGGCTTTGCACAGAAGGCTGTACTTGAAATAAGCCTTAGAGAATGGAAACCTGTGAGCTATTGTAATGAGCACCCCAATAGGCACTCAATCTACAACTCAACTTAATGGATTTAATAGAAGGGTTCTGTGAGATAACTCACAGTTCCAACCAGTAACCAGATGTTTATTCTGGACTAGAGAGTGATACAGACAGTCCCTCAGGCAAGTATCTCTTATGTCCTGAACTCGAGTCTGTAGGGTGTTACAAAGGTAGCAAAAGACATCATCCTTCACCTCAGGGAGCTTACAGTCTAATAGAGGATGCCTTAAAATTAGTTGACCTCTATGCATTAGCTGAGGATAATTGTGAAAAAAGTTGAAACACATTTAATGTATTTGGACCTATAATCAGGGCAAAAACCTAGTACTGTGGGAACTTGAGCATCTTGAAAAAAGTGAGCATGTTTTAGGGTCATACTTTCTAAGGACTGTTGTTAAGTGATACATAGAATCGTCATTAATATTATGCTGCTTCCTTCATTTAAAAAAACAACAACACTTCTGACTTACCATTTATTAGGGTATACTTAGATACATAAGTCAATCAGTGACTATTGTTATAACTTTTCCTCCATAGGTACAAATCACAATACTGTCTCCTATTTGGTTATGTGCCTTTCCATTAAGTGTTACAAAGAGGGCCCACTCAAGGCCCATGGAAGCCTTTTACTTATTCTGATTCTTTTAATAGTTAGAGAATACCAGCAATATGCTACATGACTGGTTTACCTGTCCTTAATAATGTTTTTTGTGTCCTAGGGCGTATGTTTTCAGCTGGTTGTTGTTATTTTCCATTAGTGGTGATTGGCTTGCTAAATTATCAGAGGCGTGAATTGAAATAGCCAGGAATAGAGGTGCTATCTGTGGCAAAACAGTTTAAAATTAACGGGCCCCCATGGAGACCAACCCATGACACTGGCCCCATTAACATTAGAACAACTAGGATCTGGGACAAGAGGCATAGTAGAAGTGAATCTTGGCAAACAATCTCCTGAGAAAGTGCAGATTGCCTTGCAGTTGACCAGGCACAGATCCACATACCTCTTGGGATAGCCTGGCCTTGGGTGCCAATTCACCAGTTCTCTAAAAGTAGCTCCTAGCCTCTAATGATCTGTCTGAGACAGCAGGTGGTAAGACACCAACCTTCCTGCGGTTTAATAGCAGCCTAAAATGCTCACAGTAAGGTATGCAAGACCATGTCTGTAACTAGAACACTCTCGGCCCACAACACTTACTGACTCTTGCTAATCTTCTCCCAAGATTATCTGTCTCCCCAGTATAGGCTCTCTGTAGAGCTGCTGGCTTAGGAGCTCCACCAGGACCAGGCGGTCAGAGCAGTATGTCTATGAGCTTTTTAGAATGAGAGAGGCAGAGGACCTGAACCAGTGGACAAGTGACAAGAGAGGGTAGTTGAGTGGGTTGGGTCTCTGAGAGAGGAAGTGGGTTTGTGGTAGAGTTTAGAGGGGGAGAAAAGAGGCATGGGCAGAACTTGAAAACTTCTTAGCAGGAAGGAAGACAGTTGAGAAAATAGAAGCATCCATTTCTCATTGGTCTTAAATGTCATTTTCAGATGATGCTTTTTTTTTTTTACTTAACCAGGGTGAAAATGAAGTCAAAGAACAAAAACATAAACCTAGCTTCCTAGGGTATCACAAAGGCATCTGAACCTGCTAACTTTAGTTTTTCGTCTCTTTACTATTGTTATATCAACAGATCCAAAATAGCCGAACAGACTGAGGGACCAAGGTCTGATGGGCCTTTTTTACCCCATAAGTCATTTGTTGCATAACATTATACTGTTTCTCCAGGCAGCTGAAGAAACTTTGTTCTGGAAATCCTGCCCCCGTTGGACCTTTCTCCCTTTTGTTTGCTCCCCAGTTATAAAATGAGTCATGTTAGAGGAATCTTCCCAACAATCTATGGGGCTAAGACAGACAAGTTATCGCTCAGTAAGCCAGCATGCAACACTTATAGGGTCATAGTATCATAAATTGAGGGCTAAAAGGAACTTAAGAAGTCATCTTGTCAGTCCATCCAGAAACATTTTTTAAGCACCTAATCATGTTCCAGGCACCGTGCTAAGTGAAGTTCAGAGAAGTTAAGTCACTTGTCCAAAGTGACAGAACCAATAGTTTTTTTTTTAGGCAATTGGGGTTAAGTGACTTGCCCAGGGTCACAAGCTAGTAAGTGTCAAGTATTTGGTCTGAGGTCATATTTGAACTCAGGTCCTCCTGACTACAGGGCCGGTACTCTATCCACTGTGCCACCTAGCTGCCCCCAGAACCAATATTTAAACTCAGATCTTTTGACTTGAAATCCACAGTTTTGGCCACAGCACCATTGCTGGCTTCCCAAATGTGGTATCTATAGGGTACGTGTCTCTCCTAGTTGCTTAGGGTATAGAGCGATGGTCTCCAGACTTTCTTGATTGTACACCTTTAAAAGTAAAACATTTTTGAGCAATCACCCCTAAAACATATATGTGTGTATACATATATATACATACACTTATTTACATATAGACTATCACACTGATTACTTATACCGTCAAATATATATAAAAAAGAGAAATTTAAAAAGAATGACCAAAATAATATTTTGTAGATCTAAAAAAAAATAACAATTCATATAAACAAAAAGCCAAAAATCTGATGAGTAGTAATGAAAAAAAAAATCAGAAGGAAAGGGACCTAGCAGGACCACATCTCAAACTGAACTACAAAGCAATCCTCATTAAAATGATTTGGTTCTGGTTAAAAAAAGAAAGAAGTGATCAATGGAACAAATTAGGTACATAGTACAGAAGCAAATACAGTGGCAAAGTATTTGATAAACTCAAAGACCCCAGTTATTAGAGGAAATAATTTGATAAATTTGACTCATTATTGGACAAAAACTCCTGGGAAAAATGGAGAATAGCTTGACAGAAACTGGGCTTAGGCCAATACCATATATCATACACTAAGATAAGCTACAGATAAATACGTGAACTAGATATAAAAAGCCACATCATAAACAAATTAGAGGAACAAGGAAGAAATTACCTTTTGGATCTCTGAGTAGGGGAAGAGTTTATGACTTAACAAGTGACAGAGAAAGGATCATGAACAAATCTAATGTAGTAAAAATTAGTAGGGAAACAGGTAACTAGGGAAAAAACATCTTTGTAACAAATTTCTTTGATAAAGGTCTCATAACCAAAATATTTAAATTTATAATAAGATTAAAAGTTTATAATTTAGTTCAAATTTATAACAAATTTGACTCAGATTTATAATAAGACTAAAATTTACTCCCCAGTCAAAGGAGATGAATAAGCAGTTTTTAAAGGAAGAAATCCAAGCTTTCAATAATCATGTAAAATGTTCTAAATCAGTAAAATTTATGAAAAATGAAAATAAAAGCAACTTTGAGGTTCTCCCTCATACCTATCAGACTGACACAGAAAACCAAAGAAGAAAATGACAAATGCTGGAGGGGATATGGGAAAATAGGCATGCCGGTTTGTTGTTCATCCTTTGTTTTTGATGAGGACCAATAACATTGAAGAGTGGTGTCTTGAATTTCAGGCAAATTGGATTTAAGTGAGGCTGAGTTGCATAAAGTCATCAGCCTCACTCTTTCTTCCAGAATCATCAAAGTCCAGTAGCAAGACAAAAGTCAAGAGGAAATGGCCCAAGATACAGTGGATAACTTTGTTATCTTCAATACCTAACCAAGCTCTAAGCACTCCACAATGCCTGCTTCAACCACCTGCAGGGCCATTGGAACAAACTGTTCTCATCTGCCCATTCCACCAGGGGAAGTCTTCACATGCTAACTCACCAATAGGTTTTAACCTCAGTTACCCTTAACCTGGTTTAGTCCACCTGCCAAAATGGTGTACCAGAGGGTAGCCACTGTGCGTGCTGCTGCTTCTTAGAGCCACAGGTGAGAGTTGGATGATAGGTGGAAACCAAAGGTAAATGAGCAGCCTTGAAAAGGTTTCAGCAAGCCCTCACATCAGAGGTGCTAGTCCTCCCTGAATACCCCATACACCTCTAGACATGTTAATAGGTCATAGACCCCTAGGGATGCTAGTACAAAGTTGGTGGAGCTGTGAATTGGACTAGCTATTCTGGACAGCAATTTGGAACTATGGCCAGAAAGTTACCAAACTATGCATATCCTTTGGCCTAGCTATACTACTACTAGGCCTATATTCCTAAATGAGGAAGAAGAGGATCTATATGTACAAAAATGTTTATAGCTTTTTAAAAAATTGTATCCCAAGACTGTAAATGAAAGGGGGTGTCCTATTGGGGAATGGCTAAGCAAAGTGGGGTATATGAAGGTAATAAAATATTACTGTGCCATAACAAATGGTGAAAAGGACAATTTCAGAGGAAACTGGAAAGAACTCTATAAATTGATGCAGAGTGAGATGAGAACTAGAATAATCTCTACAAAAATAACATCATAGATAAAAACAACTCTGAAAGACTTCAGAACTCTGATCACCACAATGATTAAATCACAAGTCCGAAAGAATAATGGTAGATGCCACTCATCTTCTCATAAAGAAGTGAAGAACTTAAAAATTCAGAAAGAGACATAAATTTTCAGACATGGCTAATGTCAGAATTTGTTTTGCTATGCCTTGAGGCTTTTTAAAAATTTGCTCTGTTGAGGGGAGGGACAGATTGATTTTTAAAATACTTGTTAACAGAAAATATCTTTAAAATTTGAAAGTTAAAAAAATAAAATGAGAAGATAAAGGTAAAATAATATTTGTTCCTAGAGTCAATTGGAAGCTACTGGGATTCATTGAGTGAGGGAGTAATATTGTCAGACCTGCTCTTTAGGAAAATCACTCTAGTAGTTGTGTGGAAAGTGGATTGGAAAGGAATGAGATTTGAGTAAGAGAGACAAATTAGGGGGCAGGTAGGTGGCACAATGGATGGAGGGAGTGGAGTCAGGAAGTCTCATCTTTCCAAGTTCAAATCTGGCCTCAGATACTTACTGGCTATGTGACCCTGGGCAAGTCACTTAGCCCTGTTTTCCTTAGTTTCTTCAACTATAAAATGAACTGGAGGAGGAATAGCAAACTATTCCAGTGTCGTTGCTAAGAAAATCCCAAATGGTGGTTATGAAGAGTCAGACTGACTGAAAAAGGACTGAAAGACAAATTAGGAGTCAATTATAATACTCTACTCAAGAGGTGATGAAGGACTGAACTAAGATGGTTTTTGTCACCAAATCCTCCAAGTCCTTTCTCTCTCTCTCTCTGTC
This sequence comes from Vombatus ursinus, assembly GCF_900497805.2. Classification (NCBI taxonomy): domain Eukaryota; kingdom Metazoa; phylum Chordata; class Mammalia; order Diprotodontia; family Vombatidae; genus Vombatus; species Vombatus ursinus. The sequence goes on from NW_020954576.1 coordinate 40,528,794, forward strand.
TCTTTCTCTCTCTCTCTCTTTCTTTCTTACTTTCTTACTTTCTTTTTCCCATTTTAAATTCTTCCTTCCTATGAAACATTTCTGGCATTTATCTTTTCTTTTTTATTACCACTGTGGTCACTGGCCACTATACCACCTTCTTATACCAGGTCCTTTATTGCACCTGGACAGCTATGACACCTACACCCATCCTACACACTGATTACAGGATAATCTTCCTGAGTCACTGATTTCCTAAGTGCCTGGAGGAGAGGCTTTCCCTGAGTAAGAGCCTCCCCTGGCTCCACATTTCCTATTGTATAGGGTCTGAACTCCTCAGCCTAGCATTCCAGACATTTTTCCATAATCTAGCCCCACCCTACCTATCTAACTTTGTTTGCCACTACTGCTCAAGAGGCTGATCTTCTTACTGTCCCCCAGACATACCAGTCTCAATAGCAAGCCTTTGCTCAAGCAGTTTTCCATGCCTAAAATGTCTTTTGCCTATCCAAATCTTAATCATAATTCAGACTTAATTTGTGTCACTGTCACTTAATCATTTTAGTCATATCTTACTCTTTGTGCCCCATTCCTGGCAAAAACCACTGGAGTGGTTTGTCATTTTCTCCTCCCGCTCATTTTTAGACTAGGAAATTGAGGTAAACTGGGTTAAGTGACTTGCCCAGGGTCACACAACTGGTAAGTGTTCTTTTTTTTTCTTTTTGTTGTTGTTGTTGTTGTTGTTGTTGTTGTTGTTGTTTTTTGGTGAGGCAATCAGGGTTAAGTGACTTGTCCAGGGTCACACAGCTAGTAAGTGTCAAATGTCTGAGGACAGATTTGAACTCAGGTCCTCCTGACTCCAAGGCCAGAACAACTAGAAAGTGTTTGAGGCCAGATTTGAACTCAGGAAGACTCATCTTCCTGACTCTAGGATCAATACTCTATCCACTGGTCACCTTCCTGGAGTCAAGAAGACCTGAATTCAAATCTGGCCTTAGACACTTCCTAGCCATGTGACCCTAGACAAATTACTTAACCTCTCTGCCTCAGTTTCCTCAACTGTAAAATGGGGAAGGTACCTACTTCCTAGGCTTATTTTGAAGATCAAATGACCTAATAATTGTAAAGTGCTTAGCACAGCGCTTGACACATAGTAGGGCCTATATGAATTTTTGTTCCCTTCCCCAGTTCTCTCAGGGACAAGAACTATGTTTAATCAAAATTTTATGACTTGTCTAGTACTTAAAAGATTCTGAGTCTACATCATATGCTTAATAAGCACTCACTATTTTTATTGTCTCCTGTATTATATTGCAACTAGGTGGCACAGTGGATAGTACAACTGGGTTTGAAATCAGGAAGACTCATCTTCCTGAGTTCAAATTCATTGTCAGGCACTGACCAGCTGTGTGACCCTGAGCAAGTCACTTAACCCTGTTTGCCTCAGTTCCTCATCTGTAAAATGATCTGGAGAAGAAAATGGCGAATCGCTCTGATCTCTTCGCCAAAACTGCAAATGAGGTCACAGAGAATCAGACACGTTTGAAATGACTGAACAGCAATGACCTCCAATGTGTAACAGTTGTTGAATAATTCATGAACACTGTCAGCAATGTCTCTTGGTGCCCCATTGTGATGGGTATGTGGACAAATAAAGGGGATAGAAAAAACATAATAATATAGAAAGCTTTACACACACTCTCTCATTTGATACCCAAATAATCTTGTAAAGTAAGAGCTATTATCATAATCCCTGTTTTGCAGATGAGGAAAACCTGTCTACAAGAAGCTATTGACTAAGTTTGGACTCTAATCCAGGCCTTCCTGACCACAAATCCCACCCCTCTGCACTCCAGAGTGTGACTTGAATCAGATAAACTATAATTGGGAAATATTAACAAAATAAAATTTAAAATATAATAAAACATAGATAATTGTGCAGCTTAAAACTAAGTCAATATGCAACCCAAAGGGATCCTTGTGTAGTGGCCCCATTTTTGACACCATTGGACAAAACCTTCAGTTCTTCATGGCTCCTATACTCATGAAGCTTTCGGTCTCATTAATTACATAGGACAAAAACACATAAATTCTTGACTTTCCTTCATACCTAGGGCTGTTTGGACTCACTCCCTTTGTTTCCAATTTCTCTCACCTTCCACTGCCTACAAAACTCATCTGGCCAATGGCTGTAGAACCTTTTTTTTTGTGGGGAGGAGGCTTGAGAGTACCATTAGTTACAGGGCTGCAAGACAGGAAGGAGGAGGGGAAGAAGGGAATGCTGTCAATGGAATCCAGGCATAGTCCCTACCAGCCATCATCCCCACTCAGATACTTAGCTTCTGCCCCACAGGCAAAGATTATTTTAAAATTTCTTTCTATTGAACAAATCGCTAAATCTCTCTGGACTGAAATTTCCTCATCTGTAAAATGAGGGAGTTAGACTGGGAACCCACAGCCTCAAGGCCACATGTGGCCCTCTAGGTCCTCAAGTGTGGCTCTTTGACTGAATCCAAACTTCACAGAACAAATTCCCTTAACAAAAGGATTTGTTCTGTAAAACTTTGACTCAATCAAAAGACTGCACCCAAGGACCTAGAAGGTCACATAGGGCCTCAAGGCCACAGGTTCTCCACCCCTGGACCAGATGATTTCCTAAGGTCCCTTCTAACAATGGCATTCTGCAATGCTAAGAATTTTTAAAAAGCCTATGACCCTATGACTAGACCTGACTCCTTTCTCCACCAGCATTTATCCCAGAAATAGCAATCATGCATTTAATAAACATTTGTTAAGCACCTACTGCAAATACCAAGTCCACAAGGTTTTGTCTTCAGCAGGCTTTACTATTCTCAGATCTGATTATCTGCTCTTTTAAATTTCCTTTTTCTCAGAAAACAGCCCTTCAGAATAAACTAGGCTCATCATCCTACCCCTCTCCCTCTTCACCTAATCCTCCTTCTGGGAGGGCAGAAACCTGGGATAGAAACTCCAGGTCTTAGATGTAATCCATATTCTAGGTCACATTCATGAATAGGCCTGCAAGGAAAGGGGAAGTGAGGATACAGGCATGGGCCATCTTTGGTTCCTGCCTACTCGGGAGGGAACAGGCACACTGCCAGATTCTGAACAAGGAAATGACATCCCTATTCATCCAAACCTTGCAGAGTAAACACTTAACCCAGTCTGGGCCTCTGGAGACAGATCCCCTTATGAAAACCAGGTCCTCAGAGGAGCAATGTGGGTGCCATCATCTCTCTCCTGGAGTCAAGTTGGAGTGGGGTAGTCTTCAAAACCAGTTTGAAACTGTAATATAGGAATTGTTGAAGGAAACTACTTTCTAGGCTGTGGATACCAAAAAAGAAGAAATTATTGTAAGAAAATTCAACTTGTAATCAGAGATACTAGGCTCAAATGTTTACCATTAATACCTACGTGACTTTGGGCTAATCATTTAACATCTCTGGACCTTGGTTATTTCTTCCTCTATAAAATGAAGATGCTGGACGAAATGACTTCTAACCCTCTATCTATGATCTTGAGAGCTCAAGTTTTCATTCTGGAAGGCTAGGAGATGCAAAACTTACTGTAGGAGTCTGGGTAGAGTGAACCTAAGTTACAGTTAAACATAGAAAATCTCCTCTTCCTCTGGAATTTCAACTTTTTGGTAATTTTTTAATAGATTCCAGTGAATAGGTTTTAATCTAACATGGATTTCATAGATTCATGGACTTTTAAAACTGAAAGGGACCTTAGAAGCCTTCTCTCTCTAGACTAGAATCCTCATTTTACAGATGAGGAAACTGAGGTAAAGGGAAGTTAAATGATTTGTTCAAGTTCATAGACCCACCTAAAAAAATTGACTTTGAGTCCAAAGAACCTGAATTCTCATACTGGCTTTGCCTCTAACCACATTGGACATGTCATAATCCTCATTGTTTTCAGCTGTGTCTGACTCTTCATGACGCCAATTGAAGTTTTCTTGGCAGAGATACTGGAATCTTTTGTCATTTCCTTCTCCAACTCATTTTACAGATGAAGGAACTGATGTAAACAGGGTTGAGTGACTTGCCCAGGGTCACACAGCTAGTAAGTGTCTGAGGACAGATTTGAACTAAGGAAGAGGAATCTTACTGTCCCTAGGTACAGCACAATGTCCACTGTGCCCCTTAGTTGCTTCAATTTCCTCTAAAAAGTTAGAGGAATTGGAAAAGATGATCCCTATACACCCTTCCAGATGTATAATTCTTTGAGTCTATCCTATCTTAATAAATATCAATGTCAAATTAGCAGCCTTAATAAGCTTGATCTGTCAGAAACAAATGAATAAATGAATGATAAAGCATTATCAAGTACTTAATATCCACCAAACACAGGACTAATAGCTAAGAGTTGGGAATACAGAAGGAAAGTCAGTCACTACCCTAATGAAGTAAGTAACACTAAAAGGGGAGTAGGGGACATGGAGGGGCAATTTGGTCCAGAAATTTACATGCATAGTAAGTGGGGTCATAGAGGAGGAGATCGATGCATCTCTTTCAGGAATAATGGCTAACTTGATCGTAATTCCAGAACTAGAGAGGGAAACAGTTGGGGAAAGGGAAGAACAGGATGCACTATGACTGAAAAGACAAATCAAACATCATGATCTTGTCTGGTAAAATAAATTTACTCTCTGGCTGGAAAAGATGAATGGCACTCAATATCTCAGTCATGGGTCAGGAAATTTGCTCGACATTCCTATATCCCCAGATCTTTGTAATATTGTGAAACAAGGATAATGAGGTCATCAACAAATAGAACAGTGCCCCCTCCAAGGTCAGTGACCTATGCAAAGCAGGCCATGCCAGCAACCCTAACTCAGAAGATCAGGAAAGGAAGGTGATGCTCAGGGAGTCTGATGAAAGCAGAGGGCTTGGAAGTGGATGCCTTTGCAAACTTTTGCTGCATGGTAAAAATTTAAATGTATTATTATTTCCCTAGACTCTAGCATCCCTTCTGATCTTTATTATACAATTTTACACTTAATATGAAGTCATTGTTCTACAATCATATCATGTTTGTTACTTTTATCTTCTCAATTATATTGTAAGCTCTTTGAAGGCAGGAAGGAGCTATGTCTGATATACTTACATGTCATATAGTTCTTTTGTATTTCCTACACTGCTAAGCATGGCTGAGCACGAAGTAGATACTCCAAAGATACTTACTGACTAAACTGAGTGACAGAATTCCTCAGTGGCATGAGTACCTATTTCCATAATCAGATGTAAATGTGGAGAAAATGTGGACCCGTCGGCCTAAGTTCAGTTGATGTAGTCACCTGAGATATAATCACATATGTTGTTGTTGTTTGGTTGTGTCTGATCCTTCATGATTCCATTTGGGGTTTTCTTGGCAAAGATACTGGAGCGATCTGCCCTTTCTTTTTCCAGCTCATTTTATGAGGAAACTGAGGCAAGCAGCGTTAAGTGACTTGCCCAAGGACACACAGCTACTAAGTGTCTGAAGCTGGATTTGAACTCACGTCTTCCTGTGCTCTATCTACTGTACCACCCAGCTGCCCATAATCACACATGGCAGTGAATTAGTGTGGTGATACGATATTAACACCTGGTGATCTCTTGACGAAGCTTGAATACTTTTCTCTGATAGAATTAAAGGGATCCTGGCCATTGGATAAGCAAAGAATTTGGCCATACCCCTTAGAATTTGAGATATCTAAGCCTTGGAGACTGCTGGACGACCAAATAGCCCTGGTGAATTACAAAGTCAGAAGAAGGTGGGGAAAAGCCAGCTCCACCTTTTGGATGGGAAAGGAGTAGGGATTTATTTTTCTCTTCCTCCCTACACACACTCCTCATAACATGAAACAGCAGAGCCACTGGCCTCAGAAGGCATGGCCTAGCCAGGAGACCAAGAGTTCATGAATTCAGGAGAGTCTGGGCAGGAGCCAGCAATCAAGTAGACACTCTCCAGACAGACACTAATATAGAGAGAGAGTCACTTCAGGTTGGAAGCAACTTTAAGGACTGTGACCCCTAGCATCAGAAAAGAGAGCCAAATAGGGAACATTATGAAAAGTAAAATTGATCATTTTGATTATATTATATTAAAAAGCTTTTGTACAAAAAACCCCAATGCAACCAAGATTAGAAGGCAAGCAGAAAGTTGGGAAATGATCTTTACAGCAAGCGTCTCTGATAAAGGCCCATTTCTCAAATATATAGAGAACCGAGTCAAATTCATAAGCCATTCCCTAATTGATAAATGGTCAAAGGATATGAACAGGCAGTTTTCAGATGAAGAAATCAAAGCTATCTATAAGCATATGAAGAAGTGCTGTAAATCACTTTTGATTAGAGAAATGCAAATTAAAACAACTCTGAGGTACCACCTCATACCTATTAGATTGGCTAATACGACAAGAAAAGGAAAATGATAACTGTTGGAAAGGATGTGGGAAAATTGGGACACTAATGCACCATTGGTGGAGTTGTGAACTGATCTAACTATTCTGAAGAGCAATTTGGAACTATGCCCAAAGGGCAATCAAACTGTGCCTTTGATCCAGCAATACCACTGCTAGGTCTGTATCCCAAAGAGATCATAAAAAGGGAAAAAGGACCTACATGTGTAAAAATATTTATAGCAGCCCTTTTTGTGGCGGCAAAATATTGGAAATTGAGGGAATGCCCATCGGTTGGGGAATGGCTGAACAGACCATGGTATATGAATGTAGTATAATATAATTGAGCAATAAGAAATGATGAGCAGGCAGATTTCAGAAAAACCTGGAAAGACTTGTATGAACGGATGCAAAGGGAAATGAGCAGAACCAGGAAAACATTGTACAGAGTATCAGCAACACTGTGTGATGATCAACTATGAACAACTCAACTCTTCTTAGCAACACAATGATCCAAGACAAGTACAAAGGACTCCCAAAGGAAAACGCTATCCACATCCAGATAAAGAACTGATGGGCTCTGAATGCAGATTGAAGAATATTTTTTCACTTACTTTATTCTTTTTTGTGTTTTTGTTCTTTTTGATCTGTTTCTTCTTCCACAACTATCACTAATATGGAAATGTTTTACATGATAGCACATGTATAACCTATGTCAAATTGCCTACCATTTTTTGGAAGAGAGGAGAGAAAGGAAGGAGAGAGAAAAATTTGGAACTCAAAATCTTGTAAAAGTAAATGCTAAAAATTGTCCAGACATGTAATTGGGGAAAAAATAAAATACTATTTAAAAAAAAATAATGATCAATCGACAAAAAAATTAAAAAAGAAAAGAGAGCCAAATAGGGACTCAAGAGAACATGCCCTGGCAATCAAGTTGGGTTACAGAAAGGACTGAATGAAGAAAGTACTTTGAGTTCCTAAAGTACCTGAGCTGAGTTATCTTGGCCATAGACATTCTCCCTATGTGTATGCTTCACTACCATTATATTCATCGCACGCGTGTGTGTATGTATGTATGTATGTATTTGTGGAAGAATGTGCATTACATTTGTGGGGGAAGAGGATATTCTGTAGGTACTATTCTTACTCTGCTTTTATTGTGAGTTAATTGTGGCTACTGGTTGTTAATGGGAGACACAATTTTGGGGTCTATAGGAGCTGGGATTCATAGGGTACTCTAGACCCTTGGGTATAGCAGCCTCTCACTTGGGATCCAACCTGGGAATGTGAATATCAATTTGGGAGAATTACCCATAGGGGATTTTTATGTAGAAAAGATCTGGAAAAAAAATTATGGAATGAGTACATTGTCCAAGTCTCCAGTGACCTAATCTCCACTAAAGATGAATATCAGCAGGAAAATTGAAGTTCAAGCAAGCTGGGTTTTTGTTGGAAAACAAAAACTTAAATGTTCAATGCAAATCTTGTTCATGATACGTATGTTTCTAATTGAAATAAGTAACAAAATATTAATTAATAATAATGTTCAACAAAATGTTAGGGATTTAAGAACATGCATTTCTCACCCTTAAAGAAGTATATAAAACAGAGCTCATCACAGACTACAGGATAGACACATTGCCTTCTGGGGAGTCCCTCTCTGACATCAAGAATATATTCTCAGTAAAAAACTATTCTTACTATTTTTTATTCCTTCCCTTCTCACTGCTCCCTCCCACTCCTCATTCCCCTACATCTTACTAAATTCATGACTCTTTAAACAAGAAGCTTTTAATAAACCTCTTTTATCTTTAGTCACCTCATATGTAAAATGGAAATAATTTACTCCCTAAATTTTAGTGTCTAAGGTTTTGAGCTCTTTGCGGGGGGGACTGTCTTTTGTCTCTTTTTGTATTCCCAGTGCCTGGCATATTGGTAGGCAACTAAATGCTTATTGAGTAATTCACTATCAGTACCAGCAGGAAAACAGAAGCTTTCCTAAACTAAATGTGTTATTTCTAATTATATATATATATAATCTATTTATTTTATTTATGATATTTTATATTATATATGGAAATAATAATTGCTATTTTAAAATTGTATTTTGTTCTGGTTCCTGTGACTACCCCCTCCCACCCTAACCTTCTAGTCAGTGTAATAAAGAAGTTTATAAGTAGTCAGTATAAAGTGGCAATAGCGGGAAGTAACATTGTAAAAGGGGAAACCTGGATGTCACATACAAATCATCTCAAAGATCAAAGGAGAATAATATACAAATTGTATTATATACTAACCACAAATCGAATCCTGATAATATCTGCCCAATCAGGAGAAGCCACCTAAGCTTTGCTTTCAGGGACTTTTGTTCCTATGATATAAATCCTGTGTCCCATGTAAACTTCAGACAAGTTCCATATATTCACAATACGACCAGCAGAAGATGGTGTGAACATGTCAACTTTAAAGTTTTACTGACAACTTTGAGACGACTTAGATGTGTTTATAAACTAACCCTAAGATGGCACAGATACAAGTCAGTCTGTTCTCCCCGACAAAATCCTATAAAACTGATACTCCTTGTCTAGTCCGGGCTGCCCGGTGGTCCCAACTCTTATCCACAGCTACATGTGCCTTTCGCCCCCTCATTTTGTTGTTGCTCTTGTTTAGTCATGTCTGACTCTTTGTGACCCTATTGGTGGCTTTCTTGGTAAAGACACTGGAGTGGTTTGCCATTTCCTTCTCCAGCTTATTTTACAGATGAGGAAACTAAGGCATACAGGGCTAAGTGACTTGCCCAGGGTCACACAGCTAGTGAGTGTCTTAGGCTGGATTTGAACTCAGGAAGATGAGTCTTTCTGACTTCAGGCCCTGCGCTCCATTCCCTGCACCACCTCGCTGCCTTTCCTCCCTCCACATTCTCTTCTCCATTGCTGCCTGCCTTTCTCTACCACCCTATCCCCTTTCCTGAGGCAGTCTGCCTCTTTCCTTTCCTTTTGCTGCCTAAGTCTGTACTTTCTTTGCTGTTTGCCCTGACACCCTCTGGCCTTATTAAGGTCTGATTACAGCCCCATTTCCCACTGCCATCGTGGTCTTTCCTGTCGAGTGCTCAAAGAACCAGGTGTCCCTGCCTCTATTTCATAATTTCATACATTAATTATCGTTTCACTCGCCCTGGCTCTTTCACAGGGTGGTTGTAGAGGTCAGATGAGTTAATAGATTTGAAGGCATTCTAAAAAGCATAGACATGTAAGATATATTAACTGATATATATTATATATTAAGATATGTTATACATGAAGATATAAATATATCTCTACCCCCACATCTGTATAATCAGGGGCTTAGATTCCATTTCCCTTAAGATTCCAACCAGTTCTAAATTAAGGTCCTACTCTCCAATGGTCCTGTGCCAGCCGGGTCCTAGTGAGATAGAAAGTTTAGATAAGACAGTTCCTATCCTCTAGGGTTTGTTACTTGAAATGATTTAAGGCTATGACACAGCTGTCCCTACCCCCAGGGAGTGGTAGAGATCAGATCTGCCACACCCTCCTCACAGCCCAGCCCAAAACGGTCAGGTTTCCTCTCCCAGTTCATAAAATCCAGGGCGAGGCTTCCCAGGTATCTGTCTCACTCTCCTGACCTCCTCCAGGCTGGGTGCTGAAGATGGCTGAGCGAGGCCAGAAAACAGTCTTCCCTGCCCAGCAAACAGAGGGGCCTCAGTGAACATGGCAGCCTGTAAATTGTCCTTTTGTTTTCCAGGCGTTACTCAGCACAGTCTTATTTCATGTGACTGCTATTTCGGGAGGAGTAAATATTGCCGGCGGTCTGTTTAAAAAGGCCAATGACCTGAATTTTTTTTTCTTTTCTTTTCCATTTGAATTATCTCCAAGAGGCAAGCCTGTCTGATCATTGTACAGATTTAACTTATTGGCTTTTGGTTTTTAACTCACTCTTGTTGTCTTAGGACAGTGCCAATGGGCACCACAAAAAGAGAGAGCCATCTTGGGCCCAGTGGAGTTTGTAGGTTAACTATGGTCAAGACATCAAGGGAAACCCTCCTGAGTTTAGCCCATGTGGGGGCACAGAGCTAAAGTTAGAGCCACGAGAGCCCCCAGAACCTGCCATGTTTTTCTGAGCTGGTATTTAACCTGCAATGACAATCTCTTTCGGTTGATTGCTTCTGTGAAAAAAGGAGCTTCCTGTTAGGTTGAGAGAGCAGAAAGAGTAGGGAGGAACTAGACAAAGCTTCTGAGATTTATAAATATAGTTTAAATTACAGGATTGTTTTTCCACACAGTTCTTTTCCCCAAAATTGGGGTTTGGGGGAGGGAAGCACAGGCCTTGGAACTTGCCCCAGGGAACAAAATTATTTGCCAAGCTTCTTTGTTTAGGGGTTGCAGTGCGGAGGGAAGAATTAAATGAGCTGCACTAGCTGCTGTTCTCTTTAGAATTTCTGATTCTAATAAAGGAAGTTCTAGGTCAGGAATATCCCCCTTCTTCCTTTGCCCTCCTCCAACTTAATCCAAAACACATAACATAACATACTCTGCTTGCTAGGCAGTGTGGCTTCAGGTGACTCCAGTTCTGACTTAACCATACTTTGGCACTTAATAAATTATGTTTCCTCAACTCACTCATCTATAAAATAGGGATGGTAGTGTAGTGAATCTCTCTCTCTGGCCTCACTCTTCCAGAGCAAGGTAGACCATATATCCACCCTGACCCTTCTAGAGGTACCCCCTGAAGACCTAAAGAAGAATGTCTTAAGACTTAAAAAAGAATGTCTCTTCTTTAATATCATTGACTTGAGCACCCCTATATGTTCCTCCCACTCTTAACCATTAGTGACTAGCTCCTTAGCTCCATTTAATAAATTATCAATCAACTCTTACGAAGGGATATTTACTTTAAAGATATAACATGAATAAAAGTTTAACTTTTTCCCTTATTCTCTTGGGGGCACATTCTTTCCTATCTTACTTCAGGCTTTAGGGAGAGTGAGCTCAGACTTAATGGTTTGTTTCTACATAGCATTAGTCCCACCAAGTTTGTGTCCAAATCCATCATCTCTACCAGATGAATCCTCCTCTCTACTACTGTTGTACTAGGTCACAAAGATTGATTCTCAGAGCATCAGGGCTGGGCTGGCTGCAAATCCCAGAATGTATCCAACCCCTTAACTCCTAGGATTCCTAAATGCCCATTCAATCAGCTCACTCTCCTAGGAGAGCTTAGTAGGCTGTAGCCTCCAGATTAATCTCTTTTACCTAAAACAAAAGAACAAACACCTGTGGTACATGAATGTAATGTAATACTATTGTTCTATAAGAAATGAGGAGCAGGCAGATTTCAGAAAAACCTGAAAAGACTTATATGAGAGTGAAGAGAGCAGAACCAGAAGAATATTGTACACAGTAACAGCAACATTGTGTGATGATCAACTATGATTGACTTAGCTCTTCTCAGCCATACAATGATCTAAGACAATTTCAAAAGACTCATGTTGGAAAATGCTATCCACTCCCAGAGACAGAACTAATGGATTCTGAATACAGATCGAAATACACTACTTTTATTTTCTTTGTTTTCTTTGTATTTTTTCCCTTTTGTTCTGTTTCTTCTTTCACAACGTGAGTATTGTAGAAATATGTTTTATATGAATGCATATGTATGACCCACATCAGATTGCTTGGGGAGGGGAGAGGAAAGAGAAGGAGCGAGGAAAATTTGGAGCTCAAAATCTTATTTAAAAGATGAATGTTGAAAATTATCTTTATATGTAATTGGAAAAAATAAAATACTATTTACATTTTTAAAACAAAGAACAAACACCAAGGTAGGTATAGATCAAAGACCCTCATTCATGGGGCTCCATGTTGGCCTCAGAGGGAGTAGCCTCAAGTCCTCTCTTCTTATAGAATTATTTTTCACCAGACACTATGAAAGAATCAAACTGAGAGCCAGGGTTTAACACCAGAGAAGTCTCTAGAAGCCACCTCCAGTTCCAGTCAAACAAAGAGGCTGCCATTTATTCTGGGGCGAGTGGACCAGAAGTCATTATGGAATACCTCCACATTCTCCAAAGTCTTTTTAGGGCACTGCCATTACACACATAATTACAACTCCCTTGGAAGCGGGCTCCAGACACTCTTCTCCATGGGGAATCACATCAGCCAAACAAGCTGATGCACTCTGCACATACCCATAGGGGCTGGGTTCATTGGTTCTAATTACACTACAATGGTTCTGACAAAGAAATATCACCATGTATAATATTAAGATAAAAAACTTTTAAAAATCACCATGTATAATGTAAAATATTAAAAATTAATATATAAAATTAAAAATTAATATTAAGAATATAAAAATATAAAAGCTAATAACATTTTTTGTTATATCTTAAAGTTTGCTTTAACAAAACTTCCACATAGCATTCAGTTGCCATTTGTTTTCATTCTTTTGTTGGGGGTTGCTGGGAGTGCTGTGATTTCATTGGTATAAGACTTCCAATAAGTCAAGTCAAGTTAACGAGCATTTATTGTGGTCTTACTATGTGCCAGACAATGTGCTGAGGAAATGGGCCAAGCAAACTTCCTTCACTAATGAAGATTAATAACTGCTACTCTTTACAGTTTAAGAGTTTCCAAGGCCACCGAGAGATTAAATAACCTGCCCAAGGTCACACAGCCGGGGTGTATCAGAGGCAAGACTTGAATCCAGACCTTTCTCTGTCAATAAACCCCATTGCTTTTTAGTTACTATTATTGTATAAACTTTAGGAAAAACAAGTGTTGGAAAGAGACATGAAAATATTCCCTAGCAGGGTTTGTGACTCTAACTACAGCTGGTCAGGCAGAAACTTTGAGAATACTTGACTTCAGGTAGAGCCATACCTAAGATGTCAGAGAAAACAGAAACCTCAGAACAAGCAGCTCATATCTGCCAGAATTTGACTTCATCTTTCTTAGACTCCTAGGTATAAGATTCCTCACTCTTCAATAGGCGTGTTTGAAACTTGATTGGTTAGTTCTGTGTATGTGGTCGTCCTCTACCTTCCTTTAGCCTCAGTTTTCTTATCTGTAAAATGAGAAGATTGAACTAAATAATTTCTAAAGTTTCTTCCAGCTTCTTATCCTATAATCCTAAGCAATTTTTGACAAGTCATTGTTCATTGAAAGTAATTGCTTTCTCTAAGTGACCTCTTGACTACATTTAAGCCACATCAAACAATTAGGAAGATTATCCTGACTTAGACTCATCTGGTGACACACCTTTTGAAAAGATGAACCTGGTAGTGCTGCAAATAAGTGGTCAGGATGTCCCAGAGCTTCTCCCGGTTCTCTCCCTCAAAGTGTCCAAGAATATCTTCTTATTTTCTCTCTTTCCCTCCCACGTATCATAAGAAAATTGTCTCATATTGTCTTAACGTTCAACCCAGTTTCAGACCTCTGCTCATAATGAACTCATAAATCTCTTGCTTTTAAGTTCTATTTTCATTTTATGGCTCTCTGATTGGTCTGTTCCCAAGCTTGATTTGGGTTTGCAAAGCCTATTGTTAGACAGAGTCTTTATCACCATCATCAGCAATTATTTAAATGTCTAACTGCCTGTAGCCAACAATTCTGATTTTTGAGTTTCATTTGTGTGGAATTTCCTAGTTCTGCTATTTATTTGCTCAAGTAAATGATAACTTCCTTAAGTCTCAGTTTCCTCTTCTATGAAATGTAAATATAATATTTATACTGCCTATCTCATGAGGTTTTGTTATGGAAACCTTTTTAATATAAATTATGTGCAGATTGATTAACTCTTCTGAACCTCAGTTTCCTCCTCTCTAAAATGGGAATATTCATCCTTAAAGTATCTATATCATAGGTCTATTTGGAAGAAAACACCTTCTAAACTTTCCAATGTTATGTTAGTGTGAGTTATACTTAGTCTCATCAATATGAGTTATCATCATTTTAGAAAAGGGATGCTATCAATAGAGCCTTAACTAGGAACACCTGTACATGGGATACCTGCTCAGGTGCAATTGTACTGGATGAGGAGGCAACTTATTCTCTGAAGATTCTGATCAACATCCCTACATCATAGTTGATGGTCCTTCATCTTCTCTCCCTTGAAAGGCGGCAGAAGGGTATGGCAATGAAGAAAGCTTGGAAGAGCGATATACCATGGGGATAAGAACTTTGGGATGGTGGCCTGGTATTGGGTGAGGGAAAGGGAGACATTTGCAGTACATAGTGTGTGGTTAAGGGGTGGTGACTCCTTGGGGAGGAAGCTCACTACCACCACCACCATATTGTCATCTTGGAGCAAAGTCCCAGTTGCAGTGTCCAAGTTAAGCCTCTGGCTATTGACTTGCTTTCTGTAGGACACGAGCTTTTTTTGATAATGCAGCCAGGAATGGGAATGGACTATGCTGAGTCATCCATACCTTTTCTCCATCACCCTTGTGACTAATAAACACATTTAGGGGCTAATTGGGGTTCAAGTACGTGTTGAATTTTCTAGCTCTGTCACTAATCAACCCAAGTAAATGACCACCTCCTTAAGCTTTAATCTCCTCTTCTATAAAATGGGAATAATAATACTTGCACAGAGTGGTCATGGATCTCAGTGAAATTAACTGAACTATAATGAAGATTGATCTTATAATAATAGTCGCTAACATATACAGTATTTTGAGGTTTATAAAGCACTTTAAAATATCTCATATTATCCCCTCAATAACCCTGGGAAGTAGGTGCTATTATTATCCTTTTGCAGATGAGAAAACTGAGACAGACAGGTTAAATGACTTGCCCAGGGTCACACAGCTAGTAAATATCTGAGGTCACATTTGAACTCAGGTCTTCTTGACTCTGAGCCTAGTGTTCTAT
The DNA here is from genome assembly GCF_900497805.2 of Vombatus ursinus. Classification (NCBI taxonomy): domain Eukaryota; kingdom Metazoa; phylum Chordata; class Mammalia; order Diprotodontia; family Vombatidae; genus Vombatus; species Vombatus ursinus. The sequence goes on from NW_020954576.1 coordinate 40,544,073, forward strand.
CCATTCCATCACCTAACTGCTTCATAGAGATGTTGTAAGGTAAGGGCTTTAAAACCGAAAAGTGTTGCCTGAACGTGAGCTATCATTATTTCTCATCTGTAAAATGAGGAGGTTGAATAACACCACCTCTCTTCCAATTCTGACATTTGATGAGTATGATTACTACCATCACTTAAACGTCTAAGAATCAGAGCAAGAATGTTCCCCATGAGACTCCGAGGAATTGTGACTTGCCCAGGGTTACACAGCTAGTAAGAGGTAGAGCCATGATTTGAACCGAGGTCTTTTGACTGTATTTCTAGCGCTATCCTGGGGGCAGATCATACAGGTTGTGTGGGTCATCAATAATCTTTTGCTTCTCTGGTTTTTACCCCAAATTCAACCTTCCCATTATTGGAATAGATAATTAAGAGTGAGGTATAGTCACCTCAGGGGGTGGTACAAGGGAAGGCACACTCACTCTGGAGTCTTAGGGGATAGATTTATAATCCCACCTCTGATACTTCCAGTGTTACCTTGGTCTCTGAGTTCTCTCCCAGCTCTAGATCCATGATCCCAGAATTTTGGAGAAAAGTTCCAGTTGGAAATTAAGTGCAACCTGCTGTGCAAACTATGTTTCAACCTCTTCATTTGCCAAATCCTTTGCATTGGTATCATTCAGGCCTTCCTCCTTTATGACAGGCCTTAGAAAGGAGTCAGAAGGAATGCTTTTTGAATAGAGTTCACTTAATAGTCTTTATTGCCTAAAGGACACGAAAAACGCTACTGCTCATCTTTATCCTCCCTAAGAGCTAAACAGAAGGAAATAGGCTAAGCAATATCTAAGGGGATCTAGGTGAAACTGAGAAAGAACTTCTGGACAGTGGAGGCTATTAAATATTAGAAGGTTTCTTGAGAGGAGAAGGTGTAATTTTTTTTCTGCTGACAAAGTTTTCTTTAGTTGTAGACCTGCTTGAAAAAAGGATTTCCTGTCTCAGTTTTTTCCACTTATGGATTCTTTGACCACCTTTCCATGGAAAAGTATTAAGAGGTGGTCACACAGAAAGACTGCAAAGAATGAAAATAGCTTGCAACACAATTTGCATAGTTGAATGGAGCTTATTTCTAAATAGATTTTGTTCATTTCGAATTCTCTGCTCACTAGAGAGAACTCGAGGCCTGAGTAATTGAACTTTGAAGATGTTGCACATATATGCTCCAGGCTTGTGCCCCAACTCACAGTCACATTAAGAAGTTGGGGCCCCAGAGTCAAGCTACTATTATTCCTTCCCTCAGGGTTCCACGGGTAACCCTGAGAGTTTGAGAGGTATCGTATCATCTTTTGTACTATACTGTAGCCTAAAAGCCCCCAACTGGTATATTCCTCCTAATATCACTGCCAGTTAATATTTCCCCAATAACATCTAACCAGTGGTTACTGCCCCAATATCATTTTGACTAACTCATGTGAATAACCAATACATTATTAAATATTAAATTATGTAAATTAATAAAAATAAACAATGAATCGAATATTAAATAAAACAAAATTATAAAATAATGAAATAAAAATAAATAATGATTAATAATAAAATAAATAACAAATGATAATATATTAGCTTTTACAAAAGGATATTTACTAAGAAGATATCAAGAACGGTCACATACCTGTAATCCCCGCTGTCAGTGAGGCTACATCTTATAGAGCTCTTGAATTTGGGAGTTCTAAGCTGGAGTGGGCTAAGACAATTGAGTGTTCTCACTAAATTCAGCATCAATATAGTGAGCCCCTGAGAATAGGTGCCACCAGATTACCTAAGGTAGCTAGAACTAGCCCAGATTAGAAAATGGAGCAAGTCAAATCTGCCGAGCTGATCAGAGCAGGTGGGGGCCCATGAGTAGCCCCTGTACTTCTAGCCTGGGAGAGATAGCAAGAACTAAAGAACAAAATCTCTCCTCTACCCCCTCAGACCAGTACCTTAAGGGGTAACTACCAACGTCTTCCTCACCAAGTTCACTTCTGGGTATAGCATCCTTTGCTTATGTGACAAAACATCTCAGTTGCTGGGTTGATTCACTGCTGTCTAGGTCGAGCAAGTTGCTTTCCAGGGCTGGCTCCTTTCCTGAGCTTGGCTGCTACAGCTATCATCAAATTCTGGCACTGGCTCATGTTGGGGGACCTCTGGTGGCTCTGCTGACCTTTCAGAGCTTGAAAGGTGAAATGATTAGTCTCTAATATTTATTCTCCTAAGATCGGGAAATAAACACACAGGAACAGAAGAAAAAGAGGTAGCCAGGAGTTCATGACCACAAGGTGGTCTGGGTGAAGAGATAAGGCAGCTACCATTGTTCGCTTCTTTCTCTCTCTCTCTCTCTCTCTCTCTGTCTGTCTCTCTCAGTCTCTCTCAGTCTCTTTCAGTCTCTCTTTGTCTCTGTCTCTGTCTCTCTCTCTCCCCTCCCCCCCCCCCACCCTTTCTTTCCCTTTCCCTCTTTCAAAAGCTGCCAGGGACACAGAAAACTTGAGTCTATGTCTTTTGTATGCACACTCAATTCAGGCACAGCAAACAACAGAAAGCTGTCAAGGGATACCGGCCTAAACACTGAACTGAGCAAGATGAAAGATGATTCAGCACACACAATTACACATGCCCAGAGGCAGGTTCGCCAAGCTTCCACGAGAAATGCCAGCAGGCAGAACACACACTACACATGCTCTAAGAACTGGAACCCTTATTGGCAGGTCCCCTGCTTCATTATAGTAATACAAAGAACTCATTAAGTTCATTTTCCTCCTCAAGAGACCTTTGACCAGAACTGATTACAAGAAACAACATAGATCCTTTGTGGTTTCTGTTCGAGGCAATGAAATAACAGAAAAATAAATAAATAAATAAATAAATAAACAAACAAACAAACAAACAAATAAATAAATAAATAAAATTTAAAAGTATAAAATCAAGAGACCTTGGAACTTGGCTCCTGAGGAGGCCTCTGGCAGATTAGATTTTCCTTCCCAGGTCTCTCTTTTGAGGTCACAGCACGCCCCACCAAAGATGTTGAAACTGCACCCCACACTAGCCTGTGCCATGATTCCTCATGATTCAAGAGAGAACACATACTTTGTTTTTGATTACAGATACTCCCACAGACTTGATGATCTACCCATGTAGGAGTGAATAAGTTCGAGCAAATCCCATCTCTTCTCAGGGTGCTAAGAACCAGGCTCTGGGTTTTATTATATTATTATTATTTTAGCAGCAGGATATGTATTTAATGCAAAGAGCACTGGTCAATCAGAGGACCTGTGTTCTGTTCATATCCTTTATCTGCCATTAGTTGTATGACAACTTCTCTGAACCTCAGTTTTGTTATCTGTAAAATGGTGATAATAATTCTATCAACCTCATAGGATTGTTGTGAAAAATGTACTTTTAGAAACCTCAGAGCACTATGGAAATGCGTTATTATTGTGTTTGTTATTGTTATTGCGGTTGTTTGTATCTTCAGGTGATCCACAGATAACATAGGGGAGAGATGAGCACAATATTCCCTTCCGAAGGAAAAATCCTAATGTGAGGCTCATGTTTTCTAAGAGCTTTATTAGCACTACAGTAATAACACCAGTAATAATAGCAAGACTCAAACTTAATCTGGAGATTAAAGAGCCCATTGGTAAAGCCAATTACCAGTCAATTAATCAACAAACATTTTTTAAGCACCTATATCGTACTTACAGATATTGTACTAGGTGCTGGACCGCCACAAGGACCATTTTGGAGGGAAGGGTAGCAATACGAGATATTCACATGTAGTACATTTTAAGGAAATAGACATTTAATAAATATTTATTGAGTTGGAATACATAGGACATACTTCTATGCAACTGTCATCAACACAGGAAAATAATTTGTTAACTAAAAATAATATAAAATATGAAAATATAATAAATCCCTGACTAGACTGATTTCAGTATTTTATATATGTGTGTGTATATATATATATTCAATATAATAATAATTCAATATATTCAATATGGTTAATGATCTTGTGGGCAAGAGACACAGTGTGAAATTGTGGATAAAAAGGCCTCCCTGCCAAGAAGACCTGGGTTCAAGTCCCATCTCTTAGTATCATTGGCTACGTGACCCTGACTGCGCATATCACTTAAGCTCGTAGTGGCCAATGCCACTCTCTCAGAGGCCAAGTTGCTGAGGTGCTGATCTGAATTGATTCAGGGAGTTTCTTCACCCAAAGTTGCTTATACCAATGAAATCATGGGTCTGTCTAAAAACAAATATATACATACTGTGAGTATACACATTCCCTTAATTTCTGGCACCCCTACTCTCCAGTCTGGGAAATGCTGTCCCACAATAAGATTCTGGATCTTGAGGTGACAAAGGCATCCTTTACCCAGTACTCCTTGTCTAGATCCTATTTACTATGCTTGCTAAGGCCCCCAAAGTGATCTGAAGTTTTATTTTGTTTTGTTTTCAGGGACCATGTCTACCTCCATTAGAATAGAATGTCCCTAAGGGTGTTGTTTCTCCTCTTTTCTCTGGATGTCCCCATGGCTGCTGGATCAGAGATCTCCACAGAGTTGTCATTTAATCCATAGTGTTGACTGAGTAACCAACTGATGTCTAAATTCATCAGGAATCTCACATTTCCAGAGAGACCCCCTGCAGGGCCCATTATTCCTTGTTCTTTGCCCAGATGTTCTCCTAATCTTACTAGAATTATAGATTATATAGATTACAGATTCAGAGCTGAAAGGGACCTGTTAAAAGTCAGTGAGAACAATTCCCTCATTTTACATAGGAGAAAACTGAGTCCCAGAAAGACCAAGGGACGTGACCACAGTTAGTGGCAATCAGGATTTAAACCCGGTGCTCTCTGGTTGCAAATCCAGCACCCTTCACAACGCTTCTCACCTTCCTATTCAAACCTCAGTATAGTCACATGAGCTGCTTACACCGCTAAAAATGGATAGAGCACTGGGCCTGGAGTCAGGAAGTCTCATCTTCCTGAGTTCAAATCTAACTTCAGACACTTACTAGCTGTGTGACTCTGAGCAAGTCACTTCACCCTGTTTGCCTCAGTTTCCTCCTCTGTAAAGTGAGCTGGAGAAAGAAATGGCAAACCACTCCAATATCTTTGCCAAGAAAACCCCAAATGGGGTCCCAAAGAGTCATTATTATCACTACCTGCCAGAATTCCTGTATCCTGTTTGCCCTGCCCAGTAGCCTAGCATCATAGATGCATAGGCCTGGTAGCTGGGTGAAGGTTATGGACTTTGAACCTCCTATACCAAATCAGCCTTATTCAATGTTTGGAGTCAGAGAAGGAAGAAAACAGTGAGGGCATCTCAGGAGTAATCCTGTGGAAGACAAACCCTCAATTCTTCAAAGTAGGGGAACTGAAATATAGCCCCTCCATTTTTCTCCCCCTGTTATTAACAGAAAAGCTGAATGTACTTTGGAAGACTCATTTTAAATGATTAACTAAACCATCAAGATGATTTCAGAGCCACTGGCCAACAAAGAATGCTTTTTTTTAAAAAAGTCCATTTCAATAACAAAATTTTCAAACCACTAGAAAACAAAAACCCTATGGTTTTTTTTTCCTGATTACAGCCTTCCTCTCCATTCGGGGCTGAGGTTAGGACCACCCACTCATTGCTATTGCACATAACTACCCTCTATTACATTTATTGTTCATCCCCAGGGGAAGGATATCTCACCCTGGAGATGTCTCTGTCCTATGCGTCCCCCTCCTCCAATTGGTGAGTTCCTACCCATAACCATCTTTTCGGGAAGCACCTAGGCCCATGTTCACTTCCTTTCTCTTCATTCATGACTCTGGACTTTTCCACGCTGCCTCATGTGGATACCTTCCCCTCTCAATCCTCCTGCTTTGCAATTCTCCTTCCTGTGTTGTCATTCCCCTTCAGAATGTATGCTCCTTAAGGGGAGTAGCCGGGGTTTTGGGGGAGGATTGTTGTTCAGTTGTTTAGTCAGTCATGTCTGACTCTATATGACCTCATGGACCTTGTCCATGGGGTTTTCTTGGCAAAGATTCTGGAGTAGTTTACCATTTCCCTCTCTGGTGTGTCCCCATTTTACAGATCAGGAACTGAGGCAAACAGGAGTTAAGTGACTTGCCCAGGGTCACATAGCTAATAAGTACTGAGGTCAGAGTCGAACTCAGATCTTCCTGACTCCAGGCCTGATTCTCTATCTTATATTTGTATTCCCAGTACTCTGTACAGTGTGCTCAATAAATGCTTTACCTAAAGGGAAAAGAAGGGCTGAGAAATCCATTGGGAATCTGTGATTGAGTGTATAATTTGATCCTACTACTGGTGGGGAAAAGTGGCACAGATCCTTCATTCATCTGACAAGCATCTATTAAGTTTCTACTACGGGGGATATAAAGATGAAAATGAAATAATCTTCCTTCTCACCTCTTGCTCTAAAAATCTCTGGTTTCTTTCAAGATTCTGTTCAAGTGCCTTTTTCTGCAGGAGGCCTTTCAAACAAAATTCAAACAGGGACACATTTCATAATATAAGAAGGGATTGTTTATTATGTAGAAAAATATCATCAAATACCAACTAAGGTAGGGTCAAACATGCCAGGATACATAAAACACAAATGAGGGAATCTTAGATAAGAAGAGAAAGGTTAAAGTAAGGGTAAAGGTTTGAACTGGAGCCTGTGGTCAAATTAAAAGCTTTTGGGGAAGTGAGATCAGGCAAGGGACCACCAGGCAATTCTCAAAAACGGGTCGTAGAACCCATCAGCTGAGGTTTGGACCGGTCTTCTAATGGAAGCCGTGTGATAAGATAAAGGTTACCAATTGCTTTCTTCCCATCCCTGAGACATTTCCATCCCCACCTTTCAATTAAATTAGGTCTATCTTCAGGAATAGCCTTACTAGTATATGATTTCAGAAGCTCCTCAATTCAAAAACAAGTCTACCAAGTTTGGAATTACTTCACTGGGTGTAAAATGGATCCAATACCCCACGAAGTACAGGTGGAGAAGTGCTAAGTTTCCTTTGGCTCCTTCCAGGGATTCTGGGATGATACACCTATCTCTCCATCTCCATGACAACATTAGGGAGAGAGGGCTTCATAGAGAGGAATGGCCATGGAGGCAAGAAGAGACATATAATTGGTAGACTTTAAAAGGAGAGCCAAGCTCTGGTCTTACTTTCTTCTTCCTGAATGCATGGCTTGGAAGTTTTTCTCTCTGGGACTTCCTATGGTGGCTGGTCCCATATAGCAATGAGCACAGGTGCTGCCCTAAGTGCATTGAGTCTGAATCTTGGGCCCCCAGTTGCCTCTTCTACTTTGTGTTTCTTTCTCTGAGAAATTGTGTCCAAAAAAGTAATCCTGAGGTGGATTTTTTCAGCCTTGGGGACAATCTCCTCACTGAGAGTTCTGGAGCCCTCAGGTTTCTCAGCTAGAGTCAATAGGAAGAAGAAGGAGTTTTTCTGCAATAACGTCCTTCTCAGAGAAGATGAAAACTGACAGGAAGAAGGGCCCAAATCACACTCTGGCTTGTTAGGAGACAGGGACCTTGATGGAGTTATTTGTACAGTGCGGAGCTAAGGTGAATGCAAAATGGCTCACCTAGGCAGTACACATGCTCATTAATATATGCAAAGGGAGAGGCAATTTAGAGAAGGTGCTCCTCCATCACCCATAGGAAAACCCAGAGAAAGACATAGCCTGTAGAAAGAAAGAAGAGATCAAGAGTAGAAGTAGGCTCTCCTTTTAAAGACTGCTGAGTGGGTGGCTCTCCCAGTATTCGGTGGCCAATCATCTTTGGCACAGTTCCTTACTCCTGTTATCTCTCAGACCCACGAATTACAGCACCAATTTCAGATCTTTCAGTCCTAAGCACGTGTGCCCCCAGAAGTGGCCAGGGGAAGCTCTGCTTAGCTTCACACATGCTCCATGGGATGTGCTCTACCTTCATCATAATGGGAGGAAGGCTTTAAATTCTCCTATTAGATATATTATTTAAGAGCTTAAAATGCCAATGCCTGGTTTAGGTGACAAACAGAAATTAATTCCCAGTTTGAATATTGTTAGTCAGTTGGCAAGTATAAATGACTGACATTAAGGCTTTTCCTGTTTTAGTTAAGTGGAGGGGTTTAGAGGGCGCTGGCATGTGGAAGAAGGAAACAAGAAAGGGGAGGAACAGAAAAGGAAAACTGAGGAGAAGAGCAAACTTTTCTGACTTCAGAATTCTCTCCAGGGTTGGCCCTTTTACTCTGTGACTGTTGAGGACAAATTGAACTTATTCAGAGATATATAACAGCTTGATGTATCTGCTTATGTTTTTTTAAAAGATAGATTTTTAAATCAATATATTTTGGTTTTGCATCTCCTAGAATTCCTCCTCCATTCCCTTCCCTCTTAGAGAGCCGTTCCTTATAACAAAGAACTGTTGTTTCTTTAATGAGAAAGAGGAAAGAATTAGAAAAAGCAATCAATACATTGAAAAAGTCTAACATCACATTGCAATGTGCCTACACCTGTGTATTGGGCTCCACCTCTGCAAAAGAGTAGGGGGAAGTGTCTCCCCATAGCTCTTCTTCTGAGGTCATGCTTGTTCTTTATAATTTTGTAACTTGTTTTCCCATTGCTTTGTGAATGTCATTTAAAAATTTTTTATTGTTGTAGTCATTATGTATATTGTTATCCTGATTCTGCTTATATCTTTAAATCAGTTTATGTTAAATCTTTCCATTCTCCTCTGTAGTTATGTTTGTTCTTTCTTCCAGCACAGTGATATTCTTTTACAATCATGTGCCATAATTAGTTTAGCCTTTCCCTAATCTACGGTCATCTACTTTGTTTCAAGTTCTTTGCTACCACAAAAAGTAATGCTATAAATATTTTGTTGTGTATGGAACTTATCTTCTTTTGTCAATGACTCCCTTAGGATAGATGCCTACATTTGCCTTTGTTTATAGCCTAGTAGAAACACCACCATTGATTTATATGATATTCACCAATATTGCTTCACATAATTTAAAGATTTTCTTAACCAAATTCATTATAAAATAGTTTTGCTCCCAGAGGACTGGATAATAAAGACATTAGTAGTAGTAGTAGTAGTAGTAGCAGTAGTAGTAGTAGTAGTAGTAGTAGTAGTAGTAGTAGTAGTAGTGATAGTGTTGGTGGTAGTGACAGCAATAGTAGCAGTAGTGGTGGTAATAATGTTGTTGGTGGTGATAGTAGTAGTTATGGTATTATTAGTGTAGTAGTCATCAATTATTGCTTTTAGTTAAACTCAGGAGGGTCAAGGGAAGACTGGGTGGCCATGACATTCTCAGCATGATAGAGGACTGCTCAGAATAGAGTATTTGCTGCTGGTCAATTCAGACTTCTAAGAAATTATAAGATTTTTAAATGGAATCAACTCTAACACTTAGCACTGGTTTTGTAAGAAAACTGCAGAAGCTTAAACTTGAGTTCTGGGGATAACTACATATGGGGATTAGATGCCATGCTTGATCAAAGCATAGCTGTAGTCCATCAAGGATAGCCATATGGCAATGGCTGCTTTGGACGCAACTAGTTCTTCCCAGCCCCTCTCCCTGCCCACCTTGAGTTGCACTTTGTCCTAGACATTTTTCTGAAGTCATGGGTACTGTGTGCTAGCTTTATCTTTATGGATGACTTAGAGTTTAGTTTCCACCATAAAAGGATGTTTGTAATTAATGTATAGGGAAAGAAGAGAACAGGAGATAACTTCCTCCTTAGTTTTTGAGTAGACTAAGTTGAACAACAAACCCCACATTCCTGGATTTTTATGGTCTTGGAAGTCTCCCCATAGCAGCACCACATTCACTCTCCAGGGATCCATCCTAATACCCTTCTAGCTTATTATGTGCCCAAGAAATTCTATTTCCTTTTTGTCAAACTGATGTGTTTCTTTTTTTCTTTCGAAAAATTGTCTCTGATAACTATCTTGTTTTTATTGATGTATTTTGTTTTCACATCACTTTTATTGCCAAATATAGATTTACCACAACCTCTTCCTAACATTCCAACCCTTATCATAAAGATTTAAAAAGAAATAAATCAATTCAGCAAAGCCAATTCATCAACCATTATCTGACAGAATATGTAATATTCCACACCCATAGTTTTCCCACATACACACAATGAAGGGAGGAAAGGCCCATTTTTTCAGCTCTTTTCTAGGACCGAACATGGTCATCATCATTACACAGTGTTTGGTTTTCTTTTTCTTTGTATCGTTGTAGTTATTGTAGAAATTGTTTTCTTGGTTATACATATTGTCTTCTATCAGTTCATATATTTTCCCATGTTTCTCTGAATTCTTCAGTGTTTGTCATTTCTCACAGCACAGGAATATCCTATCACATGCATTCGCCACAATTTGTTTACAAACTGAAACTTTTTTTTGTTTTGTTTTGTTTTTTTGTCTAGGCAATGGGGTTAAGTGACTTGCCCAGGGTCACACAGTTAGTAAGTGTCAAGTGTCTGAGGCCGCATTTGAACTCAGGTCCTCCTGACTCCAGGACCAGTACTCTATCCACTGTGCCACCTACCTGCCCCTGGGACTTTTTTTTTAAAATGTATTTAGAGACAGTACTTGTAAAGATAGATGTGGACTGCATAGGTTATTTAGGCAGGAAGCTTAGAAACTTGGATAAATTAAGATGTCATAAAAAGAGATCCCTAAACTGGGATCTAGCAGGTCTTGGAAAACAAAGTCCAGAAAATTCTGAAACATGGTTGAGATCTAAATTAATTGCACAATCATAGTTGAGGGGGAAAAACTGAGTACTATGTTAGTTTTGGGAACACCAGAGACTGTCTAGTATGCATGATGTTGGCTGGTGGTGGACGAGGTCAGCAGCCATGGAGAAGGGGAAGAAGGTATTGCTGTTAGGGTAATAAAATGCAATTTTCTTAGACCATCAGAAAATATGGGGATGATACAGGATCATACAAATGATCCCAAGATCTGCTAGGAACAAGAATGAGTCCATGAAATTGAAGGAAATTATTCTATAGTGGGTCTTATCCGGACCTATAAGAGACTGCTTTTGTGTGGTAATGAGGCAGAGAGGTTGGCCAATACTATGGTGGCACAGGGCTGCACAGGGATATTTTCTCACTGGACAAGGTTATAATTTATAAAATTGCTGGTTGCCCCAGGGCCCATCACTGCCTAGACACAAAATTATCAGTGAGTTTATGTGTTGGGAGTGAATATAATGGGAAGAAAAAGGAGGAAGGCAATTGACTAGCAGTCAAGCTTCAGGTAGTGGAAGGCTGAGGTGGGGCAGTCACACAAGCAGGCTGATTGTTTTAAGATCCCATTATTTCCCACTCCCTTGAGCATTAAGCCTTGCTAGATGATGGGTTAGTCACTTAATGTGTAAATGCCCTGGACAACTCTCTAAAACTATAAATTGTAAAGGAGATGTTCATCTGTAGGTGTATGGGGAACTCCCCACACCAAAGAAATTACAGGTCAGTTCTCTGCCCTTCCCTTCCCCAAATGTACAATATGTAAATATGAAAACAAAAACTAAAAAGTCCTTGCCCTTGGGGTGTTTACTGTCAAAGATACATTTAAACAGATGTAATATATTTTAAGGAGGAAGAAAACATTAACAACCAGGAGGATCAGGGAAGACTTCCTGTAGAAAGTAACTACCAAGATGGGTCTTGGGAAAGAAGCTAAGCATCTTAAGAGGTAGAGGTTAAAAGAAATGGAGTTCCAACATGTGCAACAGTCTATGTAAAGCACAGAGACAGGAGAGGTAACATTGAGCAGAGGGAACAGTAAGTTGACCAGTTTGACTGGAATAAAGAGTTCATGAATGAGAGTAATGACAAATGAGTTTGGAGAGGTAGACTAGAGCCAGCCTGTAAAGGGTTTTGAAAGGCCAAGATGTGGAGTTTATAGCTCACACTAGAGGCAATTGGAAACCACTGAAGATTTTAAAGCAGAGGGTGATGTAGTCAGACTTATAATTTAAGAAGATTAATTTGGCAGCTATGTGGAGAATGGATTGTAGAGGAGAGAACCTTGGGGAAGGGGGCAGTCTAATTAGGAGGCCGTTGTAGTAGTCTGGTCAAGAGGGTTTAAGATCCTAAATTTAATTGATGATTATGTTAATGGAGAGAAGGATTACCAAAGAGACATGTGACTGTGGAATTGACATAACTTTCTGACTAGTAGAATATAAGCTCCTTGAAGGGAAGGACTGTTTCAGCTTTGTCTTTGTATCTCTAATACCTAGGGATCCCTTTGTATCACCAATACAGTATATTATGTAAGTGCTTAATAAATGTTTATTGATTAAAATTTAAAAAAAAAAAGAATTGACATGACTTGGCAATTTAGTATATTTCCCAGGATCTAGAATGGTGCTCTGTACGATATTATGTGATCTGTTAGGTGTAAGAGAGAGGGACAAAACTATGTGAAGTCACCAACTTGGGGGGAACAAATTAAAAATCAGGCAAGACTTCATAGAGAAGGTGACATATGAGTTAAACTTTAAAGAATAGTTGGGAGTTTAATGCACTAACAAGCATGGAAGGGGAGAGAAGATATTCCAGGCTTCAGAAACAGTGAGCAAAGTTAGAGAAGCAGAGGCAGTGTGGATTGAGGGAAGTATGTATGAAGATGATAACTCTATTTGAAATGAATTGTTTGGAAATCTTGGGAAAGACACTTAACTTACCTATACCACTTCATCTGTGAAATGAAGGAAATCCTCTTTTGTAAAATAAAAGGGTTGAACTAGATAACCTCTGAGATTTCTTCTGATTCTATATCTGTCATCCTACTGAGGCAGCTAAGTGGCCCAGTGGATAGACCACTGGGCTTGAAATAGGAAGACTCATCTTCCTGAGTTCAAATCCCACATCAGACACTTAAAAGCTGTGTGACCCTGGACAAGTCACTTAACCCTCTTTGCCCCAGTTCTCTCAATCTGTAAAATGAACTGGAGAAGAAAATGGCAAAGCACTCTAGTATCTTTGCCAAGAAAACCTCAAAATGGGATCACAAAGAGTCAGACATGACTGAAACAACTGAACAGCAAAATATCCTCTGATCCTAAATACTGGACATGGGATGGACACCAGGTCTCCTAATTCCAAGGCTTGGCTCTTTCCTTTGGGCCAACAATTTGTATTTAAGAACTGGCTGGCCCAATTTATAGATTTGTAGCATGTTATGATGAAATAAGACTTTACTCTGTGCAATGCTAAATGACCCTTCTATGGATGGAAACCTATGACCTTGGCCTCATTTTCTCTTTCCTCCAACTACCTGAACTAACCAGCCTTACAAACTGGCAAAACTGTCAGGCCTAAAAGTTGATGTGACTTGTTGGTCAATAAGCTAGAGTCAAGTTATTTGCTACTGGTCAACAGCAGGGATGTTGCGTTCAGAGCCTTAGCCTTCACTTGTTGCAGCTAGCCTTTGCTCTTGGGGTGAAATGTAAGAGCTGGAGAAATCATGTACAAAGTCAAGCATCAAGCATTATAAATACCAAACTCCCTAGAGCTTGGCAGTGAAACAAATCACTTCCTTTAATGCCCATTCCTTACACAGCCTGCTCTTCTGTAGGGAGAGATCTCTAAGGGAGCAGTGCCACAGTTCTCCCACAGCCTCGGAGAATGGGCAGTAGTTCTCATTTACTCTGGATTAACAACTTTTTGTAAACAATCTGACTGGGGCTAGGAACCTCCCTCTGGGAATAAATATAAGGACCTGCATGGGTATGAGAACCAGCTAACTCCTGGGGAAGGACATCTCTTATTATGCATGGTTGTTTTAGCTGATCTGAACTCTGACAAATCCAGCACTTTCCTAATGATATCCCCTCAGTCTAGTAACCAGACCATCTAAGGCAGTTTCAGCACACTCTGAAAGAGGCCTTGTAAAGATATAAAGTTCAAGTTGTCTCTGATGACTTTAGCTAAGCAGAATAAATGGAGGGGGAAATAAAAAAGATTTCCAAAACGTTCTAACAGGAAACCTCAGAAATCCTGAGAAATGACAAGTATTTCCAAAATTAAATTTCACTTAAGAAGTCAGAGGTGGTTCTGAATGAGACGCTGGAGCAATTGGAAAGTATTTGTTAAAGTAATCAAGTTTAAAGGTGTGGGTCCAATGAACTAAACTCCCTGGCCCCAGTCATTCCCTCTGCCAAGCCAAAGCTCTCTGGCACACCAGGACAAATGAACCTTCCTAAACCACTTAGGTATTGGGCCTAGACTCTGGAGACCTAGATAGTGGTCCCAACTGTAATACCAAACTGAGGTGTGTTTTGGACAAGTTGTTCCTTTCTCAGTCTTGCGTCCTTGGGAGTACAGCTCAGATACCATCTCCTGACTGAAGTCTTTCTGGACTCCCCTCCCACCCCCACAGTGTTTTTCCCTTGTTTGCTTTGCTTTTACGTGCTGGAGTCTGCCGCTACCCCTTAGTAGAATCTAATATCCTTGAGAGCAAGTTAAGTTTCCGCTCTTATATGTATCCCCATCACCTAGTACAGTGCCTTGAACATATTGGCTACTTGTAATCAATGTTTATTGAATTGAACTTCATCTCATCAGCCCTAATTTTGTTATCTGAAAAAATTAGGGAAATGGATTATTGTGGTTGATTCTTCATGACCCCATTTGGAGTTTTCTTGGCAAAGATATTGAAGAGGTTTGTCATTTCCTTTCTCCAGTTTATTTCACAGATGAGGAAATTGAGGCAAACAAGGAGTGACTTGCTCAGGGTCACACAGTAAGTGTCTGAGGCTGGATTTGAACTCAGATCTTTCTGACCCCAGACCTGATGCTCTATCTGCTGTGCCACCTAGATGCCCTGAAGACAACTATTATGTCCCACCAAATTCTTTTTTCCGTTATAAAAACTCTTAGCTCTATCTCATCTCTGTCACTCACTTAATAGAGTATAAGCTCCTTGATAGAGGGTAGAGGGTAGAGATTGTTTCCTTCTTTGGATCTGTATACAAACCTACTGGAATACCAGGTGCATTGTAGCCTCTTCATAAATACTTGTTGATTGATCTCCAGTTCCTTTAATCAGTACTTGAATGTGCAATTTCTAGTTTATTATAGTATTATACACCATATAGGTAGCCAATAAAAACAATAAGCTTAGATAGGCCAGTGACAAGAAGATCTGAATTGCCTCTAAGTTACTTAGCCCAGGAGAGGAAAGAAACCAAGAGTCAAGGATGCACTCTTCAAATACTCAATTGTATCTAAGACCTTAACCAAGTGTAGCAACAGCAACAGCAGCAGCAACAGCAGCACATGTTTCCTCCAGCGATGAGGATCACAGCCCATCCAAATGAGTCCATCTTCTGTGATTCTTGTGTGTGCGCTGTTACAAATTCACTGCAGAGGGTCCATCCAACTGACTTCTCCTAACATCACAAGGGGAACCCATAGGCTGTCCACTAGTTAATTATCTCTTGCTCTTTCTACATGACCAGCACATTGCCTTTTTGATTATCCTTTTCTCTGATAAAGTCCTTTATTCTCTTTCCTTTTCACAGTTCCCATTTTTATGTGTTGCAGCCTGCTCACACCTACAATAATGTGTATCATCCTTGCTATATGTGTGATATTAATTTCTAATTCTTTGGAGACTAGAATATTCCACAACAAGGAACTAGACAAAAACAGTAGTAGAATTTTGAAATTAAAATTATGGGCTTTCATTTCTGGGAAAAGCATAGGGTCATTAAAGGAATTCTTCCATTTCTACAAGGTAGTCCAGCTTTCTTTCTCAAATTTTATTCTATGCCCAATTTATCGTTCATTTGCACTGTTTGTCTAAGATGTATTGTTGAATGAGCTCAAAGAGTTGCTGGTCTAACTGAACATCATCATTCAGATAAACGGCATTTTTTATCCACTTGGTTTTCCCCATGTGGATGGTTAACTCTCTTTAGTTAACTCTCTTCCCTCTGCAGTGTCCTAGCAATTGATACAACCAACATACTCTTACACACAAACAGAAGCATCTGGAGGACTTGACTATCTGTAGAGAATGTCTCTTCAACTTGGGCTCTGTGATGGATCTCCTCTGTGAGAGTGGAGAGCACCTTTGCTAAACATAGATTTCCTTGCTTATGCTTTGCCTGATGTTAACAAGTGTTGTCAGAATAAAGTTATTTCTGCTATTGTGACTTTCAATGAATCTTGAATAATTTTGATGTGAGAATAGGATGTACCTTTTGGGAAGAGAGTGTGTTGCTCTATCAAATCAACATTTTTTCATAAACAACAAATAATAAGCACAATGGGATCTTATATTTTCTATATTTTTTCAGTAAATTGTGATGGTTAAGATGTGTCCTACTGTGGAACATTGCTTGTAAATGCCTGCCTATTCTCTATTAATATTCTTGTAAATGCTTGTGTCAATGCTTCTAATAAAATTTTAAATAGTTGAGAAAGGAGGAATATAAGTTGGTAATTACTGTTCCCTCAGTTGCTGCTTTTTGGTATTAATAAGGTCCATGATTTTGTACATCCCTTGGGCATCTTATCATCCTTCAGATACTTTGTGAATTGATTCTCTAATGCTCTCACAATTGTGTCCCTTCCAGTATGAATCTACTCTATGCACATTTATATCCAACCGCTTTTCCCATCTTTTCCCCTTAGTGCTAGTCCTATTTCCTCTATAAATCAATCTGGTATTGCCATATTAAAGTCCAAGGTGATGCAAGCAATGTCCTAAGTCCCTGCCCCACACAGACGTGGCCAATTTTTGTTTAAAAGGAATTGAAACCATTTTCTTCATTTAATTGGCTCTGAATCTAAAGACTTGAGCTAATGCTTTAGCTTTTTCTCATTGCCCTAAGTATACAATACAAAGTGCAAGTAGTAACCTAATCTTCCCTCAAGCCTCTAACTGAGGACCATTGTGGGCAACACAGAAGCAAGGAAGCTATACCTACCTGAACCAATACCGTATCCTTGCCAAATATCCTTTCCCTGCTATGGAAAAGTAACCTTATTTTATTAAATGTCAGATGTTCTGCAAATGCCTCATTTCATTTCACTCCAGAATCTGAGTTACAAGACTAGGCCGAGTGATGACTGATCTGTTAATTACGTGGTGACTCTGCTGTTCTTGATGATGAAAAGTTGTTTTTATTAAAATATTTGCACTCACAAAAAAGGCTGCAGGGCTTTATTTTTTTTTTCAGTTTTCTTTTATTTGTGGTCCTTCTATTTTCTTACTTCAGATGACTGCTCAGTCAGATCTCTCATCAGCTTTCTTTAAGCTAGATTTAGTCTCTATTCCTTCCTATTGTTTTATGATCAATAATGAGCATATTCTTCTAGCATCCTTTCCTGTAAGATTTTACAATTAAGGCTAATATTCTAAACTTGGTGTTGGTTGCCTTTGGCTATCAAATCTCTTTGCTTGTCTTGGAATTCAAATGTTTGTTGACTAAGGTACTTTTGTGGGTCTTTTGGTGTCCTTCTTATGACAATTGATTAATATTGGTTAACTTCTGTGCTACTGATAAAGAAGCTGAGATCCTAAGTTTCTCCTGTAACTTGGAAAGGTTACATGCCTTGACTAAGAGAACACCGATGGTGGTCAAGATTTGATTCGCCCCAAGGCTTTTGACTCCAAATATAGTGTTCTCTACAGTACACTACAGTTTCTTGTTTATATATAAATATCTGTTGATTAATTGATCTGTTGACTAATGAATAAATGTGGAAATATTAAGTTGCTGGCAGCTAAGTGGCCCAGTGACTAACATGTTAGACTTTGAGTTAGGGAGACCAGAGTTCAAATCCTGCCTCAGATATTTATTAGCTGCGTGACTCTAGGCAAATCACTAAACTTCAGTTTTCTCATCTGTAAAATGGGAAAAATAATCATAATAATAGGACCTCTCTCATTGGGTTATTGTGAGCAGCAAATGAGATAACTAACTGTGTGACTCTCAACCAGTCACTTAATTGCTGTCTGCCTCAGTTTCTGCATCTGCAAAATGGGGATAATACTAGCATCTACTTCCCAGGGTTGTTATGAGGATCAAATGAGATAATAATTGTAAAGCACTTAGCACAGTACCTGGCACATGAGAAGCGCTATGTAAATGTTAGCTATTATTTATATGTATTATCATTATTAGATAGTTTATGTAAAGTGCTTTGCAAACCTTAAAGATCTACATAAAACAAGTTGTTATTATGATGATGCTTCTTGTGGATACCAAGAGTAAAGTTATATCAGAGATTGACCATTCCTCTCAAATCAAAATCACTTTCCCAATAAGTTGAAAGCAGAGGTAGAAAGCAGGAAGCTACAAAATGTCTTGGTATCTACTAACTTTCCCTTTCCTGGACACTTTCCCCAGGGTCCATCACTGGCCTTTCTCCCAGGCTGGATTCTGCAATCCCTTTCCTTAGCCAAGTGACTCAGAGGCCACTTCAGTCACATAGCTAAATGTGATTGGTCTAAAAAAAAAATGCTTGGCCTAAAATATCTAATTGCCTCAGGATAATCCCTGTAGGGTATGCTACTCTTAAATAGAGTCACTGAGTTCATCTAAACTGTAGCCCCACTAATTTACAGTAGACTTTGTAACCATTGGTGGCTATAATTAATATATGTAGTCATCCACAGTGACTTTTGGAGGCTTTTAGCTTGCTTATTTAAAAGCTTCAGAAATAAGCTTTTGAATTCAGATCTTAAGATCCGGGGAGAAACAATCTCTTACTAGTCTCCACTTGTGACTTTTAGTCTCCTATTGCCACACAGTGCCAGCTGCTTAAGGAGTTCAGTTGTCCTGATGACTATTAACCAGGGTTATTATGTAGAAGGTCGCTACAGTCAGCCAGTTCAAACAGTATGCGAAGTGTTTTGTCCCTATGTCAGATCACTCTTGAGCAGGGGTGGGGAACCTGAGGCCCTGAGGCCACATGTGGCCCTCTAGATCCTGTAGTACAGCCCTTTGACTGAATCCAAACATCAGACAAAGGCTGCACTTGAGGACCCAGAGGGCCACATGCGGCCTCGAGGCTGCAGGTTCCCCACCCCTGACTAGGGCATGCTAGTATGTGATGGGTGGCCTGTAGTATGGGCCCCTACTTTTTAGTTGGAAGGAATAGTAGCAATCAACCACACACCTTTACTCTTCTTATCTCAAGTTGGTCTCTTGATTAACAACATGCAAGAAGCCCATCTTCACAACCATTATTCTGATTCCTAAGAAATCCTATCCATCAGGTTAAGAGCCTTGTGGTTGGACTCCAATGCAAAGGTAATGGGGAATCTTTCTAGCAATGATTCTTAAAAGCTTCTCTCTCACAGTCCGACTTCTATAGCCTCAAATAGTCAGGGTACATATATTCTAGCCCTGACCTAGCAACTAACTCACTATAACAAGGATCCCCTCTGGCTAGATCAAGTAAAGTTTGTTTTGATGATGAGAGAGGCATCAGGGAAGCAACCAGGATGAGAAGAGATTGAAGATAACTGAGACAGTGGGCTTGAAGGAGGCATCAATCTTTTGGAGAAGATAGAATGGAATGCGAACATGTTTGCATGTTGAGGGATTTGCCTTAATAAAAACAGGGGCAACTTCTCTATGTGAGACGGAAATAAAGGTAGTAGGAGAAGACATATAAGCAATATGAGGGGAAGGGAGGAAAGAGAGAATAATCAATAAGTAATTTGTCTCACTTTTTTCAGTAAAGTATAAAGCAAGGTTCTCAGCTGAGAGGGTGAGAGAAGGAGGGCCATGGAAGGAAGGTTTGAGAAGGGATGAAAAGGTTTGGAAAAGCTTCATGAATATGGACATGAAATAGTTGTGCCAGTCATGGGGCATGAATAAAATGAGGAATCAGGAAGTTAGAGTTTAAAACCATGCAAATTAACTTGAAACATCCTTGCATTCCTTCCACTATGGCAAAGATCTTTGTCACTATTACATCAATGGGCAAGTCAATTTCCCTTTATTTGCTTCAGTTTCCTCCTCTGTGAAGTAAGGGGATTAGCTGGATAATCTTTAAGGTCCCTTCTGTCTTTGAGAGTCTGTCATTATGACTATGACCAAGATTTTACATCTGCATTTGTGATTCCATTGTTATAGGGATCACTCTATGACGAAACTGCCTCTGCCAATGAAGATTGATAATTGCGCAACTGATAATTGTGGATAGTTGACTGGGCCCTGAAAAATTGGTACTTGTCCAAGGTCACACAACTAGTATACATTAGGCAGGATTTGAACACAAATCTTTCTAATTATGAGACCAATTGGTCATAATGGTCAGGGAAGGTTTCTAGGAAGAGTGAGAGTTTGACCTGAACTTTAAAGACTGGGCAGGAATTTGACAGAAGGAGGCAGAAGAGAAATGATCTTTTAGATATACGGAATATCGCAAGCAAATGCATTAAGATGGTAAAACTTAGGACTTGTTGGAGAGATGGTGAGTAGATCAGTTATGACAAGTCAAGAAATTTAAACTTCGCTCCATAGAAGGGGAAGGGATTTGAGTGTGACTAGATGAATGGATAAGGCTGGGAATTGTATAAAAAGATGGTTTGAAGAGAGGAGAGAGTAGAAGAAGGAAAACCTGGCTGGAGATTATTACCAGGTGAGTCATGATGAGGACCTGTACAAGAGTGGTGGCAGAGGGAATAGAATGGAAGGAATTATTTTTAAGAAATACTGAGGAAATAGACTAGATATATACATAGTTAATAACACTTAATAATATACTTGTCAACTTGTTGGTAATAAAAGATGAGAAAGAGAGAAAAGTCAAAGATTTCACCAAGGTTTCAAACATTTGAGACTGGATCAATGGTGGTATTGCTACATGTACCATTTAGATTTTGAGGAAAATATAAGAAAATATAAGGTTTGTACTTGTTAAATTAAAAATACTGGTAGAACATCCAGACAGATATAGGCAGCTGTAGATACATATCTGGAGCATAGGAGAAAAACAAGAGCTAGACCTATAGATCTGGGTTCGCTTATGTAGAAATCTTAGTTGAGGAAGTGGGAATGAATGAGGTTGCCAAGGGAGAGAGAGTACAGAAAGGGAAGAGAAGTGGGCCAAGGACAGAACTTTGGGTGACACCCAACTTAAGGGATCAGGAAGAGGATGACAGCAGGCAGAAGGACTTGTTAGAAGGTAAGAGGGTAGCCAGGAGAGCGTACTGTCTCTAAAGTCAAAGGAGGAGAAAAAATCCAGAGGGACAGGGATGTTCAACCTTGTCAACTGCTACAAAGAGGTCAGATAGGATGAGGACCCAAAAAAAGGCCTTTGGATTAAGCATTTAGGAGGTCAGTGGTGATCTTTAAGAGAATCAGTTCAACAGAGGGATAGAGCCAGATTCTCAACAGAGCAGTAGCCAGATTCTCAGGACTTGATGATGGAATGGGTAATGAGGAAATAGAGGTATCGAATGTACACAACTTTTTCAAGAAATTTATAAGCAAAGGGGAATAATGAGATGGAATGGTAGCTAGATGGGTTTGAAGGGTGAAGGGAATGGGTGTTGGGTTGTTTTTTTTAATGGTGAATTAGAAAGTCCTTTGAGCATTTTTATTTACTGGTAGGAATCTATGAATCAAGAGAGATTGAAAGTATATAAGAAGATATATCCTGAGATAAATGGGAAAGTTGGCATCAAAGGCACAGAGAAAAGGGATTAGCTTTGGTGAGGAGTTGGGGTATCTATTCCTCTGGGATAGGAGAGAAAGAGGAGAGTGAGTGAAAATACTGAAATGCTTTAAGCAGAGGAGATTGGTGAAGTAGGAGACAAAGTCATGATGTTTCTAGTGTACTATTTGTACCACACAATTTAGTGGGGTTTTCCCCACTCTGATTGTTTTGCAAATCATCTTTGTCTCCATCAAAGGATAGTAAGTTCCTTAAAGTTGGGACTGAGTCTTGGATATACTTCCTTGACATTCTCCCCACTGTATTGAGTACCAGCTGAATAAGAGGAGAAAGGATGTGACCCATGGATTACCTTGACCCAATTTAAATAGTAGCAAATTTAAAAATTTGCTGTGTTTCTCTATAGTCCAATATTTCCTTTTGAAAATTATTTATTTATTTTATTTTTAATCTATGGAATAAAACAAGCATTTCCATAACACAGTATAATAAAAAAATTGATTACATGTGAAACTGGCAATCTATTGTGTACAACTAGCTATTGTTTTTAAAGTTATCATGTAAATTTGGTTTTTTTTTCGTTTTTTCCCTTCTAGAGATGGCTACCATTAGACACAAATATACATATGTATATATACTACTAATATGGTTTCATCTTATAATAATAATATTTGTATAGCACTTTAAATTTTGCAAATATTTTAGAAAATTCTAGAAATATTATCTTATTTGCTCCTCACAACAACCCTGGGATGTAAGTGCTATTATCATCCCCATTTTACAGATCAGAGAAATTGAGGCAGATAGAGGTTAAGTAACTTGCTCAGGGTCACACAGCTAGTAAGTATCTGAGGCTGGATTTGAATTTAAGCCTTCCTAACTTCAGCTCCAGCCCTCTATCCACTTTGGCACCTAGCTTCTTTCAAACTCTGTGCTAGTGGAGGTGGGGCAAGGAAAAAGCACTGACCTTCCATTTGTATAGTTTTAGTGAACTATAATAAAAACAACTGGTTTCAGGCACTGGGGAAAGACTGTTCTGAATTTACGTAAATAACAAATTAAGGATCATCACATATGTTGTGGCCTTGTACAGGTTGGCTTCCAACTTTTAGACACAAGAATGTTAGGTCTGGAAAGCACTTTGGAGAACTGCTAATTTAAAGCCCTCATTTTATAGAAAAAAGAAACTTAGGTCCAGAGGAAAAGATTTGCCTTGTTTGATATTACAAGCTGTGTTAAAAATAGTCACAATCAGTATTAGTATTACAAAAGTTTCAGCCTGCAGATTGTACCTTTCTATGTTTTAGTAGGACTAGGAGTCCTAAGGGAAGGAATGGAGAGGAGACTAATTATAGGTAACATTTATATAGCCCTTTAAGGTTTGGAAAGTACTTTACTTATGTTACCTCACATGATCCTCATAACAGCTCTGAAAGGGTAGGTGCTATTATTATCCTCATTTACAGATGAAAAAACTGAAGTTAAATGACTTGCCCAAGCTCACAAAGTTTATGTGTCTTTTGGCAGGATTTGAACTCAGGTTTGAATCCTGATTCTAGATACAACACTATCCACTTCACCGTCTAGCTGCCTCATTATTAGATTTGGTAATGAAATAACTCAATTAAATCAAACCATTTTATTCTCTAGATGAAAAAATTGATGTCCAGAGAGTGTGAATGATTGGTCCTAAATAACACAACTACCCAATGGATAAGCCAGGATTAGGATCCAGGCAATTCTCCTGATTGCTAGTCTAGTATTTTTTTCACTATGCCACAGAGGTATTTATCTTGGAAGAATGTGCTACAAGGCAGGAGTACCAGGCCCCATGGCACAGACATCTAACTCCAGCTACTGAGGTGGTAAGGTTGGCAGATGTCTTGGACTTAGGAATTCTGGGCTACAGTGGGTTATGATGATCTGGTATCTGCAATAAATAAATCATTACTGAATTAATATGATGAACCTCCTGCTCCTGTACCCAACAGTAATGGCAAGTAGTGCCCAGCCTAAGAGAGATGAGGAGTCCCAGTTGTTAAAAAATAAATAAATACAAGCCAGGAGTCCAGTTATTGATAAGGCAGCATGGCAGCAGAATGGCATAGTGGAAAGAATGTTATATTTGCAGCCAGAAGACCTGGGTTGGGATTCTGCTTCTGCTACTACTGCCTGTGACCTTAGGCAGCTTGTTTCTCCTCTAAAATGAGGAGGATAGGATAGATCAGGGGCGGGGAACCTGCAGCCTTGAGGCCCCTGGACTAGATGATGTCTAAGGTCCTTTTCAGCTATAAATCTTATATTACTCATAGTGGGACCAAAATCAGAGTAAAATCAGTCGCAATATCATATCAATTGGTGACCTGCTGGCTACCACCTCTTTATACTACCCCTACTTCCGTCATGATTGGTCCGGGAGTGTGAGGCATAGTTGAATACGCAGATGAAATTTAAATGCCCCCAGCAACAAAGTTTGGGGAGGGAGGAGGGATAGAGGTATAAGAAATCAGATAAACCACAGCACATTATCCCCTTCCACCTACATCCATCCCATAATATTCAACCTTCTGATGTTTCAGCTACTAGCCCCAAAAAGCTATTTGTAGCTTTTTTTTTTTTTTCTGGTAGCTACAGTATACCTCTTAGAATTCCAGCTCACCTTGGGGACCAGCAGGGGAAGGGGAAGGAAAAGAGGCTGACTCACACTCCACTCACCTACGAGGCAATTCACCCCGACTACTTGAGTCAGCTGTTTCATCAGAATGGTATCACTGTGGTCTGTGTGGCCCCTGAATATTCAATGGGCGATTGCTATTAATAGAAACTAAGCATATACATGACTCTCATCCTAAGCTAGCTCCTGCTCCATTTAATTTATGTGAGCTTTATATGGGTTGGGTTGTTGTCATGGAAATTGTCTTCTCTAGGGACCAAACAAAAGACAGAGCAACACAACATGGCCCTATTGACTGAGTCCCTGGACAGGGAGTTAGTGTCCACAAAGTCCGTATGTCGTCCATCTGATGCAACTTATCCCCGAGGACTCCTCCTTCTCCCTCTTTCTTTCCCTTCCTTCCAACCTCATCCCTCTGGAGGAACCTCCTCCTTCCCCCTCGCCCTTGGTTAATTCCTATTCCTTTTAAGTGCGGTGGAGAGACAAAGAACAGGAAAGATTCAAGAGACTCATTTTTATGATCTTTCTTCTTCAGCTGATAAAGTTGATTAGGAAAAGATACTGTTTCTTTCTTTCTCATTCCTGCCTTCCTCCAGCCTCACATTTCTGCCTGACCCTAGCCCCTTAACTTCATGTGGGTCCCTTGGGGCAGGGCTAGCACAGACTGTTAACAAACAGCATTCGTGGATCCTGGATTACTTCATGGATGCCTGTCAGGGACAATTGCTTTTGAAAATAGAGCTCTTTCAAGCCTCAGTGATATTTTGAAGCAAGCAGTGTGCTTCTTACTAGAATACTTCACAGGATCTATATGATTTAATCAGTTTGTCTATTCCCTCCACTCCTTCAGATGGCAACCTCTTGGTGCCTTAGTAGGTGGTTACATGAACTGTTTGGCCCCGAAACTCCTCCCCTGGTGGCCAACTTTCTGGTGTTGAATCTTTCTGAACATAACTAGACCAGTCCTCAGATGACAGATATTCAGTAGAGCCCCTTATCGGACTTGCCTTCAAAGACTTTCTAGTGTGGCTGGACCTCCTAGAGTTGGGCTCCATTTAGCATAGCCTCCTAGAAATGAAGGTCACCTTCATCAAGGCATTGGAGGGAATACTTTAGCAGAGGGAGTCTTGCAAGCATCACTATAAATGTGAAACATGGTTTAAAAAAAAAGAAAATGGAATAATATGCAAGCCCAGTCTCAGAGTCCATTGACTGTTTCATTATTGATGGAGATCAATGCTCAAGTCTGTATGAAGGGCAGGATAGAATTGATGACAGTGGAAGAGTTCAAGTCTCTTTAATCTTTCTCCAGTTCTCCTTGAGTTGCTGAGTCTTTTTGGACTTTGGGCATTTCTACCTTCCAGTTCTGAGAGAAAAGATGGATGATGTCAACCCCACTTCAGGTTACTAAAGTGAAAATAAGACTGTGGGAAGAAGCTGACATGAGAGGAGCTGGCAGTCTCCATCATGTACCTCTCTCCAGTTTGCTACACTAGAGACAGCATTTTCCCTTGGGTGAGATCTGGGACTCTCTTTCCTGGTTGAGATGAGTTGCTTTGCTCCCACTGGGAGAGCTCCTTCACTCTGTATTGTCCATATATATCTTCCTATGAATACCTTCTCTAATTTTTGTTTTGCTATGATTTGGTTAAATGGGTTTCTTTGTTATTCACTTGTATATTCATTGTGGAGCTGGTATTTGGTGGGAAAGGGGTCAAGTTATGGATAAAAAACTTGGGGCCCTGCTTCCTCAACAATAAAACATTGATCAGAAGTGAGCTTGAACTTGACAATCACATTTCCTAGACTAGCAATATTTAAGGAAGTAGATAGATATGATTGTAGTCCAGTAACCCTCTCTCTCAGATGAGAGCAGAGTGGCTGCGTCTGGCCTCACCTTCCTGCTTCCCTCCTGACCTCTCCCTTGGAGAAAGGTGGGGGGAAAAGAAGCTAGAGATGTCCACTCTAATTTCCTTTGAGACACACAATGGTACTCCATGCTGCATGTGAGCAACAACCCTGACTACAAATATAATTACCTCAACTATGGAAGGGGTATTTTTTCAGTAATCAAATAGAAGAAATGTCAAGAGACAAAACTGATAGATTTGTTCATAGAGAAATAAAAGGATTTTGTACAGCAAAAAGTAATATCTACGGGCAGCTAGGTGGCACGGTGCATAGATCTCCAGCCTTGGAGTCAGGAGGACCTGAGCTCAAATTGACCTCAGACACTTGACACTTAACTAGCTGTGTGACCCTGGGCAAGTCACTTAACCCCAACTGCCTCACCAAAAAAAAAAAAAAAAAGTAATATCTTCAAAATTAGAAAAAGGAAAATGGGAAAAACATTTTTAGTTAATATGTTAGAAAAAGGTCAGAGACAAAGAAATATCACACATCTATTACTAATAATACAGAGTATCCCCGAAAGACTTAGTATTTTATTAAGTAGCACTATTTAAGGGCAGGTAGGTGGTACAATGGGTAGAGCACTGGGACTGGAGTCGGGAAGACTTGAGCTCAAATCCAACCTCAGATACTTACTAGCTGTGACCCTGGGCAAGTCACTTAACTTTGTTTGCCTCAATTTCCTCATCTGTAAAATGATCTGGAGAAGAAAATTGACAAAGCACTCCAATATCTTTGCCAAGAAAATACCTAATAAAAAGGGTCACAAAGAGTTGGACATGATTGAAAAATGAGTGAAAGCACTATTTAAGTGCTTTATATATGTGTATTAAAGTGCTATTATAAATGTAAATAACACACATATCTATGGATGGATGTATAATTTGTTAAACTTTAATAGCTTAAAACAGCACTAAGGCTTTTGGGATACTCTGTATTGCCCAAATGAGCAATTACCAAAGAATATGATCAGACAATTATCAGAGGAAATAGAATCTATTAATAATCACATGAAAAGATGTTCAGACTTACTAAATAACCAGAGAAATGCCAATCACAAGACAACCTTATTATTAATCACCCTACGCCCACTGGAATGGCAAAAATAACCAAAAAATGATAGAATTCAGTAATGTCTGCAGGGCTGTAGGGAAGCAGGAGCTCTAATACGCCATTGGTGGGACTGTGGATTGGTGCAGGCATTTTGGAGAGTGATAGGACAGTATATAAAAAGAGTCATATCTTTCGACCCAGCGATTCCATTTTAGTACTTTGTCCTAAAAATATATAAAATTTTAAAAAGGGACCTATCAATGTGCAGATATACATTGTTGATTTTTTTTTATGGGAAAAAATTGGAATCAACCTTTAAGCCCCCAAAATGGATAATACTATGTTGATGTAATAGAATACTATGGTGCTATGAAAAAAATAAATATGAAACATTTAAAGACACATGGAAAGATCTAGAAGATGATGCAGAATAAAACAAACAGAACTAGAATTGAATATATACTAACTATAGTTTACATATATGTATATATATATATTTTTTTTTAAAAGAAAGGAAAGAATTCCAGAGAAACCAAAACTTCAAACAGACCTAGAAGTAAACCCAGAACTTTGCCTTGGTGTTAGTTTATTACGTTCTACCTTGCTAAATGATGAATCTTGTACAATACTTTACCTTCTATTTTAAATGTTTTATTAACTGTTTTGATTATCATTAGATTTTCAATTAAAATTTTTTATAATATAGCAGATGATTTTTTTTTCTGAATTGCTCAAAGGAATCTGTCCTTTATATGGACTTTGTTTATATATCAGATTTGTTCTTTAGTCATGTCCAGCTCTTGGTGACTCCATTTGGGGTTTTCTTGGCAAAGATAACGGAATGGTTTGCCATTTCCTTCTCCAGCTCATTTTACAGATGAGGAAACGGAGGCAAACAGAGTTAAGTGACTTGCCCAGGGTCACACAGCTAGTAGGTGTCTGAGGCCAGATTTGAACTCAGGAAGATGATGAGTCTTCTTGACTCCAGGCCAGGCACTCTATCCATTGCACCACTAGCTACCCTATATAGCAGATACTCTTGATAACCTGCCATCAATGACTTAAACATTTTGAGTTGTTTCCATAGTGGTAGGAATGGATTATGCTGACATTTCTTACCTGGTCCACCTCCTTATCAATGGCAAATGGACATAAGGGTACTTACTGTTTCTGGCCATGGAGACTTTTCTGTGTAATATTAAACTCATGACTTTGGCCTAGGGAACTTTCTTCTTCCTTTCTACCTATCAAAATCCTATTTATTCAAATCTCACCTCTTCCATGAAGCCAGCCTGGATAATTACAAGTAAGTGTTACTTTCCTCTCTTCCTGATATACCATGGTATTTATGGTCTATACTGCACAATTTGTGTGTGTGTGTGTGTGTGTGTGTGTCTGTTCTCTAATTGTTTTTCATTTATGTCAGTCTTGTTTCTTCTAAGAGAAAGTAAACTATGAAACAGGTTTTTTTTCTTGTAATAATTGGCTGTAACAGTTTACAAAGTGCTTTTTGCAAAACAAACCTGTGGGGCAGCTAGATGGCTCAATGGATAGAGCATCAGCCCTGGATGCAGGAAGATTTGAGTTCAAATCTGGCCTCAGGCACTTGACACTTTACTAACTGTGTGACCCTGGGTAAGTAACTTCACCCCATTGCCTCACAAAACAAACAAAAAAAACCTGTGAGGTAAGTCCTTTAGAGGCAGCTACTTGGCACAGTGGACAGCATTTTGAATTCAGAAATAAATCTACCTCAGATATTTACTATCTGGTCACTTAATCTTTTTCCACCATGGTTTTCTTACCTATAAAATGGGGCTCGTAATAGCCCCTCCCTCACAGGAAGTTACAAGGACCAAATGAGATATATAAAGAGCTTTGCAACCCTAAACTGCTGTTTTATGCATATATATATATACATATACACACATACATATATATTAGAATTTATTATATACAAGCTACCTTATATAACTTTATTATTGGAAGGGCAGGTAGGTGGCACAGTGGATAGAGCACTAGGACTGGAGTCAAGAAGACCTGAGTTCAAATTCGGCCTCAGATACCTACTAGTTGTGTGACCTGGGCAAGTCACTTAACCCTATTTAAAATCCTCAATTTTCTCATCTGTAAAATGAGCTGGAGAAAGAAATGTCAAACCACTCTAGTATCTTTGCCAAGAAAACCCCAAAGGGGTCACAAAGAGTTGGACACAACTGAAATAACCAAACATATTATTAGAGGCAGCTAAGTAATACAGTGGATAGAGCGTTGGACTTGGAGTCAGAAAGTTCCAAGTTCAAATCCGACCTGAGACACTTACTACCTGTGTGACATGGAGCAAGTCATTTAACCTCCATCTGCCTCAGTTCCTGTGTTTGTAAGATGAGTGTAACAATAGCTCCTACCTCCCAAAATTGTTGCTGAGCACCAAATGAGATATTTATAAAGTGCTTTGCACTCTATATCTGCTAGCCGTCAACATCAATAGGTAGCAGGAACAAGTATTCTTATGCCCATTTTACAAAGAGGAGAGCAGTTGCTGAAAGAGATTTAATAATTTAGGGGTGCTAGTGCCAGAGTGGTGGAGATTCAACACCTAGTCTCCAGACACTGAAATCTAGTGTTCTTCACCTTAGATCACAGGGCTTTTTTGTTTTTTGCTCGTTTTTCCAGCCTATTTCTTGACTTTGGACTTTATGTCAGTTGGGGTCTGCTTAAGCTCTTGTGGCAGGGATAGATGGCCTGAGCTTCTGCAGAGTGATTTGTGGGCTTGTATGTGCTTCCAGGGTGGTGTGAACTGGTCTGATCACTGCCCTCCTGATCTGTACTCTGGTCCTTACCCAAGTAGAGCCCCTGTTCCTTTGAACACTGCAACCAGGAACTGAATAATAGGCTATGGAGGTGGCAAACCATGCCCAATCCTGTGTCCTTTGCTAGTACAGGGATCCCTTGGAATCTCTTTCTGACCAAGCATTCAATCCGTTTACTATCCCTGTTCATTGAGTACACCCAGTGCCCTCATAGCTCTTCTTTCCTTTAACTCCCTAGAGACTCAGCACAGTGCAATTTCTTGACTTTAATTTAGTCCCATTGAATTAGCCAAGCCCATCATAAGCCAGATTTTCTTCTTTTTCTTCATCATTACACCCACATAATGAGGACCTATTATATGCAATGCACTATGGGAAGTTGCAGCATCCAGAGGAATAGAAACTCAGTGCCTCTCCATTTTCCCCTCTACTTCTAAGTCCTAAATCCTTCAAGTTGAAGGGAAAAAATTCACCTTGTCAAAGGAGGCTACTTGACAGCAGTGGATAAATGCTCAGTCTTTAAATTATAAAAGTGAAGATCATTTTTAGAAGGTGGAGATTCTTAGGATTTTAAAACTAAATCCGGGCTCCCCATACATCAGTAATGATGTGGGAACATTTTCTTTTCTTCCTGTCTTTTTCACTCCTTTGTGTGTGCATGTAGTTTTCTATTTCTGTCTTTCTAGGTCTGCTCTTTGTCTGACTCTACTTTTTATTTTTACTTTGCTACTTAGTTCATTTCATTTAAAGGAAAGAGATAGGCCTGGGAGGTGTCCATCAATGGAGTGGAAGCTTGGAATCATTCCAGTCTCAGGTCTGTGCCCCAGCATGAACCCTCCCTCTGCCAGCTAGGAGATGGAGCCTGTTTAATAAGTCCCAAACATTCCCCTTCCCTGCCAAGAAGTGGGATATCAGCACAACAGGGCACTCACTTCAGCAGGATTAAAAATCCTGCCAATCCCATAGCTTCAATTAACAACCTTTCTGGTCTATGCCTGCCACCATACAAAAACTACCTGGGCCCCAGCTTTGCCTCTGGGTACTGCCAGATTAAGACTGTATTGACATACATAGACTGTTTTGAAAAAAATACTTTCTGGATCCAAACAACTGGTTACTAATAGGGAGTTCTAAATAGCTGATTAGTTGAATTCAGATCTTTTCTTCCCTACACTAGTTTGTGGGGATGTGATGTAGTGACAGGAAAAGGCTGAGAGATGTTCATAAAAACAGTACATGAGCATGTGGTAAAGATAGCTTTGAAATAAAAATAAAGAAGAGGTTAAATATTTACATTTAGTTCAGTTGCACAACCCAAGGTCAGGTTTTTTTGTTTGTTTTTTTGGTAGGGTTGGTTTATTTTATTTATTTATTTATTTATTTATTTATTTTTTGGAGACTGAGTCTCCCTATCTTGCTCAGGCTGGAAATTCAGCAGCCATTCCTGGGCCCATCCCATTAATGATCCATGTGAGAGATTTGACCTGCTCCATTTCTGACCTAGGCTACTTCAATCTCCTTAGGAAGCCTGGTGGCTAGTGAAGATACCTGACAGGCTTAGCCTACTGCAACAGAACTCCCAATTCAAGAGATTCATCAGCTTCAGAGACCCCAGCCGCAGGGATTACATCCCGTCATGGCTCAATTCTTTTCTGATCCCCGCTCAGTGCTCAGGATGGACACACAGCCTCTGAGAACAGCCTCTGGTTGGCACCCCATTGTCTCAGTTCCTCCCTCATATTCTCTCTGGCTCTTATAGGTTCCTTGGTCAGGAGCCACACTTGAGTGCTCTGGTTTTAAAGTCCTTCTGCTGGGCTCCAGATTACAAGGGGAGCAAAAACAAATAAGGGAGAGTAGCCAATGTCAACAACGGTCTGAGTCCAGGCAAAAATGTCAATAGAACTTGAAAGGAAGATCAACCACAACAAGAAAAAGGGAAGAGAGCAATAGAAAAGGCTGAGTTTGGCCTTTCAGGTTTTACTCACTTTCCTTTCTTGTTTTTTTTTTTTTTGAACTTTGCTAGTATTTTTTTCTAATTACATATAAAGAGAGTTTTCAACATTCACTTTTATAAGATTTTGAGTTTCAAACATTTTACTCCCTCCTTCCCTCTCCGCCCCCTTCCCCAAGATGGCAAGCAATGTGATATAGGTTATACAGGTACAATCATATTAAACGTATTTCCACGTTAGTCATGTTGTGAAAGAAGAGTCAGAACAAAAGGGAAAAACCACAAGAAAGAAAAAACAAACCCCAAAAAGTGAAAATGACTTGCTTCGATCTAAATTCAGACTGCATAATTCTTTCTCTGGATGTGGATAGTATTTTCCATGATGAGTCTTTTGGAATTGTCTTAGATCATTGTTTCGCGGAGAAGAGCCACTTCTATCAAAGCCGATCATCACACAATGTTGCTGTTACTGTGTACAATGTCCTCCTGGTTCTGCTCATTTCATTCAGCATCAGTTTGGACAAGTCTTTCCAGGTTTTTCTCAAATCTGCCTGCTCGCCATTTCTTATAGCACAATAGTATTCCATTACATTCATATACCACAACTTGTTCAGCCATTCTCCAACTGATGGGCATCCCCCAATTTCAATTTTTTCCAACCACAAAGATCATTTTCCTTCTCCACATACTGCATCCCACCCTCATGCCCACATCCAGGCCATTTTAGGATAGGGGAACTCCAGAAAGTACTTGATTTTACCTTACACTGGTGACTACAGGGCAGATTTCCTCCCTTCCTAGATCTCCTCTCTTGGGGAGGTGGGGAGAGGGAGAAAGAGAGGGATCATGGTATTTAGATTTGTGTTGAGACCTTAGTCAGAATTTAAAGACATTCCCTTAGAGATAATCCAGTCCAACCTTCTCAAGAGAATTGAATCTAGGGGGTATAAAGGAACTAGCTCAAGATTACACAATTAGTAAAAACAACAGAGATAACAATTTGAATCCAAATCCTCCAACTCCAAATCACATGTTCTTTTTACTGCCCTAAATTTCCCCTATGGCTTTACAGTCAGGAAAACCGAATTCATATCACAATTCTGCCACTTATTACCTATCTGATAATCCATGGGCCTCACTCAGATTTTTTTCCTCTGTCAAATGAGAAGATTGGGCTAGAATATACAATCCTGAAGGTTTCTTCTAACATTAAAATTTGGGGTGGTCTCGGTTCTCTTGGGATTGCTAGTTTTTGTTTTTTTTTTTTTATCATAGTTATTTCCGTGTAAAAAGGACCTTCCTGAGTCTCTGAACCACTCCCTATGACTATGTTTGTTGCTACCGCTTTAAAAAAGCAGGGCTCCATTTCTTCTATTGCATTAAGGCTATAAATTTGGTGGTAGGTGGAGTAAGACATTAAAGAAACTGTTCCCCAGGGAAGCAGCCTGGCTTCCTCTTTTCAGACAGGACTTTCCCATTGTGCAATGCCTTTCCTCCCCGGTTGCCAGGTAAAGGTTCTGCCCTTAGGGCAGAGGGTAAAAGTTCTCCGACATTTTAGGAGACCCCACCGCCAACCCTCTCACCCCTCATGCCCCATTATCTTTTGAAGAAACTTCCCTCTGTTTTGCCACAAAAGGGGGTCATAATCCCATTGTCACATGGGTAAACAGGAAATGGGGGAAAGAGTGTGAATGAGGCTTTCATGAGCTTAGATTTCTTAGTCTGATGCTTGGAGATAAACTACCCAAGGAGAATGCCCTATTTGTAGGGGAGGTCCCATTTTCCTGAGAGGAAAAGGAAGCCCCTTTCTTCCCCATGTCACCCCTTGTCTCTGCCCCACATTAATTCTGCACCTGGATTGTCTTCATCAAAGGTATCACCAGTCCTGGGATCTTCTGACTGCCAGAAGCCCTGACCATCAGAATGGGAGCCCTATTGCTCCAGGAGCAGGAAGTCCAGTTTTGTTCAGTGCTTTGATATGAGCTCTATATGAACAGCTCATTTGGCTATGGGGCTGTTCCTCTCTCTGGAAGACTCTGGCTTTCATTGACAGAGAGTTTCCATGACTCAAGGGTTGCATCCTGTGAATCACGTAACTTTCCATTATTTTTGGCACCTCATGGATAAGGACACTAATCGGTTCAATGCAATTTACAAAGACTTATTAAATACTGATTAAGGGCCTGCCATTGGTAAATCCTGAGGACCAGAAGATCAAAAGCAACATAGTTCTTGCCCTTGGAGTTTTTACTTAAATGGGAAGGGAGTGGGGAGAAGGCTATAAGAGATCTCCAGATGTTAAGGAGATGAACGAATGAATGAAAAAGCATTTGTTAAGCACCAACTCTGTGCAAGGTGCTGTGCTAAGCTCTAGGGCTACACAAAGAAAAGGAAGATGGTCTCTGCTCTCAAGGAGTTCACATTCTAATGGTGGAGACAATACATGGTCAAATTGAAAGGCTTCATAATCATTAGGTTGTAGTAGCAAAGCTGATGGTCATGCATCTTTCTTATTAATGTTATTTCCACAGACAAAACCATATCGATGTCTGATGTTGAACCATTTAACAGTGGTAAGAATATTTTTTTATTTCCTGGTCTTCAACAGCTGCAACACCTGCAGAGGCAGTGGACAGGTTAGGTTTCCACAAGTATTGATTGCCTGGAGAACGGCTTACTCAGGGGCTTGGACTCTCCCAGGATCTTCTCGTAGAGTGAGAGGATTGGGGTGTGCTTCTAGGCCCCTCGATCCACCTCTAAATTCCTTCTACACTTCAAGAGGAGGCATATAGTCTGGTTGTTGATAGGGGATGGGTTGGGGAGGGCCTGCATTGAGGAGGCCAAGAAGGGTCAAGTGACTTGGCCAAGGTCAAGGAAAGAAGGAAGGAAAAAGAGAAAGAAGGAAGAAAACTAGCATTTATTAATACCTGCTATATGCCAGGCACTGTGCTAAGCACTTTACAAATACTATCTCATTCCATCCTCACAATCCTGAGACACAGGTGCTATTATTATTCCCATTTTACAGTTGAGGATACTGAGGAAACAGAGTTAGAGTCATTTGCCCAAAGTCAAGGTTGGAAGGAAAGAAGGAATAAAGGGAAACTAGCACTTATTAAATACCTATTACATGTCAAGACTATGCTAAGCATTTTATAAATATTATCTTATTTGCTCTTCACAACAATCCTGGGAGATAGGTGCTATTATTCTCCCTATTTTAGAGTTGAGGAATCTGAGACAGGTAGAAGTTAAGTGACCTGCCCAAAGTCACATAGCTAGTAAGTGTCTGAGGCTGGATTTGAATTCAGGTCTTCCTAACCTCAGTCCCAGAGCTCTATCTACTGGGCCACCTAGAGTTCAGGTTGAGCCTAGGTCCTCTAACTCCAAGTCCAGTTCTCTGTTCACTGCTTCTGTCTCTTATCTCTTTGTTTATATACCTCTCTTTCCTGAAACATGTATGAGAGAAAGCGTGTTGTAATGGATAGAAAGCCAGCATTGGAGGAAGGACGACCTGGGTTCAAGTTCTACCTTTGACACAAACCGTCCTGAGCAACCTTGGGCAAGTTGTTTAACCTCTGGGAAATTCTCTAAATCTGAGAATTTCTGCTGAACAGGGTCAGGACAATTGACAGTGATGATGTTGACATTCTCTACCCTTCCCCCCTGCCCGTCTGTCTTTTTCTCTCTTCCTCTATCTCTGTCTATATCTCTGTGCATGTATGGATGTAGTTTACCTTTTATTTCATAATCATAAACTTTACTCTGCAGTCTAGCCAAACTTGTGGAAATCAAAGGGGAAGGAAATCCAAAAAGAATTGCAGCAAGTGAAAGGACAAGGATTCTGGGGTATGAAAGCAGGGATTTTGGTTGGTGGGAGGAGCAGGGCTGGGGGGGAGGGGGGAAGGTCAGCTCTCTGCAGGTACAAAGGAATAGTTTTGTGGTTCAAACATAAAGAAGAAAACCAAAAAACATATGAGAGTCATCTGCTGTCAGCTGGTCTTGTACCTCAGGATCTAAAGTGCACTGTGGCTTCCATATTGATCAGACCCTTTCTCACTCTCCCAAGGACCACATGCTTACCATCCAAGCAATCAGTCTTGGTAGTATAGATGAGAAACTGGGAGCCATTTCTGATTGACCCAACATTGGCCATGGACAAGAAAGACCAGAACCAGTATGCTCCAGGATGAAGTTCTCATCAGCGAATTTCTCTCTGTAGATGGACTTGCCACCAGAGCTGTTATGACATGTGAAGTCACCACCCTGGAACATGGTTCCAGGAATAATTATGTGAAAGCAGGGAGTGAGTGGGTGGCAGTGTTCGTAAGGCCAAGGGAAGTCATAGGTTGCGGACAGTTACATCCACAAAGACAATGATATTTCTAAGGGCACAGGAGTTTTGAAGACCCAGATTTTGCCTCTGCAGGTCCATCACTTTTGATCCTCAAAGGAGCTCACTCTGACTCTCCACTTACAAAGCCATGTTTGGTTATATTCCTATCCAACCAACCAACCAACTAATCAATCAATAAGCATTTACTATTTAGTATTCCAGGTATTGTGTTAATTACAGACTAGGGAAACAAAAAAAAAGTGTCCTATCCTCAAGGAATTTACATTCTAACATAGGAGACAAGATATATGTCAGCACATGAAATAGAATAAATCCCCTTAGAGGGAATGGCACTAGCAGCTAGGGGGACCAGGAAAGGCCTCCCAGATGATGTGGTGCTTGAGTAGGAATTCTAAGAGTCAGATTGGGAGGGAGAGCATTCCAGGGATGGGGACCAGCTTAAACAAGGGCAAGGCAACTGAAGATGGAGTGTTTTGTGAGGAACAGCAAATAGGCTATTATGACTAGACTGTAGGGTGTACAGAGAGAAGTAGAATATAATATTGAAAAGATAGGAAGGGGCCACATTAAGAAGAGCCAAACAAAGGACTTTATCTTTGATCCTGGAGCTAATGGGGATCCACTCAAGCTTATTTCAGAGGAAGGGGTGTTAAGGAATGACATGGTTAGACCTACACTTCAGTAGCTGTGTGAAAGATGGATTGGAGTGGTGAGGGACTCGAGTCAGAGAGACCAGCTGGAAGGTTGTTGCAAAAGTCTAGGTGATAGGCAATGAGGGCCTCTACTAAAGTGGTGGCTTGCATAACAGAGAAAAGGAAATGCATGTGGGAGATGTCATAGACTACAAGATTTGGCAACTGACTGTGCCTGTAAAATGAGTGAGAGAGAGGAGTTTTTAAATCTGGGTGACTGGATGGGATGGTGGTACCTTCCACAGTGATAGGGAAGTTCAGAGGAGGAGAAGGGTTGGGTAAAGACAATGAATTCTGTTTAGTTATATCCTGCCTTTCCTTTGCCCTATTCTAGTGCTTAGCACCCTTATGCTTCCTTCTGGTTTTGTAAGGCACCAACTTCAGGCTTCCCTGACAGTGACTCCATGCTTTATGCTTTTACCAACTTACTACCCCATATCAAAGATTACTGGTCATGTGTTCTATTTCTACAAGGCCTTAATCTCTACAATGTAACATCAAAAATTAATCTAGCCTAAGGTGTTAATGGCTATTATTGGATTAATAGTTTGTCCCTCCCAGAGAATACATGCACATTTTAGCAAGACCTTTGGGAAACAATGCTTTATCCCAACAAAATAACTCTAGTGACAAGAATTCCAAACACCAGGGAAATAAATAGGTGATGGAGAGACCAGCCAAGATGGCAGAGTAGAAAGAAGTAGGACAGCTGGTCTCTTTTCTTCATCTTTTCTACAAAGATCTAGAAAACACACCCATACCAGACTGAATCCAAGGGGAAAAAAAATCCATAGTGAGCCATTTGTCCAGCCCAGGTCAGCTTAGGGAGATAGATAAAGAGGTCTGTGGACACTGGAGCTGGGGTCTAGCCAGGAGTACACCACATAGAGCCTTCCAGCTCAGAGAATGAATATAAAGCCCTATCTAGATCTAGGCAAGAAGAAGTCCCAGATCCAGCTCCGAGGGACCTGAGCTTGTGCGTAGAATAGGCAGGAATATCACTCACTATCCACTGTGGGGTCACAGCTTAAGGGTGGACTGAGAAGGGAAACTGTTCCTAGGAAGTTGCCAAGTCCAAGGAGTGGTTGTGGGCCCTAGATTGTTTACTGAGTAAAAAAGCAAGTGCAGAAGCAAGAAGGAGCTTGTGGCTCTGACTCTGGCAGGGGAGCAGAGTCTCAGATTCTACCTTTAACCTATTTGAAACCTATAGTGGAATAACTAGGACAAGACTACCACACCATAGTGGAGCCTATAGTTCCGTCACTTTAAATATACACAGTTTTCCTGCTGGCTCTCAGTATCTGAGTCCAACAGCAATTTACTGGAGCTCTAACCAATGACAAGCCTACAAGTAGTGTTCCTCAGACTCAAAACCAGGTCAAGAACTTAAGTAGCTTAGACTAGAAGGGCAGCTCTTAGATTTCACTTTGGAGCAGACCACTTTGGGAGAACTGGAAGTTTTCTCATCCCAAACCTGAGCTGTTTCTGAAATACTGGAATAACACAATACTCAATACCCAAAAAAAGAAGCACAGAAGAGAACACAAAACAGGACCAAGCACAGCCTAGTCATTCTCTCCAGAACTGTATAGAGCATGATCTTAACACAGAGTCTAAAGTCACGAAGCAAGGCTGGACAAATGAACAAATAAAAAAAAAAGTCCATCATTAAGAACTATTATGGCGACAAGAATGCTCAAGACACAAACATAGAAGAATGTAATCTCAAAACATCTACAAGCAAAACTTCAAAAAAAAAGTACAGTTTGGTCACAAATTCAACTAGATTTATTAGAAAAGATGAAGCAAGTTTGTTTTTTTTAAATAAAATAAAAAATGAAATGAGATGAGAGTGCTAGAAATAATTGGAAAAGAAAATGGGGGAAATGGGAAAAGAATAAGAACTATGGAAGAAAGAATTGAAAAAAGAAAACAACT
The DNA here is from genome assembly GCF_900497805.2 of Vombatus ursinus. Classification (NCBI taxonomy): domain Eukaryota; kingdom Metazoa; phylum Chordata; class Mammalia; order Diprotodontia; family Vombatidae; genus Vombatus; species Vombatus ursinus. Next base: position 40,583,156 of record NW_020954576.1, read on the forward strand.
TGGCATAAAACTTTACCAAAGTAGTACATTTTTTGAAAATTAGAATGAACTAAATAGAAGTTAATAACTTCATATAACAATAAGAAACTTTAAATAATAAAAAGACTGAAAAAGTAGACAAAAGTAAAAGATCTCATAGCAAAAACAACTGACCTGGAAAAAAGATTTAGAGAAGGTTATTTAAGATTCACTGGACTATCTCAAAGTCATTACCAAAAAAGGGCTTAGAGATTATATTTTTTTAAAAATCATGAAGAAAAGTGCCCAGATATTCTAGAGCCAGGGAACAAACGTGGAAGTAGAAAGAAACCACCAGTCATCACCCAAAAAAACCCCAAAATAAGTACTTCCAGGAACATCATAGCCTAAATCCAGAACTTCCAGGTCAAAGAAAATATACTGCAAACAGCCAGAAAAATATAATTTGAGTTCCAAAGAACCAAAGTCAGGATTATGCATGACTTAGCATCCATTGAAAAGGAATAGATAACTTTGAATAAGATCTTTCAGAAGGCAAAAGACATAGGCTAACAACAAAGAAGAACTTGCCTAGCAAAACTGACTATAATACTACCAGAAGAAGAAAAAAATGAATTTTAAATGAGAGAGAACTTTCAAACATTCCTGATGAAAAGACCAGAGATGAGTAAAAGCTTTGAAATACAAACACTGAAGTAAAGAGAAACATAAAAAGAGAGGTGGAAAACCAATTGCTCAAAAGATATAAACAGGCAGTTTTCAAAGGAAGAAACCATATAAAATAAGCATATAAAATGCTCAGTGACTGTATGAAAAATGCTCCAAATCACAAATACTTAGAGAAAATGCAAACTAAAGCAATTCTGAGGTTGCATCTCATATCCCTTAGACTGGCAAAGTTGGCAATAGAGGAAAATACAAATGTGGAGGCGCTGTGGGGAAACAGGCCTGTAGAATGTGTCTGATAGAACTATGAATTGATCCAGCTATTCTGGAAAGTAATTGGGATCTATGTCCCCAAATTTAATAAACTATATATCCTTTGATATAGCAGTACCTACTACTAAGCCAATAACCCCAAAGAAAAAAACTTTTAAAGAAGAAAAAGACCCATTCATATAAAAATATTTCTAGCAGCTCTCTTCCTAGGGGCAAAGAACTGGAAACTAAGGGAGTGTCCATCAATTGGGGAATGCTGAACAAAATGTTATATGAATATAATGGGGCATCATTGTGTCATAATAAGTGATGTAATGGATGGTTTCAGAAAAACCAGTTTCAGAGAAACTATGGCAACTGATGCAGAGTAAAGTGAGGAGAACCTGAAGAACATTGGATACAATAGTAACAGCAATGAAAAGACAGATAAAGACTTAAGGACTCAGATCGATACAATTGACTACTTAGGATTCCAGAGGACCCATGGTGAAACATACTATGAGCTCCTGATGGATAGGTGGACTCAAGGTACAGAATGAGACATACATTTTAACCTGGCCACTATGAAAATTTGTTTTGTTTGATTACAAATATTTGTTAAACGCGTTTTCTTTTTCTTTTCCAATGGGGCTTGAGAAAGAAAAAAATGCTTATTCACTGGAAAAATTAAAATAAAATAGAAAGTGAATGAGTGAGATAATTTGGTAATGGCAAGACTTTGAACATCTTTTTATTCAAAATTCACAGGTGGAAATGAGGAAGTTGTGATATATAATCATTTATTTTAATCCACCAAAGGATCTGTGATCTTCACAATTTACATGTTCCCAACAATAATGTTGATAGCAACTCATTCATCTTACCCATTCTGTATGACTTGTCTGGGTCATTCAATCTAAGCCAATGAAACATTTCTAGCTGCACTACCCAGTTTTTTCTTATGTATATTTCATACGAAAATTAGGCAAGTATTTCATAGTTTCACCTCATTGCTTAACATGGCGAACACCAAAGGAAATTAGTATGTCATAGGCAAGTCACTTCCCCTTTTCTGAAATTCATCTTTGCTGTGTTCCCATTCTTTTCCCTCTGTCTCCTCTCTTGGAGTCACTTCTGTATCTGTAGACCATTTAATTAGCTGACATTAGTCATGAGAAAGACTTCCAGCCTGTGATAGGATAGAATATTAACAAATGTCTGGCACTCACTGGCAGAAGAATGAAATTGGCTGCCTCTGTATCCCAGTTGATGTCATTCAACAGTGACCCTCTAAAGTCCAAAAAAAAAAAAATCAAGAAATAGTTACTTGTAATAATAATAATAATAAACAAATATTATCATTTCTAGCCCCATAATGCCCTATCAAGTATCATCACCTCTTGCCTGTACTTCCTTCCTAATTAGTCTCTCTGCTTCCTCTTCCATTTGTCTTTCAGTGTTTCCCTACTCTACTCCATCTTCCATACAGCTGGCAAAGTGACTTTCCTAAAGTGCTGGTAGAACTTTTTCACTTTTCTGCTCAAAAAACTACGGTAGCTCCTTATTACTCCCCTATCCAACACAAAGTCTTTGGCATTTAAAGCTCATTATGACTAGGCTGCAAACTACCTTTCCAGACTTATTATACATTATTCTCTTTCCTGTACCTGTAACCAGCTTAGCCCTCTTACTGTTCCTCATACATGACACTCCATTTCCCATCTCCAAGCCTTTGCAGTCCTCCCTCTTTACCTCAACATCATAGAATCTCTAGTCTCCTTCAAGATTCAATTCAATAAACATTTATTATGCACCTGCTATATGCCCAACAGATACCTTCTGCATGAAGCCTTTCCTGATCTCCACAGTCATCAGTGCCTTCTCTCACCCAAATTACCTTGTATTTATTTTGTATACACCTAGGTATACACTTCCTATAGATCTACTTTTTGACTCCCTTGATAGAATGTAAACTCCTAAAGGGCAGGGACTGTTTCCCTAGCCTCTAGCAATTTCCTGGCACATGGTATTTATGGAGAACTTTAAAGTTTGTAAAGTGATTTACAGAAATTATATCATTTTGTCTAAACTTATGTTATAAAACCATATCATCATCATCATCATCATCATCATCATCATCATAGCTAGCACTTATACAGTGTTTAAGGTTTACAAAGAAGTTTTCAAATCTTCTTTGACATCTCATATCTTATGTCACATCAACCCTGGGAGGTAGGTGCTATTACTATCTCCATGTTATAGATGAGGAAACTGAAGCAAACAGGGTAAGCAACTTGCCCAGGGTCACATAGTTGATAATTGTCTGAGGTTGCATTTGAACTTGGGTCTTGTGCTCTACCCACTGCATCACCTAGCTGCCTCAAAAAAGAAACATATGAAATAACTGTATTATGTATAATGTAGAACTAAATGAAGTTGACCCCCCATGTGAAATATAAAATGAGGATATATGGGGATTTAGTTTCACCCTGGTTCCTTGCAGGTAATTTTGCAGAGACAGGTCTCCTCCAGAAAGACTTAAAATAATGCCGTGCGAGATGGGTATAACAATGGAGCAACAGCTTATGTGCCAACAAAGAAATCTAAGATGGGATCTAGTTGGCACTATGAGAACATTCCTTTCTTCATTCCAGGCTTCTCACCAAAAATGAGCAAGTAGATAAATAAATAACTAAAATCTTATCTACCATCTGAGAGGTCATTTCTTTGATTCTCTTGAGTTCCTCGTCTCTCCATGCCTATTCCTTTGCCTGTTTATCACCTTGAACTGGTTAAGAATATTGTAGCACAAGGGGCAGATAGATGGTGCAGTGGATAGAGCATCGGCCCTGGATTCAGTAGGACCTGAATTCAAATCCTGCCTCAGACCAAACACTTGACACTTACTAGCTGTGTGACCCTGGGCAAGTCACTTGACCCCAATTGCCTAAATAATAATAATAATATTGTAGCAGAACAGCAAACACCACCAGGTTTGGGATCTCCCAGGGGAAGAATCATCGCTCTGTAGCTTGTCATCTCATGTGTCATGCTAGTACTGCATGCATCTGTTGCCCCTATCAAAGCTTCCCGCTTTCCCAACCTGCTTTGCAGACTTAATATCAAATATGAGACAAAGGTTAGCAAACTTTCTATAATCAAAGAATAAGCATTAGCAAGGGAAAGGACAGAAAGAGAAGGGGAAAAGAAAAGAGGGATGGCACAGAACATCTGGCTGATACAGCTAGAAATAACAGCAGCCAATGTAAAATGTGTCTGGCAACAAGAGGACGATTTTCCCCTACTCACTCTCTCCCTTATGGAGAAGAGATCAAAGTGATTTCAGAGGAATAGTTTGGTTAAGGGGGGAGACTTTCCAACTCTGAGGAAAGAAGGGAAGAGTGTTCACCTCATCCAATCATCACTCAGGCTGAAACTGGACCTCAGTACAACAGATAGCTCTGTCTTTGCCCCGCTGGCGGCAGCTCCAAAGAGCAGCTGCCGAAATCTTCAGAGACCGGGGTGGGGGTGTGTGTGCAGGAACAGAGCACAAATGCTTAAGTCAGCCAAGTCTACGTGGCATCAAGATGGAAGATAACTCTGGGGATGACAAGTCAAGGCAACGAGCATTTACTAAGTGCCTACTATGTGCAAGGCACTGTGTTAAATGCTAGAGGTAGAGGGAAAAAAGACAAAAAAAAAAAAAAACAAAACCCAGTTTCAGCTCTCAGGGAATTCAGTCTAATGAGCCTCTCTTTATCTTTTCTTCTCCCCCAACTTCTTTGTGTATGTACCCAGAAAATCTCTAGGTCCATGATAGTGGAATCCTGGGAAAGAGTCTCCTTCTCCATGGTTGTTCTATTGTAGGATCAGATTTCGAAGAAGAGTTATACTGAAATACACATTTTTGTCATCTCTCGTCCCCCCACCCCACCCCCTTTAAGAGAAGACAAACTCCTTAAGAATAGGAACTGTTTCAGTTTTGTATTAGAACCCCCAAGTAGGTATCACTGGTATTATTATTCCCATTTTACAGAGTAGAATATTGAGATCCAGAAAGATTATTAAGTAACTCGCCCGTGTTCACACTGCTAGTGTCATAGTAGCATTTTAACCCAGGTCTCCCTGACTCCAAGTCCAGGACACTCTACCACATTGCTGCTCAGTGACACATTAGGCTCTCTGTTTCCTGAGGACTATTTTGAAATATTGAAGTAACAAGTACTTTGTGTGGGTCAGGGTTGCCAACCCCAGACCATTAAAGGAAATCCTGTTGAGAATGGGAAAAGTTCTTTCATTGTTGAGATCCCTCCCACCTGGTGTTTTCCTTTTTTTTTTTTTTTTTTTTTTTTTTTGGTGGGGAAGAATGAACATGCTGCTTTCCATAGCAGAGTATTTTGTACTTGTAAGACCCTTCTTGGCAACAAGGGTGATGAATGAGGAGGTGCAAAGGTGGCCTCTTGGCTGCCTCCTTAGGAGTTTGGGGAAAGGCCTCTCTGCATTCTCCATGTTCTGCTTTTCTGTGTAGCAGCAGCCAAGTCATTCTGCGCAAAAAGCTAGTTTAACTAGTTCACAAGAATGACAGCAGCTGATGCAGCATGGGGGAGCAGAGAGGATTTTTTTTTAACTTCTGATGAGACTGGTTCTTAATATCATTTCTCTGACGAGGCAGCTAAGATTTGGGGCACTTTCTTTACTGTCCTTAATCTTGGAAGCTGTGCTTAAAAAAAAAAAAACCTGCTCTCCATTTTATTTTGCTATTTACCTTGTTATTTTGCGGGCCCTTTAGTAGAAGAGGAGTGAGAGGAGAGAAACATGCTAGCCTTTTTTTTGGCAGACAGGCCTCTTTGTAAAACTGAACTTTTAAATTATTTCTGAGCTCAAGGAAACAGAAAACCTGCCTCAGTAGTGGGTAAAGTTGTAAACCAGAAAGCCCACTCCTCAATTTCTTTTCATTTTTTGGAGGGAGTAAAGAGTGGCTTCCAAGAAGGAAGTTTGGCAAGCTTGACAATAGGGAACTGAGGGGGTGGGGGGAGGGGAACAGCTCTGCTCAGAGACCCAGTTCTATTTTAAATAGAAGTGGGCTTCCCAGGGGGCTAGGGCTTATGGCCCCAACTGGAATGGAGGAATATCTCCTTGGATGCATATTTATCAGAGCCAAAAGCCTGCAAGTTTCAGTTTTCTAGCTTTTTCTCCAGCGCTTAGCACAGTGCCTGGCACACAGTAGGCACTCAATACATGCTTGTTTCCTTCCTTTTACTATCCTACCAGTTACCCAGATCTGCAACCACAGAGATATGCTAGACTTTCCACACCTCTAACTTCCATATCTAATAATTCACTGTCTCGTTGCTTTTACCTGTACTACATCTCTCACATAACAATATTCTTGTCTCCTATCACAGAACCTCAACCTAAGTCTGGGTCCTCATTGCCTCTGGCTCATTGAACTAGTTTCCTAATTGGTTTCCCTCGTTCTAGCTTCTCCCTCTTTAATCCATCCTATATACAGCTGTCAGATTGATATTCCAAAATGACTGTGTCACCTTCTACTCAAAAATCTTCAGTGGCTCACCATTGCCTCTAAGATAAAATACGAAATCTACAGTTGGGCAATTAAAGCCCTCCACAGTATTGCTCCTTACCTACCTTACCAATCTTCATAGACTTGTTTTCCCACCTTCCAATTCTAGTCAAACCGGTTTGTTAGCTGTTCCCTTTATGTACCATTCTATCTCCTAGCTTTGTGGTTTGCACAGGGGATACCACTTATCTACAATACACTACCTCTTCACTTCTTCCTTGATGAATCTAGCTTCTTCAAAGCCCAATTCAGGGTCCACCTCAGACAGAAGACCTTTCTTGAGTTTCCTAGCTATTAGTGCTCAACACTGAATCCATTGGGTATGATAGAAATTGGAGCAGCTAGGTAGGTAGCACAGTGGATAGAGAGCCAGGCCTGGAGTCAGGAAGATTCATCTTCCTGAGTTCAAGTCCAGTCTCAAACACTTACTAGCTGTGTGACCCTGGGCAAGTCATTTAACCCTGTTTGCCTCAGCTTCCTCATCTGTAAAAATGAGCTAGAGAAGGAAATGGCGAACCACTACAGTATCTTTGCCAATAAAATCCAAAATGGGGTCACAAAGAGTCAGATACAACTGAACAACAACAAAATGATAATGATTCCCACATGGTTAAAGAGGTAGTGTGTTTCAGTAGAAAGAACACTGGATTTGGATACTATAAGACTTGGATTCAAATCCTGCATCTATCACTTACTATATATGTGAACATAGAACAGTCATTTAACTTCTCTCTGCCTCAATTTTCTTTTCTGTAAAATGAAGGAAATTGACTAAATAACCATTGATTCCCTCCAGTTCAAACTCTGTGGTCCTTCCTGGCCAAACCATCTATGATCTTAGTCATAGGTCCTAATTCTGTGGGATTTTTTTTTTAACCTCAGTAAAGATGACAAGTGAGAGTTAGCATAGGATATTAGACAGACAGCTTTGGAGCCAAGAAGACCTGAATTCAAGTTCTGATGTAATTTACTTTATATACAGTCAGTCCTCAATATTTGGGTGTCCAACTTTTGGAACTTCAAGCATTCCGTGACTTAGTAACCGCATGTTCACTTTCACATCGGCAACCACTATGCACCCTAGAGAAAAAAATGAGAGGAACAATGCACACACACCACCCCCCCACCACACCCACCCCCCCACCCCCCACCCCCGCCCCAGCACTTGCACAACTGAGCGAGAGTCCTGTCCCCACCTCACTACTTCCCATGCAGCTGGGCTCCTGAGCATCCTGGCCAGTTCGCAGCTGGGGGGAGGGGAGGGGCAGGGACTCACCCCGAGGCATGTGCTTTTTATCGGGGAACAGTTCAACCACCAAGCCAAAAGTGAGATTACAGATGACAGGTTGCCATTTTCCCTTTTTCACCTCGGGGTTCTTCTGACATCGCTGCCCCAGCCCCTCCCCATCCAGTCCTGCATTGCCTCTCTTCTGCCTTGCATTTGATGGGTTATTGCATGGGTTATCGTGTTAGGAAAAGTGCATATTATCAGAATTAATGTTTTGTTATAAAGAATTGTATGCCAAAGGGTGTATTTTCAGCAATCTGCAGCGAAAGATTCAAGTTTTTGGTGGTCATGGGAACCTAACCCCGTGTTTCCCATAGCTTCAATATATCAACATTCACATTTTTTACTTTTGAGCCGTTTCCTAGGAACCTTACTCGGTGAAAGTAGAGAATTGACTGTATTTGTAGTACACATGAATAAGGCATGAGTGTAAAACTGAGTCAGACTTTGCTTGGAGTGATCGATAAAAATAATATAAATGCTAGGTTGTTGTTTTTTTTTTTTCCCGACCAGTTTGTTCAATAATTACTAGCTCCATGATTCCCTGATTAACTAAATAAATTATTTTTTATCCTTCTGGGATTTTTTCTTAGTGTTCTGCTTTTTCTCCTTAGCTAACATATTGTTTTCTTGTAAGTATTTATAGAATCTTTTAGTGATACGAGCTTTGAATGCCTTGTATGAAGTATACAAATATGTAGTTGACCTATATTTGGAGGGGTCACTGGGGTTCCCATGTTTTGGTGATAGGGTTATGATGATTTCTGCAAAGAAAAGTGGTATCAAGCTTCCTTGGGAGGGAAGGCCAAGAAAGTGCTTTGCTAAGAATTTATGTACCTCTGGGAAACATTGGGACTCAATAATTTTGGATCTTATCTAAGTTTTGCAGAGAAACTAGAGTTTCAGTCATTTCAGTCATCTCCCTGATGTCAACTCTTCTGCCATTCATTATATCATCCTCTAAGCTGTCTCCTCCTCCTTTGATCTAATATGCATTTTCGTTGTTTAGAATTTCTTTGGGCCATTCACATAACCAGAAATGTCACACATCCTCCTTGGGATGTTCCCTCTTGCCTCTAATTACTTCTCAAGACTTGGGATGAAAGTTTTTGACTGAATTATTCCTTTTATGCTACTTGGATTCTTTCTATCATCTTAACCTTTTGACTTTTGATTAAAGAAATCTAGGGTATGGGGCAGCAAGGTGGTGCAGTGGATGGAACACCGACCCTGAAGTCAGGAGGACCTGAGTTCAAATCCAGCCTCAGACCAAACACTTGACACATTCTAGCTCTGTGACCTTAGGCAAGTCACTTAACCCCAATTGCCTTACCAAAAAAAAAAAAAAAAGAAATCTAAGGTTTCTGATATGTTAGCTGTCAAATTCCTTTATTCATGATTCTTTTTTGTTTCCTTTAATTAGGCTATATGTATTCATGTTTTCTAGGGAAATTTAGAGGAATGAGTACTTCTACTGACATTGGACGCAGAGGACCTGACTTCTAATGCTGACTCTGATGCCTCAGTTTCCTCATCTGTAAAATTAGAGGTTGAACTAGATATCCTCTGAGGCCCCTTTCAACTACTGATCTATGATCCTATGGTTGTGTGTATACACACACACACACACACACACACACACACACATATATATATACATATATTCTCTATATGCATATATATGAATATAGTGTGTGTTTATATATACCTATATGTGTCTGTGTGTTTGTGAGAGTTTCCTTACACTGACAAAAATTGTAGATTCAGGCCCTATCACCCTAGCAAGAAAATAAAGGAGTAAATTTGATCCTTCTCTGTAGCTAGGTAGTACTGGATGCAGGGCTGAACTTGGAGTCACAAAGACCTAAGTTCAAATCCAGCTTCAGATGCTTACTAGTTGTGTTATCCAAGGTAAATCACTTTAACGCTATTTGCCTCAGTTTCCTCATTTGTAAAATAGAGGTAATAATAGCACCAACCACCCAGGGTTTTTGTGAGGATAAAATGAGGTAATATTTATAAGGTGCTTTGCAAACCTTGAATTTCTATAGAAATACTAGTTACTGTTATTAGTACTACTATCTTAGTTCCTTGGGATTTTATATTTAATTAAAACATAAGCTGAGAATCAAGGAAGGTAACTGATCACAGTGAACCAAACTAGACAGGGAAAAAATCATTAGAAAGTACAAAACAAGTACACAGTTTTGATGCACATTTGATGGAAACTTAATAGTGTTTTTCTAGATGTAACCATTGCCCAGTAGTCTTCAGATAGTTTAACAAATAAAGCAACAATGACCCATCACATAGTAGGTGGTCTTGTGTAACATAGACATATATATAGCCTTCTGTAGGGGAATCTGTCAAAGAAAGGAAGGGCTCAGAACCTGTTGGTATGAGAAGTCTGTCTCTGTCCCCAGTGAATTTGAAATTTCTAACATTTCATTGTGTAGAGAAGACCAAATTACAATTCTTTGTCTTCTTTCCTAGAAAGTGGTATCAAGTGTTCAGGGCTGAAGTAGACTTTAGAGTGTCACATCAGAGTTTTTCACATTTATTTAATGTTTTATTTGCACAATTTTAGTGACCAATACATTCATCTATTTTTAAACACAAGTTGGCAATTCCCATCTCCTTTCTCTCCTTTCTCTCATCTCATGTCATCTCACCTAATCTCATCTTATCTTGTCTCATCACACCCTACTCTGTGTAAGATTTCCTTTCTTATACTTCTGGTCCTGAAGTCATGAGTCAAAAGTAATGGATAGTAAAGAAGTAACAGCAAAGAATGGAAGCTTCTTTGGAATGGCAACTTTATTGTATAGTAATCGAGCAATGACCTTGACTTCGTTGTTAGTGGAAATTGTCTGTTTCAAGTACTTTATGTTTAATCTGTTTATTAATATGTTGAATTTAATATCAGAAGGTTTTGTAAGACTGTAAGGTTGGTTTCCAGAAGGTACCTAAGCAATGAGTCATCTACCTGGGAACCTAGAAAAGTGGGTGGAACTGGCAAACCAGAACTACAGGGGTGTAATCATTCATTGGCCCCAGGGTGTGTCTTTTATCCTAGCTCTTTCAGTGAAGACAGGACCAGAAATCAGCTAGCTGGAAGTCAAAACTAAATAACTTTCTTTAACAGTTCCAAATCAACACAGTAAAGGACTGAAGACTTACAAGTGCTGAAGAAAGTAAATTGGTCCTGAACACTGTTTCTTCCATGCTAAGAACTTCAACTACTGTCTTTCTGCGGATGACTCCAAAATCTGTATCTTCTGCCCTAACATCTCTTCCAAGTGTTAGATCCTCATCTCCAAACTCCTACCAAGTAGACATTTCTACATGAATATCTCAAGTGTTTGACCTCTTATCAAATTATTCTTGCTGACTCCTCTTCTGTGTCTCTGAAACCATTCTCTCTGCATAGGGGATAGAGTGTTAGACTTGGAATTGGCAAGATCTGAGATGAAATCTTCACTCAGACACTTACTAGTTGTGAGACTACAGGCAAGACTCAACTTCTCAGCCTCAATTTCCTAATCTGTAAAACAAAGACAATAATAGGACCTACCTCACAAGGTTGTTGTGAGGATCAGTAGACTCTTTTGGCCTACTATTGAAATGTTGGATTCTGAATTGGCTTATTGTTTTATCCAGGCCTCACAAGGATACAATTGATTCTCTTCAACTAGTTAACAAGAAATTTCCTGTGTGGTGTTTTCTACTTTCATTGTATGATTCAAGTATTTCACTTCTTCTGAATTAATTGAGGATTTGTTTATCTAAGTTTATGTCTGTGGTTCATTGATTCAACAGAAGTGCCTGGGAATTGTTCATATCTAGTTTGTAACTTTAGATAGAAGTATGGGGCCATAAGATATCTTATTACTTCCATTACAGGTATTGAAGAGTGTAGGACACTCTTATTACATAAATATAAAATAATTTTAAGAGGGAAGTAATGCTAACTATTGGGGACAGTGATGAATGGATCAGGAATGCTTTGTGGGGGGAAAAAAGGAAGTACCTGTATAGGGCTTTGAAGCAAACTAAAGATTCTAAAAACCTGAAATAAGAAGGAAGTGCATTCTAGGAATAGAGAATGAAATGTGAGGTTGGGAAAAGAGCCTGTAGTTGAGTTAGTCTGGCATGCACAGTATATGAAGAGGGGTAATGTGAAATAAGGTTGAAAATATAGGTTGAAGCAAGACTGTGGAGGCCTGGAATGCCAAGTTGAGGATTTTGTATTTTATCCTAGAGGCAACTGGTAACCCATGAGGCTTCTTGAGAAGAGGAGTGACATGATCAGACTAGTCTGAACTAGGAAGGTTATATTGAAGCTATTAGACGAATGGATAGCAGAGGGGAGCCAGTTAGGAGGCTATAATAGTAGTCCAGGAAAAAGGATCTGAACTGGGCTAGTAGTTACTTAGTAAATGTGTGAGTGGCAGTTAAAGGAATGGGTACGAAAGAAGATATAAAGGAAGGACTTCATAGGATTTGACAACTGATTAGATAGTTGGGTGGTGGAGAGTCAAGGATGACTGTGACTATGGAACCTGGGTGACTGGGAAGATGGTGATATCAATGGAAACAGAAAGAAGTTTGAAGAGGGATGGATTTGGGAGAAAAGATTATGAGTTCTGTTTTGGATATGTTGAGTTTGAGTTCCTGTCAGGACATCCAGCTGGCAGCTGGAGGTATGGGAGATTAAGGTTGAATATTTAGATACGGGAATCATCTTCATAGAGATTATTATTGAACCCACGGGAGCTACTGAGATCACCAAAGAAGAGACTGTGTATAATGAGAATAAAACCTTGGAGGCCAACTATGCTAAGAAGAAGCAGTTCTACAGAAGACAAAGAGAGTGTGTTGTCATGAAAGTCAAGGGAAGAAAGAGTATCCTAGAGAAAAGGTTAGTCAAAAGAATTGAAAGCTACAGAGATGTCAAGAAGGATTAGGACTGAGAGAAGGCCATTATATTTAGTAATTAAGAGAGCATTGGTAAGCAGTTTCAAGAAGGTGGTAGGTTCAGGAGCCAGATGGCAAAGAAGTGAAGACGTGGGGGCAGCTGGTGTTAACTGCTCTTTTTAGTAGTTTAATAGTGAAAGGGGTCAAGGAAAACACCTTGAATGGAGACTGCAGCGTCAAGAAAAGGAAGAAAAGAGAAGGTCTGAAAATGTCTATTGTCAACTTCGAAGGAGCCCGTAGTTAGAGAGAGAATGAAGACAACAGAGAAAATGATCAAAAGACAAGGTCCCGGAGAAAATGGGAAGGGATGAGATCAAGGAAAAAACTGGAAGGCCTAACCTTGACAAGAAAAACCACCTGCTTCTTCTTCAGGCTGCAGTTAAAGCAAGAGAGGATGAGTGAAGATGGAGAAGGCTTTTGAGATTTAGAGTAAGGGAAATGAGGAAATGGACAATAGGTGACCCTGCTTTTCTTTTTCTTTAAATTTATTTTTATTCCAAGCTTTACACATACCAAATAAAATGGCGTTTCCTTATACCCAGTAAAACAGAAAAAGAGATTCATGTGTGAAACTGCACAAATCTAATATGTTTAGCTTGCTTTTCTTCTTTTAAGTACATAATAAGTTCAATCTGCAGCTTTCAGAGTGGATTGTGTTTCTTTCTGGCCTTCCTTCTGCTCTCTTTGCTATAATTTTTGAAAAAAATGCGTCAATGAACTTTCCTTCCTTTCTTCCTTCCCTCTTCCCTTCTTTCCTTCCTTCCTTCTTTCCTCCCTCCATCCCTCCTGTTGTCCTGTCCCCCTCCTCCCCTTCCCTTGCCCTCCTACCACACTCCCAATGTGTGTGTGTGTAAATCCCTTGTAACATATGCAGAGTGAAGCAAAGAAATCCCCATGTTGGCTATTTCTGAAAATGTTCCATTTCCTTCTGTACCTTGAGTCCTTCATCTCTCTGTCAAGAGGTGAGTAGCATGCATCCTCATCTGTCCTCTGGAATCATAGTCAGTCAATGTTCTCAGATCAGAGTTCTCAAGTCTTCAAAAAATTGTCTTTCTTTTTAATGTTTTTGTTATGGTATGGTTGTTCTGGTTTTGCTCATCTGACTTTTATCAGTTTCTACAGTTGTTCTCAGGTTTCTCTGAAACCTTCCATTTTCAAGCATTTCTTATAGCACAATAAATTGCAATCATAAACCATAATTTGATTGGCCATTCCCCAATAGATGACTACTCCCTTAGTTTCTAGTTCTTTACTACTAGAAAGAGAGAGGAGAGAGGGAGAGAGAGAGAGAGAGAAGGGAGAGAGAGGGAGAGAGAGAGGAGAGAGAAAGATAGAGAGAGAGTCTATAAATATTTTTGAACATATAGGCCCTTTTTCTCTTTCTTTGATCTCTCTGAGGTAGAAATGTAACAGAGGGCAGCTAGGTGGCACAGTGGATGGAGCTCTGGACCTAGAGTCAGGAAAATCTGAGTTTAAATCCAATCTCAGACACTTACTACTTATGTGACAAGTCATTTAACATCTGGCCACCTCAGTTTCCTCAAGGTCAATAATAGCACCTGCTTTTCAGGGTTGTTGTGAGAATCAAATGAGACCATGTTTATAAAGAGCTTATCACGTCTTGTTCTTCAGTTGTTCAATTGTGTCTGACTCTTCATGACCCCATGGACCATTGCACACCACTACTATCCATGGGCTTTTCTTGATAAAGACACTGGAGTGGTTTGCCATTTCCTTCTCCAGTTCATTTTACAGATGAGGAAACTGAGGCAAACAAGGTGAAGTGACTTGCCCAGGGTCACACAGTTAGTAAATGCCTGAGGCTAGATTTGAACTCAGGAAGATGAATTTTCAGGATTCCAGGTCAGCAACTCTGTTAGACATGACTGGAAAACAGCTTAACACAAACAAATCACTTAACCTAGGCACTTCTCTAAGAATGAATTCAGGAGTAGACACCAACCTCTGTACATAGAGGGATAATACTCATTTGAGAATTTCCTACGCCAATGAAATCGCAGGTCCAGTGTCCATCCCTTAGTATTATAAATATGAGAGGCAGGATGACACTGAAGATAGACTGACTCTGTAATTAAGAAGGTCTAGGTTAAAATACTTCTTCTGACACATGCTCAGTACCTGCCAAGCAACTTGGAATTGCAGAGAAGGTGTTGATCTGCATTGGCTAATGAAATTCCTCATTTGAGTTCTCTGCACCAATAAAAATTACAGGTCTCATTAAAAAATTATAAAAAAAGGCATTTTATCCATTTTCAAATTTTGCTTTTATAATTTTTTTTAATGACTTCATAGTTTTGTTGTTGTTATTGGTGGTGGTAGTGTGTGTGTGTCTGTCTGTGTGTGTGTGTGTGTGTGTGTGGTTTTTTTTGTTTGTTTCTTTGTTTTTTCTGACAGAACCTTCTTCCCTCTGAAACAGTTAGGTGGTACAGGAAATAGAGCCTGGAGTCAAGAGAGATGTGAGTACAAATTCAGCCTCGGATACTTGTTAGCTATGTGGCCTTAGGCAAGTAACTTAACCTCTGCCTGCTCCAGTTTTCTCATCTGTAAAATGGAGATCATAACAGTATTACCTCCCAAGGTTGTTGTGGAGATCAGGTGAGATAGTTACAAGTCACTTAGCACAGTGCCTGGCACATAGGAAGAGCTATATAAGTGTGAGTAATTGTTATTACCTTGAGGCATTGGTTGGTTTTTACTGAACTGCTTTTTTTTCTTCCTCTCTCTTTTTTTCACCCCTGTCACAGGGTATAGCTTACTATATAAGGGACAGGGAATGGAATATATTTGGAAACAAATGTGACATAAAAAGAAGAGGCATTAATATAAATAAAGATATTATTAAGGGCACCTACCCACTGAAGGAACCCCACATTCAGGGTAGCTTCCTAGCTAGGACACATACTTCTCCGTGTCTTCTGCAAAGCCCAACAGTAGGGAAGGAAGTCCCCAGAGGCCCATCTCTTCCAAACCCCTGTCAGGGGCTGATTAATCTCTGAGGCAGAGCAGAGTAAACTGATAACTTCACAGCAGGAAGACAATTTAACAAGTCTGACCAAGAGTCAGGAGCACAGCTTCCTCCCCACAATGAGCGGAGGAAAAGTCCATCAGACTCAGTCTTAGAAAGGAAGAAAGATCTTTAGGAGGGGGCCTGAGTGTGCTTGCTGCCATCTTCACCTTCTCTGAGGCAGCCCTTCATTATGGGTAGATGCCGTGGTCTCAAAGGGTTGGGGGAACAAAAAAGCAAAATGATTGGAACGTTATTTCTGGGTCTATAAAATGGGGATCTATAAAGGATCTTAGAGATTATCCAGTGCAGGGGTTGGGAACCTGTGGCCTTGAGACCACATGTGACCTTCTAGGTCCTCAAGTGCGGCCCTTTGACTGACTCCAAATAAGGGCCACACTTGAGGACCTACAGGGCCACATGTGGCCTCAAGGCCACAGGTTCCCCACCCCTGATTCTAGTGTAACACCTTCATTTGAGGGAACTGAAACTCAAAGGGATTAAATAGCTAGCTCAAGGTTAAGAAGGTAGCAGGGCCAGGATTTAAACCTAGATGCTTTCACTTGAGATTTAGTGCTCTGCCTATTATATCATACTACCTCCAAGGCAATGGATTTTCTCATTACAGATCTTAGAAATAACTTGGAATGCCACAATAACATTTTCATGAAATTTGCAAGCTGTGTTTGCTTATATGTATGTGTGTGTGTGATTAAATATTAAATATAATGTGTATTATCTATATCTGTATCTATATTCATCTATATACTTATATCTATATCTATGTATCATTATGTATCATTATCTATATCTATGTGTTCAGCAATTTTTTAGTCATGTCCAACTCTTTGTGATCCCATCTGGGGTTTTCTTGGCAAAGGTACTGGAATGGTTTGTCATTTCCTTCTCCAGGTCATTGTACAGATGAGGAACTGTACAGATGAGGCAAACAGAGTAAAGTGACTTGCCCAGGGTCACACAGCTAGTAAGTGTCTGAGACTAGATTTGAACTCAGGAAAATGGGTCTTCCTGACTGCAGGCCCAGCACTCCATCCACTGCACCACCTAGATGCCCTCAGTTTAGTACCATCTTGCACAATACAGGTGTTTAATCAAAGTTTATGTAAATGAGTAGAGGACTTTGCGATTTAACCAAGTATTTCTGCCACCCTGATCCTCACAATAATCTCATAATGTATTATTGTTATGTATTATTACTATTTTTATCCCCATTTTACAGATGAGGTAACTGAAGTTCAGTGCTTGATTGACTTGGTCAAGGTCAAGTGGCAGGGGTAGAGTTCAAACCCATGTGCTTTTTCTATTACACCATGAAACACATGAAATAACTAGGAAAAAATCCAAGCTCAAGCACTAGATCGTGTTGTAGAGACTACCTAGGTGGTGCAGGCAGTGGAAAGATCAGCATGTATAAGAAATGGAAATATTTATTGCCTCCTGCTTGGAATTTTATAGAGCACATTCACAAGGAAGTAAAAAGGATATACTGGGCTATTGTTTCTCCTCAATTAGTGGATACAGGGCCTGGTAAATGTTATTGTAAGAACAGAGAACAGGGACTGCCTGTTCAAGAGGGGGAAAAAAAGTTAAAATGGTCAGTTTAACCAGAGCTGTAGCTAGAGATTTGTGCCTGGGGAGGCTCATCTGGGGCACAGGTAGGGAGACAGAAAGGAGACCCACCTAAGAACAGGCACCAAAGAATTTTTTACTTTGTGGAGAGATTTGTTGATGAGGAGTTGGGTGGGAAGAGGAGTACCAGGTAGCTAGTGCTAAGGGTGAGGAGTTGGGTGGGAAGAGGAGTACCAGATAGCTAGTGCTAAGGGTATAGTTCCTGGAGGGAGGAAGGAAGCAGTGAATCCTGGGGATACTGGGACCTGTCTACATAATAATAATAACAACATCAACAATAATAGATAGCATTAATATAGCATTTTAAAGTTTGCAAAGTCTAATGATTACCATTATATTCTCTTTGAGAGGTTGTTGTTCAGTCATATCTGACTCTTGGTGACCTCATTTGGGGTTTTCTTGGCAAAGATACTGGAGTGGTTTGCCATTTCCTTCTCTAGCTCATCTTCCAGAAGAGGAAACTGAGGTAAACAGGGTTAAGTGACTTGTCCAGGGTCCCACAGCTAGTAAATATCCGAGGCTAGATTTGAACTCAGGTCTTCTTGACCCCAGGCCCTGTGTTCTATCCACTTTGACACATTTGCCCAAGGGAGGTTGATAGTAAAAAGCATTAAACCCTGAAACACTTTGTGAGATTGCTGAATGAACAAACATCTCATCTTCAGCTAGCTCCTCTCTACACTGTCTGAACTACCCTACTTTGTTAGTCTATCTCTTCTGCTAAGCCAGGCCATTGCTTGGACTCGTTGTTCTATCAGCAGTCAACTTCTCCTTTGAGGAGCATTGTAGTAGCTGCAGACAGCACCAAGCTGGATGCGGGCTGTCCTTACCTTACAAACTCACTCTTAGCCAGGCATGGAGGCTAGAAACATCCATGTCGGGATTGTTGCTGGATCGCTCAAGAAAAGAAACACAAACTAGAAGAGGCAGCCATGATTAAAGATGCAATTTTAGGGTAGCCTGAACAAGTCCACACCCTCACAAGCATATCTAGCTTGTGAAAAAAGAACAATTTCCTTTCGTCCCAGAGAGATCATATCTCCCCCACCCTACTCCACCCCACCTCCCAAAAAAGTCCAGTAGCTTCCTTTTGCCTCCAGGATCAAATACCAAAATGCTCTGAATGCCAGAAGGGCATTCAAAGCCATAACAAAACCTATCCTTCCAATCTTTTTACACCTTCCTCTTTCCCCTCCCTCTGCCCCCTACCCTCCGCATACTCTTCAATCTAGTGAGGCTGGCCTCCTGGCTGTTCCAAGAACAAGATATTCCATCTCTCAGCTCTGGGCCCTCTCTCTGGCTGTCCCCCATGCCTAGAATGCTCTCCTTCCTCTGCTCCAACTACTGACCTCCCTGGCTTCCTTGAAATGCCAATTAAAATCTCACCTTCTGCAGGAAGCCTACTCCAACCCCTCTTATTTCCAATGACTTCTTTCTGTTATTTATTTCCTATTTATTTTGTGTGTAGTTCACTTTGTATATATTTATTTGCATGCTGTTTTCCCCCATTAGATTGTAAGTTTCTTGAGGGCAGGAACTATCCTTTACCTTCTTTGCATGCCAGTGCTTAGCACAGTGCCTGCAGGCACTTGGATTAATAAATGTTGATTGATTGGTTGGTTGGTGAAATCACTACCTTGTGTGGATCCATAGGCAGTTCAGAATCTCATATTGATGATCACCAGGTGACTAGAATGTTGGTGATGAAGCATTCTTCAGTTGCACTTGTCCTCATGCAGCATAAACAATCTGTTTTTGTTTTATTCCAAGCCTTTCCAACATGACAGAGCTTGAGCTCTACTGGCATCACCTTTGAGGAACCAGGGTCATCTCTGTGCCATAATGAGTCATCTTCAGGACTTTTGTGAAACTTTATTGGGGTGAACCAACATCAGCATCCTGCTAGTTGAAGTTTGATGTTGGAGTGAAATGAGCGATTTGTAATTCATTGAGCAGTTAACAAAAGGAGGTTTACTTTGTCCTAATATAGCAAGAATGTGTAATGAGGATACAGTGGCACTTAGCTTCTATAGATGTCTCCATATGCAAACTTCTCTGGTCACCAGGGCAGGATATGGTGGCTCCTGTGGTCTTTAGACACCCACCAGATCAAAAGGGTCCAGACTGCACATGGGTACAATTTACTCCCATTGTTGGACTTTTGCATATGGTGTTCTATGAATCAAAATTCTCTGCTGTTTGCCCAAACTATGTCCCTTTCCTTCAGTCAAAACTGTACCCAAAATATACTTTTTCCAAGAAACTTTCCTGGGATGACTTGATTCATTTTTGTTCACTCTACCCTCTCAATCTAATCTTGCTAGATCCCTGTACAGCTAATACTAGCCATATCTTTTTTTCTTTTTTAAAAAAAAATTCTTTTTAATTTGTGGAATAAAACAAGCATTTCCATAACAGTACAATAAGAAAGATGCTTGCACATGAAACTGCAGATCTACTATGCATGATTTGATATTCCTTTCAAATATACAACAAAATTATCATGTAATTTTTTTCCCTCTCCACCCAACCCCCCTTCCCTGGAGATGGCTACCATTAGACACAAATACGCATATATATGTAAATTATTCTATACATACTTCTATTTATCAGTTCTTTCTCTGGATGTAGATAGTGTCTTTCTTCATATGTCCTTTACAGTTAATTTGGGTATACTTTTAATTTAATTCCTTTCTCTATTTCTTTGTGTACACAAAGTAGGTGCTTAATAAATTCTGTTGATTAATCATAAAAATAAATAAGTAAAATGAATAATTTTCCAAAAAAATTTGAGTGTGTATCACCTCCATTACACTGGGAGCTTCCTCATGGATAGGACCCTTATCCTCTATTTCTCCTTAAGATCCTGCTGAGTTGACCCTAGGCAAAACTCTGAAGCAGGCAGTTTTCCTCTCCCTTCGGCTCAGGCACTCCCTCAGGTACCCCATTATTCTCAGCCTGCCTTCTTTGATTAGTGCCCCTTCTACTATCTACTCGAGCATGTGGTCATGTCCTCAGGGGCCTTCTTCCTTTTCCATCCAACCCCCTTCCTCACCCCAGAATACCAGAATATCTCATTGACAGAAGGCAAGAATCTATTGGTCCAAATGGTAATTGGCTAATCTGATCATTGAAATTAATAAGCAAAAATGCTTTACTAAGTGTTTCCTATATGCAGAGCACTCAATCTTTACTAACATGCTCATGATAAGGGGCTGAGACCTTGAAGCCCTCCTCCTCTCAAGCACTAAGTTCATTTTAACCCTGCTCTTCCCATGCAACATTTGCCCCTGTGGCTACTATCATATAACTCCCAATGACTTCAGGAGTGGGACTTTAGAGGCTGAGAAGGGAGGACAATGCGATGGTAGGCAGTCTTAAGGGTGAACTTGGCATTGGCCACATCTTGTGGCACCCTTCCAGTCCCACCAACTAGGAAAGAGCCTGCCTGGTCTGTCTATAAACAGGATTCCGCCCATAGTGGGTGCTCTATAACTGTGATATGTCTGACTGACAGAAAGAGGCCAGCCTGTATTTCTTTACCAACAGCTGTTCCTTAGGAGGGCATTCAAGGAGAACCACACTTGGATTCGTTTCGGAATTAGCTCTCTCTCTCTTTCACTCATGGGAGCCACACTTGAGGGCACTGCCCTGGGCTGAGCTGAGCTGAGCTGGGGTTCTACTCCTTCTATAATCAGGAAGTCAGAAAATGCTGGGTTGCCAGAAAGATAGGAGTTCCCCAAACCTGCTGGGCTTAGGGAGTGGCTTGTGTGGTCCTGGCCCTGGGCTAATTGCTAGACTTAAGCTTTGAAACTGTTAGCTGGGTACTTAGTGGGATAGTCAACAAAGACTTGTTGATGGATTATTATGTGAAATTGTCTTCTCAGTGCTAAATTACTGCATTAGCAAGATCTTGAAATGTTTCCAACCCTAGAGGCAAATATGAAATAGGGAAAGCTAAGGATCTAGAATGAAGGACTAAGTGTGATGGGGGCTTAGAACTAGAAATAGGTTAGGGTGAGAATTGTTGGTCAGAAATATCATCTTGCTCAGGCTTAGGAATAACTAGACAGAGGCCTAAGCATGAGGAGGCGGCATAGGGAGTCTAGAGGAATATAAATAGTACTGTTCCCTGGGCACATGACCCTTCACCCTCTGTTGTACATGCTTCTCAACCTTCTCCAAGATTGCGGGAAGCAGCCTGGTTCAGTCAGAGGTCCTGGCTTCTGAGTCTACTTCTGCTACTTGGTAGTTATGTGACCTTGTGGAAGTCACTTCAGTTCCCTGGACCCCAGTCTTCTTATCTGCAAGAAGAGAAAAATAGATTAGATGTTCTCTTAGGCCCTTTTGGGTTCTAAGGATCCCAGTATTAATGGCCTAGGCAGCAAGCAATTGACATTGAAGGTGTGGGGGAAGAGGTACTGGATTTATAACCAGTGGCCTGGGGTTTGAATATCAGTTTAGCTACTTACTAGTTTTGTGACCTTAGACAGGTCACTTATATTTTCTGGACTTTCCTTCCCTCATCTATAAAATTAGGGGTTTAGACTAGATAATAGACTAATGATAATAATAATAGACTAGATTCTCATCAGCTCTAAATCTGTGGATCTTAAAGCAATATCAGGGATCAGGGGCAGAAAGAGAAAGAAAGTAACAAAATAATAATTATCATAATAGCTAACTAACATTTGTATAGTATTTATTATATGCGAGGCACTGTGCTAAGCACCTTACAAATTTTATCTCATTTGATCTTCATGATAAGCCCAGAAGTAAGAGATATTAACTGTCCTCATTTTATAGATGAGGAAACTGAGGCAAACAGGGTCAAGTGACTTTCCTAGGGTCACACAACTAGTAAGTATCTGAGGTCAGATTTGAACTCAGGTTTTCCTGACTCCAGGCCTAGGGCTCTATCCACTGTGTCATCTAGCTGCCTGAAAAAAAATCAAAGAAACAAAGATTGATGAACATGGAAAGAGATATTCTAGCTGTTGGCAGCAAATCCAGGTTGTCATGAGTCCCAAATACCCTGCGTCCCAAGGTAATAAAAAAATTGATGGATATAGTCACTAAGTCAGTCAGTGATTTTTAGGAAAAACAAAACATGAAAAACAGGAGATGCCACAGGAATACAACAAGCAAATGTCTCTAATTTTGATGAAAGGAAAGAAGCTGGATTCTTTAGAGCTTGTCTTTTATTCTTGGTAAGATCCGGGCAGGCATTGTTAAAAGGGATGGTTTATGAACACTTAGAAAAGGAATTAATGATCATTGAGTCATCACAAACTGGGTTGGTTTTGCTGAACTGCTTTTATCCTCTATATTTTAAAAATTCTTTGTTAGAGGTTTAGCACAGGCCCTGAACTCCTCCAATTCTTCCTTGTTCTGACAGGTTGGATCCCCAAAGGGCAACTGGCTACTGCTCATGGGGGTAACCCTGAGGGATTAGGGTTTCTGTAGAGTATGTGCTGCCCATGATTTGTATATTCACATGGGATATCTAAATGTATAGCTACTTGAGAAGAGATCTTTTTAATGGTACTTTATTTTTTCCAATTACATGTAAAGATAATTTTTAACATTCATTTTTTATAAAATTTTGAGTTCCAAATTTTTCTTCTTTCCTTTCTCCCTTCCCTCCTCTCTAAGATAGTTAGCAATTTTATATAGGTTATATATGTACAATCATGAAAAAAAAATCCACATTAGTCATGTTGTGAAAGAAGAAAAGAACAAAAAGGAAAAAACTAAGAAAAAAATAGTGAAAATAGTGTGCATTGATCTGCATTCAGACTCCATAGTTCTTTCTTTGGATATGGATAACATTTTCCATCATGAGATTTTTGGAATTGTCTTGGATCATTGTATTGCTGAGAAGAGCTAAGTCAATCATTGATCATTGCACAATGTTGCTGTTACTGCGTACAATGTTCTTCTGGTTCTGCTCACTCTACTCAGTCTCAGTTCATGTAAGTCTTTTCAGGTTTTTCTGAAATGCAACTGCTAATCATTTCTTATAGCACAATAGTATTCAATTACAATCATATACCACAACTTGTAGCCATTCCCCAATTGATGGACATCCCCTCAATTTTTAATTCTTTGCCACCACAAAAAGAGCTGCTCTAAATATTGTTGTACACGTAGGTCCTTTTTCCTCTTTTATGATCTCTTTGGGATGCAGACCTAGTAGTGGTATTGCTGGATCAAAGGGTATACCTGGTTTGATTGCCCTTTGGGCATAGTTCCAAATTGTTCTCCAAAATGGTTGGATCAGTTCACAACTCCACCAGCAGTGAATTAGTGTCCCAATTTTCCCACATCTTCTCCAACATTTATCATTTTCCTTTTTGTTCATATTAGCCCATCTGACAGGTATAAGGTGGTACCTCAGAGTCGATTTAATTTGCATTTCTCTAATCAAAAGTGATTTAGAGCGTTTTTTCCTATGACTATAGATAGCTTTGATTTCTTCATCTGAAAACTGCTTGTTCATATCCTTTGTCCATTTATCAGTTGGAGAATGACTTGTATTCTTATAAATTTGACTCAGTTCTCTATATATTTGAGAAATGAGGCCTTTATCAGATACTTTCTCTAAAAATTATTTCCCAGTTTTCTGTTTTCTTTATAATCTTGGCTGCCTTGGTTCTGTATGTACAAAAGCTTTTTAATTTAATATAATCCAGATTATCCATTTGCATCTCACATTGCTCTCTATTTCTTGTTTGGTCATGAATTCTTCCCATCTAACAGGCAAACTATTCCTTGCTCTCCTAATTCGCTTATGTTATCACCCTTTACGTCTAAATCGTGTACCCATTTTGACCTTATCTTGGTATATGCTGTAAGTTATTGGTCTACTCTATACCTAGTTAGTTTCTGCCATACTATTTTCCAATTTTCCCAGGAGTTTTCATCAAATGGTGAGTTCTTATCCCAGAAGTTGGAGTCTTTGGGTTTATTAAACAGAAGATTACTATGATCATTTACTACTATGTTTTGTGTACCTAACCTATTCCACTGATCCATCATTCTATTTCTAAGCTAGTACCAAATAGTTTTGATGATTGTCATTTTATAATACAGTTTTAGATCTGGTATGGCTAGTCCATCTTCCTTTGCAATTTTTTTTCATTAATTCCCTTTATATCCTTGACCTTTTGTTCTTCCAGATGAATTTTATTATTTTTTCTAGCTCTATAAAATTGAAGAGAGATGTTGATAGATATCTCTGGAATCTTGCCCACCACTTTCCAAGAGAGAATTTGATTCTTGCCTGAAAGAGAGCAGAAGGGACTTCAAGGCTGGCCATTTTGTTCTCCTCAGAGAGGAGGTATTAAACTAACATTTTATTTATCTGGCCTCCAGTAAATATTGCTGGTCTAGGGACACAGTTTTTTTTTTAGGATCAAAAGCCATAAAACCACTAGATTCCTTTTTTGGGGGGGGGGGGAAGGCAATGGGGTGAAGTGACTTGCCCAGGGTCACATAGCTAGTAAGTGTCAAGTATCTGAGGCCAGATTTGAACTCAGGTCTTCCTGAATCTAGGGCTGATGTTCTATCCACTGCGCCATCTAGCTGCCCCTGCCAAAGAAGAGAGTAATCTGAGTTTATAACCATGGGTGTGCCTTTTCCACCAAATACTAGTTACACAAGAGAACATCATAATATTTTTGTTGTTGCTGTTGTTCAGTTGTGTCCAACTCTTCATGACCCCATTTGGGGTTTTCTTGGCAGAGGTATTAGAGTGGTTTGTCATTTCCTTCTCCAGCTCATTTGACAGATGAGGAAACTGAGGCAAAGGGGGTTAAGTGACTTACCCAGGGTCACACAGCTAATAAATGTCTAAAGCCAGATTTGAACTCAGGAAGATGAATCTTTCTGAATTCAGGCCCGGCGCTCTATCCACTGTGCCACTTAGCTGCCTGACCACAAGTAGCAAGTAGCTAGTAAACCCATTTATCCAATCAGAGAGCAAACAGAAATCAGAGAAGTTCTACAGATTACAATATACCAGAATATACAGTGACCAAGCTCTTCATATGGGAACCAACAGAACTCTTGCTCAACCAAGAAAAAACCCCTGATCACATCCAAGAGGAAATTCCTCAAAATCTGTGGTAAGTTGGAAATCAAGTTTATGTTGAGGCGTTGGCTTCCCCCTTCCCATCGGCTACTTTCCAAAGTCTCTTCTCTCTATTCCTATAGGTCTCTCCCCAAAGAGAGTCTGAAACCATGCGTGTCTCTCTTGAAGAAGGAATGAAGAATGTTTTTCTTCTCTGAGGCTCTCACGCCGACTCCTCCTCTCATGAAGGCATGCCCTGTTAAGTTGTCATTTACTCCACCAATTAGGATAGTATTGGCACAGCTAGATGGTGCAGCGGATAGAGCACCGGCCCTGAAGTCAGGAGGACCTGAGTTCAAATCTGGCCTCAGACCGAACACTTGACACTTACTAGCTCTGTGACCCTGGCCAAGTCACTTAACCCCAATTGCCTAAAAACAAAAAATCAATTAGCTTTTACAAAGATGTATTTACTGAAAAAAATATAGCAAGGACTGAAATTCAAAAACTTCTCCACCCAAACTAAAGGGCACAACCATTCAGCACCTGGGGAAGAATGGAATCAAACGTAAGCAGTTTTTATAAAACGTTCTTCCTAACACTGGGGTGGTGCTTCCTGGATCTGGGAGTCCTTTTTCCTGATGAAGAGTCCCTACTGAGTTCACTTCTTGGTGCAGTGTAGCCAATAGTTAGGTGATTCTCTTGCTTATGGGACTCATACCTTGGCTGCCAGATCAATTTACTGCTGAGCTATGTCAAGCGGGTCATTCCTTAGAGTTGGGCCCTCATTCGATGAATGAATAAGTGTATAAAGTGTTTATTAATTACTTACTGTGAGATAAGCACTGTGCTAAGCTCTGAAGATACAAGTAGAAATGTAAGATAGTCTGCTCTCAAGGAGCGCAAATTCTAATGGGAGGGACAATACTTATCAAAGTTTTCAGCTGCAAGTCAGATGGAAAGGCTCCACGGTCCTTAAGAGTATGGCAGCAAAGCAGATGGTAACACCTCTTTTTAAATCTCATTTCTACTGATAAAATCATAACAGTTTTTGATGTTGAACCATTTGACAATTCCAAGGACATTGGACAAGACACCTTGGTGGCAAGACCTTTATTTTCTGGATCTTTAGCAGCTATGGTAATAGCACCTGCAGGAGCACTTGCCAGGCTGCCCATCCACAAGGCTTGCTTTCCAAGATGTTGGCTCAGAGTCCTGGGCTGTTTCCATCAGGGTCTGAGGGAAGATGGTGGTCAAGGTGGTGGTGGTAGTTTGTATTCCCCATTTCCCACCAGCCACACTGATTTTGGACTGCTTTGGACCTCTCCATCATGTCTTCTTTCTCCAGGAAACTCATCACTGGGAAAACTCATGCTGCAAGACTGAACCTGCCTGGTACTCATATCTCATCAGTGTCCTTTGACCCTTTGATTGAACTTAAGTGGAAAGTAGGGCCATAGACTCCAGGGCCTTTATTTAAAGAAAGAGCTCAGCACATTTTTTCCTCTCTATTTCCCATCAGCTATACTGCTTTTAGAGTTCTTTGGAACTGGGCACCTGCTACCTTCCCCCTTGGCACATAGTAAGTGATTACTAAATGTTTATTGAATGACTGTCTGACTTGCCTGGCCCATGCTGCCTCCTGTCTCTCCCTCACAGCGGCTTCAGACGTGTTGGCTTATCTACTCCGTGGGTGGCAATTGGTCGGAAGTTGGTGGCCATGGCTTTATAGGACCTTTTATAAGACCTACCATCAGACTTTATAGGGTCTTTATAGGACTCAACTACTTCAGCCACTGACCCTGGCTGCTAAGAGGCTCTTTGATGGCTCCTTCAGACTTTTGAAGCTCATGAGGTTTTGTTCTGGTCTGTTCTGCCTCTGATATTCATTTATTTAAGATCAGGAAAGAATATACCCAAAAGAGCCAAAGGAAACAGTGAGAGCATATAATCATGGCCACATGGCCAGGTCAGAGAGATGTCTTCATGTCTCTGCCTGGATATCTACAGCATTTGCCTTGCTTGCCACTAGAGAAGACAGAAATCGAGTTTGTCCACTCAAGACCTTTGTTTGCACACTCAGTTCCAACTCAGCAGCCAGCTGAGAGGCTTTTTATCCCTCCATGGTAAGCTGACAGGAAACATTCAGAGGATGTCTGTTGATACTTGGAAGCTGAAAAGGAAAGGACCCTTCTATCACACATTTCCTGAAACAGGCTCACTAAGTTTACATGTGGATTGGCAGGTAGCAGAGCATATTAGGCATGTTCTAAAGGCCTGGGCCCTCATTGGGCAGTCTCCTCATAACAACAGCGGTGGTTCACTGGGTAGGGGAAAGAAAAGGGATATATTTGGAAATGAAGGTGATACAAAAACAAGAGCTAAAAAATTTTTAAAATTTAACAAACATATCAGAGGAGTCCTTTATGCTTTTTAAAAAAATAATCATAAAGTATGTGAACTAGAAACAATTAAAGCCTAGCCAAGTGTTTTATAAATCTAATAATATAAATTACTGGGAGATAGACTCTGTATTTGACGAGAAATGTGGTAAAACTAGAAAGTACTTTGGCAGAAGTTAAGTTTATACCATCGTCTTGATCTCTCCTAAGAGAGAGCTTAGCTTAGTAGAAAGCGTGCTGACCTTGGCATCAGAAAGACTAGGATTCAAATTCTGACTCAGGTATTTACTAGCTGTGTGACCCTGGGGAAGTCACCTAAGCTTCCCTCAGAGCCTTAATTTCCTTATTTGTATACTAGGGATAATAATACTACCTATCTTAGAGAGTTGCTAAGTGCTTCATAAACCTTAGCGCATCTTATAAAAATACCATGTCACAATAATAGATATTCTGCATGAATATAAAAGGTCACACCATAAAAAAAATTAGAGGAGTACAGGAGGTACCTTTTACAACTATGACTACAGGGGAAAACATTTTTTTAACTATATTTTATTTTTATTAATACTTTTTATATCAATTCATTTTTTAAATTTCTTTTTTTATTCTGAACTTAACAAGCACTAAATAAAATGGACATTTCCATATATATAGTAGAACACAAAAAAGGGTTGTATATAAAACTGCATATCTCTATTATATCATATTCATTTCTTAGCATATTCTTTCTCCCTTCTATACCTTATGAGCCATAATCATAGTTAAGAGAAAGGGGGAAAATTCATCAAAACTAACCAAACTGTACCATGTCCAACAACATACTCAATATTCCACATCCTTAGTCTTCTATTTCTGCAATAAAAGGAGTTGGTACATTTTCCCTGGGACCAAACTTGATCATCATAATTATCTCGTGCTCAGGTTTTTTTTGTTTTTCTATTTTTGTTGTGGTAACTGTTACGTTATTGTTTGCCTAATTCTGTTTTCTTCACTCTTCATCAGTTTGTGTAAATCTTTCTATGCTTCTCTGGATTCTTCATAATTCTTCATGGCATAGTGATACCCCACTATCTTCATGAATTACAATTTGTTTAAATAATTCCCAGTTGATGAGCACTACTTTGTTTCCATTTCTTTGCTACCACAAAAGTGCCGCTATGAATATTGTGGTATATATGGTTCGAGACTTTTCTTCTAGCAACAGTGTATTAGTGTTCCTCTCTCTCCCAGTTCCTCTAAAATTGACTATAGCTGGGTTCCAAGCAGTGCGAACAATAAATGCTGTGAAATGAACACATGATTCAAATTTTTGTTGTGCATATTTCCATTGGGCTGGAAGCAATTACATTTTATATATAAATAACTTTGAATAGTATGAACCACAATAATGTGGTCACTTCATGAAATTCACACTAATTGGGACCTAGCTGTATTTTCACTTTTTTGGTCATCTTTGTCAATTTTCTGGGCATGAGGTAAAACCTCAAAGTTGTTTTAATTTGCATTTCTTTTTATTATTAGTGATTTAGAACAATCTTTCATGTATGTATTAATAAACATTCTTTCTTTAGAAAACTGTCCATATCCTTAGATTACTTTGTCATTGGGAAATGGTTATTAAATAAAGATCTTACATATATAAATTAGTTTTTATCATATCCTGGTTATTACAACCTTATCCAAGATTTTGGATGCAAAGATTTTTTTCCCAATTGACAGTTTTCTTTCTTATTCTAACTGAACTGATTTTATGCCTGCAAAACCATTTCAATTTCTTGTAATTAAAATTATTCCCATTTAGGCTTTTGTGACCTCTTCTGACCTTTGGTCTCCTGAGAAAGTTAACCTAGATGACCTCTATGGTCTCTGCTATGGTCTAAATCAATGGTCCTGTAATTCTATTAGAAAAGTGATTAAACTGGTCATACTCTTTTGGTGACACAGTGATCCCACTTTGGGGTATATAATCCAATGAGAAGAAAGATAATCATTAAATGTTGTTAAGCACTTCCTAGGTACCAGGCACTGAGCTAAGTGCTAGACATACAAAGAAAAAGCAAAAATTGCCCTTGCCTCTAAAAGCTAAAGTGTAATGGGAAAGATGTCATGTGTAAATGGGTAAATATAAGATACATGCAGAATAGACAGATACAAGGTAACTCAGAAGAAAAGTCAATAGCAGCTGGGAGGACCAGGAAAAACTTGAGAAGGTGGAATTTGAACTAGTCCATCAAACTAGCATTTATTAAGTACCCATTATATGTGTCAGGCACTGTGTTAAGTGCTGAGAATACAAAGAAAGGACAAAAAACAAAAACAGTCAGCAGGGACTCTGCAAGAGCTTACGGTCTAACGCTGAGACAAAGTGCAAACAATTCTGCATAAGCAAAATATATGCACAATATATTGAGAGTAATCTTGGAGGGAAGGCATCAAGATTCCAGATTACTAGGAAAGGCTTCTTCCAGAAAGGGAGGCTTTAGCTGAAACTATAAGGAAGGAAACTAGGAGGTAGAGGCGAGGAAAGAGAGCATTCCAGGCATGGGGGACAGCCAGAAAAAAATGCTCAGAGTCTGGAGATGGAGTGTGTTGTGCAAGGAACAGCAAGGAGGTCAATATCATTGAATTGCCCAGTATATATTTGGGGGGGGGGGAATCAGGTAATAAGGTGTAAGGAGACTGAAAAGGTAGGAGAAAGCCAGGTTCCAAGAGCTTTAAAAGCCAAAGAGAAGATTTTATATTTTAACCTGGGAGTAGTAAGAAGAATTTATTAAATGGGGGAAGAGGAGGGTGTGGCATAGTCTGACTTAAATTTTAGGAAAATCCACTTGACAGCTGAGTGGAAGGTAGAGTGGAGTTGGTAAATACAGGCAGGAAGACCAACCAGGAGGTTACTGCAATAGTCAAGGTGAGGTGATGAGATGTTACAAAGGTGGCAATTATAAGACTGACCATTGATTAGATATGGAAAGTGAGAGAGAGTAATGAGTCAAGGATGACATCTAGGTTATAAGCCTAGGTGACTGGGAGAATAGGGGTAACCTCAACAGTAATAGGAAGCTAGAAAAGGGAATTTTGGACATGCTGAGTTTAGGATGTCTATGGGATATCCAGTTCAAGATGCCTAGTAGGCAGTTAGAGATTTTGACACCTGAAGTTAAGAGGAAACATAGGGCCTTAGAAATATATCTGATAATCATATGCACAGAGATGACAATTGAATCTATGGGAGATAATAAGGATCATCAAATGAAATAGAATAAAGAAGAAGAGAAGAGGGGCTAAGGCAGAGGTCTCCACTGTTAGTAGGCATGACCTGGATGAATACCCAGCAAAGGAGACAGAGAAGGAAGGATCAGCCAGGTTGGTGGAAAACTAGAAGAGAGCAGGAGCATGAAAACCTAGAAAGAAAAAAAAAAGTATCAAGAAGAGGTTGATCCACAGAGTCAAAGGTCACAGAAAGGTCGAGAAGGATGAGGATTCAGAAAAGGCAATTAGATTTGGCAGCTAAGAGAGCATTTTCAATTGAATGATGAGGTCAGACTTCAGGCTAAAAACAGTTAAGGAGAGAGTGAGAGGAAAGGAAGTGGAGGCACTAATTATAGACTAGAAAGACTTTAGCCACAAAAGGCAGGAGAGATAGATAGCAAGGATGGATGAGTCATGGGATTTCTGAGGATGGAGGAGACCTGGGCATGTTTCTAGGCAGTAGGGAGGGAGCCAGTAGGCTGTGATTGGACTTTAGTGAGGGAGCAGGGATAACAGAAGGAGGAATCTGTTGCAGAAAATGTGAAGGAATGGTAGCACTTACACACGTAACGGGGTTTAAAGGCAACCTCTTCACATGAAACAGGGGTAAAGAAGACAGTGACAAAAGGCATCTGAGTAATTTCAGATGAGGAAGAGGGGGAAGAGGGAGCTCTCAGCAAATGGGTGGCCTCATTTTTCTCATTGAAATATGAAGCAAATAAAAGATAAGAACATTTGAATGGTGAGTGGAAAAGACTGGCAAACTAGCTAGCTCTTGGCACTCTGGAACATGTCCATAGTCTAACTACAGCCATCCAACCCAGTGACTATACTGATGCCTATTACTATGTATAGCTGTGAAACTTGCTTCTTGTCTGTATCCTTGAAATTGAAATAAAATTTAATGAGAGTTTTTGTTAATGTAAAAAAAAATTTGAGGCAATGTTCTCAGCTGAGAGAGTTTTTCAATATATACCAAAATAATCATAGCATCACTTTTTGTGGTGGCAAAGAAGTGGGAAGGAAAAGTGAGTGCCTACTTATGGGTAATAGTTGAATGAACCAACATAAAAATTTAATGGAATATTATTCAGTAGTAGAAATCATGAATATGAGGAATTCAGAGAAACTTGAGAAGATGGAGTGATTCAAAGTCATATAAGCTTAACAAGAAGAATGATATACGTCATTACAAAAATTAAAATTAAAAGACTGGTAAAAGGAAGTTGAATTCTTAAGAACTTAAAAAATGAAAAATGGTCTCGGAGAACAAATGATGAAGCATAACTCATAACATTTCTCTTAGCAGAAAGGCAGAACACTGTGTATGTTGTTTAACATGATCACTGTACCTGGTTGTTGCTTTTTGTTGTTGTTTAACTGTTTTTCTGTGTTACAGGAGATAGGTTAATTCTGGAGTAGGAGAGGATGAAAGAGGGTATTGTCCAAAAATTACAATGATATAAAAACAGAAGGCATCAATACTTTTAAACAATATAATAATGATAATGATAACTAGCATTTATATGTAGAGTGTACTATGTGCTAGGCACTGTGCTAAGAACTTTACAAATATTATTTCATTTGATCCTTACAAGGACCTTGGGAAGTAGTAACTATTATTATCACCATTTTGCAGTTGAGGAAACTGAAGGAAACTGAGGCAAACAGAAATTATGTTACTTGCCCAAGGTTGCATAGCTTGGCAGTGTCTGAGGCTGGATTTGAATTCAAGTCTTCCTGACTCCGGGCCCAGCACTCTATCCACTGTGCCAACTAGTTGCATTATTTTTAAAGAGTATATCATGAGAAATTATCATTATTTCCATTTTTGACCAAGTTCCTAGGTTGATAGATCAGGAGAATGGCATTGACATAATAGATCTCTATTTCAAAAGGTCATTTGATAGTCTCCCATACCCCTTCCAACAAGATAAAAAGATTTCTGTTTGTATACTTAGGTGGATTTTGAACTGGTTGAATGATCAGATCAGAAGAGTGGAAATTATTGAGCAATGTCACTCAGGAAGGAAGTCTCTAGTGAAATGCTACTAGACTTGGTTTTCAGCCTTATTCTGTTCCACAATTTTATCAGTGATTTAGATGAAGACAGAAAATGAAAGCATAAATAACATTTTAATAACTTTTTTGATATATGAAGCTGGGAGGGATAGCTAACTTGGATGACGGAATTGAGAGCTAAGAATCTTACATACTTCAAAAAAAAAACAAACCTTCACTTAATCCATCCATCCCTACTAACTATTGTCTCATATCTCTCCTGCTTTTTGTGACTAAATTTCTTGAGACTCCTTGGATTCTCCCATGAGATAAAATCAAATAGGAGTAAATGTTAAGTCCCATATCTGGGTTCTAAAAGTCAATTACGTAAGTGTAGGTTGGGGGAGATGTGAGAGAGAATTTTCATCATTCATATAAAAATGACCTGAGATTTTTAATGGGTTGTAAGTTCAAAATGAGTCAACAGAATGACATGGCTGCCCAAAAAATCCAGTGTGGTCCTTGGCCAAATTACTAAAACTATAGTGTCCAAGGGACAAAAAGTTGCCTTGGTTATACAACATCAATATATTATATTCAATTCTGTGCACCACATTTAAGCAAGAGGACTGACAGGTTGGAGCATGAAAAGACTGGAAGCCATTGCCATATGAAGACTAGCTAGAGGCTTTGGAGATATTTGGCCTAGAAAAGAAAAAGCTTCAGTAGCACATAATAGTTGTGTTTAAGGATCTGAAAGATTGTCCTGTGGAAGAGCAATTAGACTTACATTTATGACTTTAGGGAAGACAACTAGGCAGAATGGATAGAAGTTGCAAAGAGATTAACTTCATATTGATGTCAAGAAAAATTTCATAACACTTAAAGATGACTAAACATTGAATGAGCTATTTTATTAAGTAATGAGTTCTCCATCATCGGAAATTTTTAAGGAGAAGGCTAACCACTTGTTGGGAATGTTGTAGAAGTGATTCCCCCTTGGGTAAAGGTTGAACTGGATGGCCCATAGAGTAGCTTCATGCTATAAGATTCTATGACAAGAAAAGCTGTGAGAATAAACCAGGAGAGACAGAGACAGAGACAGAGACAGGGACAGAGACAGAGACAGGGACAGAGAGAGAGAGAAAAATAATATGCCAACAGAAAGTGGACTTCTTTCTGGAGAAAAAAAATATCTAGATGTGTAACTTAGCTCTTGTTTCTCTTACTTCAACCTTGAGTTCCTCCCTCAAAGAATTCCTTTTAGATAAAGAGTCTGTGATGGAGTTTTCAGAATTCTTTCTTGAAGAGTTTGAACAGATTTTTGAAATAGCTCATAAGTTCTACTCCTGAGCACTTCTGATGGGAATAATATCACAAATCATTAATAGTAGACCCCATCCTAAGAAGGACTGATGCATAGAAAAATCAGTGGATAATTTATACTGTGGTTCTCAGGTCCTATGCTATCTCCAACTCTTAGCTATGTTGGCATCAGAATAGTACTTATTAAGTGTTCATTTGAATGTAGTAGTGAAAAGTCAATGGTCCATAAACATTAGTTAAGTGCCTACTTTGTGCCAGGCACTGTGCTATGTACTGGGGATACAAATAAGAAAAAGAAAGACAATCCCCGTGCTCAGAGAGTTTACAATCTAACAGGAGAAGCCAGTACACAGAAGGAAGCTAAAAAGCAGAGGAGGGAGAGGACCAGCAGAGGGTACCTGGCATAAAGAGGCAAGACGTTTATAAAATTGAAATCAAGCACAGCAGCTGGTCAAAAAGGAAGAGCAGGCTATTCTGAGCCCTCTATAAAGAGAGGCTGCAGGTATTGTTGTTTTTTCTTTCTTCCCCAGCCCTCCAATCAGAGGGAGAGGCAGCTGAGGGTACTGGGGAGGTATTGAGTATCAAAGCTGAAGCATTCTCTATGATGATGATGAGATTGTTGATGATAAGCTTATCTCGGAGGAAGCATGGTGTCCACAGAGTTGGAACTAAGCAGAACAGCTGGCGGTAAATGATAGGTATGTTCTCAGTGTCATGTCTTTTCTTTATATACAAAGATGATGCTCTTGGACCATGTGGGTGGGGTGGGTGGTTTGAATTGGTTTTTGTCAGAATGAAGGTGAGATAAACTGGTTCTCACCACCCACCCTCCAACCCTGACTGCATGGAAATAAGGAAGAAGCTTAATGCTAGCATACGTACTCACTCTCAAATTACACCAATAATTCATTAAGTTCTCTATCTTCCCTTTTTCCAAGCAGCACTCCACCCTTTGCTGTTGCATGAAGCCTTACCAGACAATTGGAAGAGAGGTAGGAATTCTGCCTGCAGAAATAATTGTATTTCAACATGCAACACTTACTCCTCCCCCTCACTAGCTGGCCCCAAGGAGCACTTCTCTCTTGCTGGTACAGAAGAGCCATCTGTCTATTTTCATACTTTGTGTCTAACAGAATGGTGTCTCACAGAATCCTTCTGAGTATGCAGGGGTGGGAGATTGCCTGAACTGGCATGAGGATAGAGCCATCCTACCATCTTACCCCTAAAATCCACTAGGCAGGAAGGAGCAGTCCTTGTCTTGGATCATTGTGTGTGATTGGAAGCATATTTTAACTCCAAATTGGCTGCCTTCTCCCAAGTTTGCTTTTGGATTATACCCTTGAATTATGCATTCTGTTGCTTCTTTCCATTAGTACCAACGTGTTGACTGCAGGTGAAAATTTTCATTTGAAGTTGGAGCTAAGAACCAGAGTCCAAGGACTGTTGTGTACCCTGAGAAATAATATTTCAGGGAGTTGTTACCTTGCAGTGGAAGAGGAGCATGAGTGATGCTATGTGGGAGAAAATGCCATCCATGTGAACAGGGGTGTTAATTTCAGCGTTAGCAAGCGCTGACTCAACCTTCCCGCTCCTTGCCATCCCAGTGTTATGTGCCAATGTGACAGAACTGGGCAGCTTCCCAAGGCAGAGTCACCCAACTTGCCCAGGGAGCTCATTAATCCTCATTAAGGCACCTATTACCTTACACCAACCCAAGTACCCAGTGGGCATGAATGCAGTGCTGAGGTTCCCATACCAGGAGTGTGGGGGTTGGACTTTGCCTACTTCCATGGACTCCATACATACCTCAGTACATAAAATCTGGGAAAACATGGTCTAGAGAAAGAAAGTCAAGGGGGAATGGAGGTAGCAGCATGGGGAAGAAACGGTAGCAGGTACCTTGGCACTTAGCCTGTGGCTATTGCCACACCCACTGCATCTTGGTGTATTCCTGTGTGGGGGTGAGTTGCTAGCCATGTCCACACTTGTAGGTCTGTTGGCATGATCCCTGGAGAATGCTCAGGGAGAGAAATGCAGAGAGATCAGAGTGCTTAGCATAGTGATGGGCATATAGTAAGAGATTAATAAATACTTATTAGCTGACTGGCTGGCTTATTGACTCAGTAAGACTTTGCTCCTCTATTTAGTAATAATGATTGAGTTCTCACTATGTGAAAAAAATCTGTCTAAATAGTAGTAGGTTTTGGGTAGAGATGCAAAGAATGAGAGATAATCTCTTCCTTGGAAAAGATGGGGAAAACATGGTCTCTGGCTTTGGGAGATTCTAATTTAATGGGAGAAACATAGTCAAGGACCTAGGAGGGAACACCTAGTCTAATTGAGGCAATCAAATAGATACACATTAAAAATATACAATAATCAAAATGGCAGAATAAAGACAGGGACTCACTTGAGCTCTCCCAAATACCCCTCCAAACAACTCTAAAATAATGCTTCAAAACAAATTCTGAAATAGCAGAACCAACAAAAGGATGGGGTGAAACAATTTTCCAGTTCAAGACAACTTAGAAGGTCAGCAGGAAAGGTCTGTCTCACTGAGGTGAGAGTACAGTGCAGTCCAGTGCAAGCCATATCCCAGCATACCCTAGCACACCAGCAGCAGGTCTTGGGGGTAATTGAATTGGCAGTAGCGACTTCCATACCTCTCAGCCCACAGATAATGAAGGGGTTGAACAATTGTTCCAAAAGAGATTATCAGAGACCTTTTGCTGGCACTGGGTGTAGGACTCTATTGCATTGCCCATAGACAGTTCTGAGTTGCAGTTTCAGGGTGAGGAGGAGCACCAGTAAAAGCAAGGACCCTGGTTACAGTTCCAGGGCAGAAAAGAGGGCTTGTAGTTGCTCATAGACCAGAGCACAGGCCAGGAGAGCAAAGACCACACTTCTTCTTAGATCATACCATCTTGGAAGAACTGAAAACTTACAGACTCCAGAACTAGCTCTGAAAACAGCAGCACAAAAATCTGATGCTTGGAACAGTTGTTGTTGTTTTTTTTCCACCCTGGGAGCAGGGCTCAACTTTAATATAAAGTTAAAAGTCAAGAAATAGGGCTCAAGTGGAAGTTCTCACATCTGGGAGTGCAAGTCTCATATCTGAATCAGAACTTTCACAGCCTGACCAGCAACTTTGATCTCCCCCAAAATGGCAACTACTGCCAAGGATCAGCTGATTATGAATGTCCTAGAGAAAGGCCAGGTTCCCCATAACAAGATCGCTGTTGTTGGGGTTGGTGCAGTTGGTATGGCACTTGCCATCAGTATCTTAATGAAGGCTTTGGCTGATATCAGAACTTGCCCTAGTTGATGTAAGAGAAGGCAAACTAAAGAGAGAGATGATGGATCTCCAACATGGCAGCCTTTTCCTCAAAATGCCAAGATTGTTTCTGGCAAAGACTACGGTATGACTGTAAACTCAAAGCTGGTTGTTGTTATGGCTGGGGCATGTCAACAGGAGGGAGAAAATCATCTTAATTTGGTCCAGTGCAATGTTAATATCTTTAAATTCATCATTCTCAATATTGTTAAATACAGTCCTAATTGCAAGCTGTTTACTGTTTCTAATCCAGTGGATACTTTGATAAGTGGCCTGGAAGCTAAGTAGCTTTCCTAAGAACCGTATTATTGGAAGTGGTTGCAATCTGGATTCTGCCATTTCTATTACCTAAAGGGGGAGAGACTTGGTGTCCATTCTTCAAATTGTCATAGATGGGTCCTTGGGGAATATGGAGACTCCAGTGTTCCTGTATGGAGTGGCGTGAATGTTGCTGGTGTCTCTCTGAAGAATCAGTATATTCAAGCATTCCTGATGAAAAGACTAGAGCTGAGTAGAAAATTTGATTTTCAAATACAAAACAGGAGAAGCATAAAAAGGTAAATAGGAAAGAGAAATCATAAGGGATTCAATAAGGTTAAACTGTTTATATTCCTACATGGGAAGATGATACTTATAACTTTTAAGCACATTATCATTATTAGGGCAGTTAGAAGGAGTATGCATAGACAGAGGGCATTGATGTGAGTTGTATACGATGGGATGATATAACAATAAAATTAAATTAAGGGGTGAGAAAGAGGAATGCACTGGGAGAAGGGGGAAGGAAGAGGCAAAAATGGGGTAAATTATCTCACATAAAAGAGATTTGAAAGGGGGTGGATGACAGACAATAAACCCCTTTTACAATTAGTAGAAGGGCTTCAGGAAAACTCTGTTACCCTGTAGCTAATCTGATGATGAGTTTCTCCAAATTTAGCAAGCTTAATCTTGTTTCCCCCTCAATTCAATTCAGTGAACATTTATTAAGAGCCTAGGCACTGTGTGTTAGGTACTAGAAATACAAAGGCAAAAAAAAAAACCGCTTTCAAGGAGTTTACATAGGGAAGAGGGTCAGAGGATACAACATCAATATAATATGATACAGAGTGTGATGAGATCAAATGAGACATCAAGCAAAAGACCTAGAACAGTTCAGGAAGGGAGTGATCCCTTTCAGCTGGGGGGAATTTGGAAGATCTCATGGACAGAGAATGAGAAGGCACCACATGAGCTGACCTTAAGGAAAGAGCAGACTGAAAGGCAGAGACAAGGAGGGAATATGTCATAGGAATGAAATCAATTCTAAGCCCTCAGAGGCAATCTAATCCAACTTCTCTCATTTTACAGATGAGGAAACTGAGGCCAAGGGAAGTTAGTCAATATACAATAAACATTTGTTCAGTGCTTATTTAATACAAAAATATAAAAACAGGCAAAAGACAGTCCCTGACCCCAAGAAGCTCACAATCTAATGGAGGAGCTTGTAATCTAATGGAGGAGCTCGTAATCTAATAAAGGTTAAGTGATTTGCCCAAAGTTATACAGGTGATAAACTGTAGAGATGAGATTTGGGAGAGGGGAGAGAGACAGAAACAGAGAGAAAGAGAGAGACAGATAAAGAGAAATAGAGTCAGAAAAAGATAAGGACAGAAAAAGAGAAAAAGACAGAGACTTAGAAAGTGACAGAGGCAGAAACACAGAGAGAGAACAGAGAGAAACAGAGAGAGAGAGACAGAGACAGAGAGAGAGAGAGAGAGAGAAATACAGAGAGAAACAGAAACGTAGGAGAAGAAGAGATGGTAAAAGGTGAACCTCTGTAACAAGAACAATTTTCACCTCAGGCTGGTAATTCATTCTTTTGTCTGGTGGATAGAGAATCCTGATTGGGATGTCCTGGATTACAGTACTAAGGACTGTGAAAGTATGATTCATGGGCTGCCCCCAAGAAGCCTGCCTAAGCAAAGATGGGGAAGAAGCCACATCTATAATGCTCTTCCTTCCCATCCTCTCAGCACGTTCCCTATCTCTTGGCACTCCCTCCTCCCAAAGTCTCTTTGCTTTCAGCATGATAGCACCAGTGCAGAGGTCAAACATGAGACTGCCATGAACTGTGTGATTGGATCTTGGAGGGAGTTCAGGAGGATTGTGGGTCTTAAGAAGAAAATACCCTCAGCTTAATTCAGTAGTCAATAAATACTTATTACATGCCTACTATGTTGCAGGCACTGGGGATACAAATATGAAAAAGAAAGTCATTCCTTGCCTCAAGGAATTTACAATCTGATGGAGAAAGAGAACATAGAAAAGGAAGCTGAAAAGCAAGGGTAAGGTGTCAGAACAGAAGAAAAGAATGGTACTGTTGCAGAGGTATAGAAGTCTCAAAGTAGTGCAGCCAGGTGAGAAATGAGGAACTTTCTGAGCTGAGTTCCCTCCTTAAATGGACATTTTGAAGTTCATGGTCCCATCACAGGGGCAAAAGGTAGTGAGGAAGAAGAATATCAAGACTGCTGGGATCTTGAGGATGATGAAGCTCTCCTCATTGCAAGGTGACTTTACTAAAGGATCAAGACACTGATGCTTCCCGGATTTGAATTGTTTTTCTTAATGTGTGTACTTCTTTTTTTTTTGTTTTGGGTTTTTTTGTTTGTTTGTTTTTTGCTTAGGCAATCAGGGTTAAGTGACTTGCCCAGGGTCACACAGCTAGTAAGTGTTAAGCATCCCCAGCTAGATTTAAACTCAAGTCCTCCTGACTCTAAGGCCAGAGCTCTATTCACTGTACCACCTAGCTGCCCAATGTTTGTACTTCTAAATAATTAATTTTGTGGGTCTTACGCAAGCTATGAAAATACTTCTTCCGTTAGTCAGGCATCTCTTGGAATCTCTGTCACCCTTCCCCAGATACACATCCCCAGACTGAAGCCCGCTCAGGACCCCTAAACAATTATCTGCAATTATCCCTTCCACATCGTGACTTTCCCCATTGTGGTTTCAATATATCAAGGGTAAGCATTAGAAATTAATTGGGAATTTTGAATTCCCACAGAAGCCACAGATGACACAGAAAAAGTTTAGAAACTCAGAAATGCATAAAACATATATCAAGTATTGTATAATATCAAGATATTTTATATTTTAGGACCGTAATAATTGAGACTTCTTCTTTGGTATGAAGGGAGGGCCAAAAAATTTTACATGGATTTTCTAGATGGGAGGTGGAAGGTGGTGCAGTTCTGCAAACTTCAGGGAAGTAACGTGGTACAATGGAAATAGCATTAGCTTTAGCATTAGAAGATCTGTTCAAATCCAGTTCTGACGTTTACTATTCATGTGACTTTGGCCAAGTTACTTAACCTTCTCAGGCTTATGTACTCTCGTTTGTGCAATGAAATCTAGATGGCCTCTGGGATCCCTTCTGGCTCTAAATCTATGATCCTATGAACAGGTTAAAACCTGTTTATGTGCTTTTTCCCAAAACATTCTTATTCCATCTGTGTGACAGCTGTGTGTTTGCCTGTTGGGACAAAATAATCCATAAGGGATCAGCTGTGTGTCTTTGCCTTTATTCACAGCAGCTAACCATCCAGCAAAAAAATAACCATTTATTTTTAGGTGCTTTTTTTTGGTTCCTACTACTGCTACCCCTCAAACCCTCCTTCATGTGGCTGCCAGAATAATCTTTCTTACTCATAGATCTGCTACCCAAAAATCTTCACTATCTCCCTTTCACCTACAAAGTAAAGTTCAAAACCTTCAATTTGGCATTCAAGGCACTTCACAACCTGGGGCCACTTTACCCTTTCAAACTTATTACTTATAGTACTCCCTTCCACGTCCTCTCCACTCTAGCCAAACTGGATTATCACTGTCTCTTTCCCTCACAAACAAAATAATAACAAAAAACCATGCTCTGTGCTAGGTTCTATGCCTTTGCTTAAGCCATCTCTTAACACTGGAATGTCTT
This sequence comes from Vombatus ursinus, assembly GCF_900497805.2. NCBI lineage: Eukaryota > Metazoa > Chordata > Mammalia > Diprotodontia > Vombatidae > Vombatus > Vombatus ursinus. Next base: position 40,624,924 of record NW_020954576.1, read on the forward strand.
TCCTCCTCTTCTTCTCGCCTCCTTTGAATTCCTAACCATCCTTTACAGCCTAACTCAGTACCATTTCCCCCCTTTATGGTTCAATAAAAATAATAAATATAAAGAGCACAAGGAAAACTTGTATGAAGTGATGCAAATTAAAACTGGTAGGACCCAGTATCTCTGATTGATTATAGTTCTCTCTATCTGAAAAAGAAGATAAAGCCAAAAGTAGCAGAACTTCAGATAGACATTGAAAGGGGAATGCAGTAGACGCCAGACATGTTGCTAAGCACTGGGAATACAAAAGAGGCAAAAGACAACGTGCTAACACATATATGCAAAGCAATCTATATACAGGATAAATCAGAAATTCTTAACAGAGGGAAAGCACTGAAATTAAGAGGGGCTGAGGAAGGCTTCCTGTAGAAGGTGGGATTTTAGTTAAGACTTAAAGGAAGCCGGCAGCCATCTCCAGTCATCCTGATCTATACCTTGTCACTGGCCCCAGATGGCTCCAGAGGAGAAAGTGAGGCTGGTGACTTTGCACAGCCCTCCTTCACTTACATCCAATTCAATGGCACATCATGACATGTCGTGGTCCTCTTCAAGAATGAAGGACAAACAACAACAACAATAAAGGAAGCCAGGGAGGTCAGTAGTTGAAGCACAGGAAAGAGAGCATTCCAAGCACAGGGGACAGTTAGAGAAAACGCCGAGAGCCGAGAGATATCTTGTTTGTGGAACAACCAGGAAGCCAGAGTCACTGGACTAAAGAGGATGTTTCAAGTAAAGCATAAGAAGACTGGAAAGAGAGGAGAGGGCTAGGTTATGAAGGGCTTTAAATGCCCAACAGAGCAATTTACATTTGGTCCTGGAAGCAAGAGGAAGCCACTAGAGTTTGAGAAGGTGTAATCAGGCAGGTAGGAGGAGAATCAGAAGAGAGCAGTGCCATGAAGAGTAGTCAACAGTGTTAAGCTACAGAGAAGTCACCAAGGATGAAGAATGAAAAAAGACTGCAGTTAGAATAATGGCCCTGTTACCTGGGATTGAGCTATGAACGGTAGACAAAGTAATGGATGCTATGAATGACTCAAAGGGTTTGGTAGTGAAAAGTAGGCTATATATGATAGCTTGAGTGAATGGCAGAGTGAATTGATGGTCTTAGTGCAGTCCTGCCCCTCCCCCTTCCAATGAGGGACCCTTCCTCTTCAGTGTAACACCATATGCATTAAGCAGCCTCTGAATGATGATCCTAACTTGTCTCTGTGCCAGGTAATCCTAGAATTACTCAGACCCTTCTTTACCACTTCTGACTGGAGCAGACGACTTGGGTGGGTTAAGCCAGTGGTTCTCAAAGATTGATGGGGACAGTCACCAAGACCCTTTCTGAGATCCCATGGTCAAAACTATTTTCATAATAATATTGACATTATAATTTCTAATGCAGCAAGTATCAATAGATAAAATACACATAAACAAATGTTCGGGGGCCCTCCATAATTTTTAAGCATGTAAACAAGTCCTGAGACCAAAAAGTTTGACAACCACTGGGTTAAGCTATCTTAGTGAAGTAATGTCTTACCTCATCTGCCTTTTCCTGTTTTTTTTCTTGTCAAGTCTCTCTTCAACATTTCACAGGATGACTAAGAATGTACTTTGGGGTACAGTACTCCCCCAGACAGTCCACTTGATTTCCCAGAAAGTACTTAACTACTATAAAAAAAAAAGAAGCAATTAGGTACTATCTTGTTTAGAAATGCCTAGAGAATAATAGAGGAAAGAAAAGCCTTTTTAAGACTGCAGATTCTAGTTGGGGTGTGGAAAGAATTTTTTTTTAATGGATTGTAGAGTCTAGAAAAGTCCTTTATACTCTAGAGAATCCTATAGAAATGAAGAAGATAACTAGTATTAATGACCTATTGTGTTACTGGGTCTGACAGGTGCCAACTCCTAGAACAAAGGCGAGGGAGGGAGACCTGATGGTCACAGGATGAGGTTTTAGAAGTCTGGAGTTTAAAAAGAATACAAAGGGGAGACAGATGTGGAAAAAACAGTGTAAGGTCAAGGCAGAAATAGTGCTCCGTGCCAATGCTAACTTAAGCTTTGCACGTCTTGTTTTCTTTTGACTTGTTTTCTTTTGATTGACCTTTGTCTAGTAAAAAAAAAAGTTTGTTTTGACCCTAATATGTCTTCTTTGATTTGTCAGAGATTGGCAGTAGGGAGTGCTTCTAAAAAGGAGAAAGGCCAGAGAAAAGCTGGTAATATTTTTTGTTTGGAGATTCTCAAACTCTAGAGAGTGGGGCTGAGGCTTAACCAGCAAAATTGTAAAAATTAGTTGTGTTACCAGAGTTTGAAAAAAAAAAATGCAGAGCAATAGAACTATGGGGGTGGGAAGGTACCAGCTGCTTACAATACTCTTAAAGCATGCACCACTAGCTCTCTTGTGCTGAGGCTATACACAGCCAGCATTTAAAGCAGGGAAGCTCAATTCTTCCATGCTGCTGTTTGAAGACTAAATCAAAGTGTTCTTCTGAGAAAGAATAGTGAATACAAGAGCCAAGGGCAACCTTGTAACAGGAGAGCTTTGTGGCTGGGACAGTCTCATTTTCTCTTTTCCCCCGTGTGTTTCTATTGGGGTTTTCTTGTGTTGACTAAGTCCCTGAGGAAGCCTTGCTTGCTAGGCTGGGCTGTGAGCTGGACACAGCAAACACCAAAAGGAATGCTGTGATGGTGTATCTGTTTCAAAGAGTTAATGGAAGTGAAAATCTTCACTGCACTTTCTAAGGCATTGTTTTCCTCTGATGTTATGTCAAAGTCACAGTTCCAGGGACCCTAATTATCCTGTGAGAAAGGGCAGGTCTAAGGATGCCTTGGTGGTATGCAGTCTTTGCTGCAACCTTTAGGGGTGGGGGATATTGTCATTGACAAGCAGCTACCACTTGCTAATTGTGTTCTGTGCCAGCTCAAAAGCTCCTTAGAAAACTTAAATAGCTAGGGCCAGTCTTAGCCTAGGGAGGCCCCAAGAATAAATGTATAATCTATTTAGTTGATTGAATCAGCTAAAACTTGTTGGGCTTGGTTTTCTGCACCAAAACAATTACCAAATAATGGATTTGATTGCCCCATGGCTAATCTGATTTGGATTGTAAATCACAGTTACTCTCATCTCATTTCAAGCATTTACTACTTTGTATGGATCTTGTTATGTCAGTTACACCCCCTCCCACTCTGTCCCTACCCTATTTTCAGAGTTATGGCAACAGGAATTTGGCTGGGGTGGGGTCAAGGAGAGAAATTTGCAGGAAAATGGTGCTGTTAGGAGAAATGAATCTCAGAATCAATGATGGCAGCACTGCCTCTGGATAGGCCTAGAGGTTCAGTCTCCTAACCCTACTCCGCAATAGGCTAGCAGAAACCAGAGGCATTCAGATGTTTCTGCCAGTGTTTGGACACCTGAGATTAGGGAGAGCGCTGCCCCCAATGAGTGCTAGTTCCCATCAGATCTTGAATTCCAAACTGAGCCAAAATCCCATCTCCAGAATTTCTGTGTCTTCATCTGATGACTGGATACACTGGATTCGTAACCCAAACCTTCTGTAGGAAAGAAACTCTTTGTTTGCACTCGTTTTCCAGGCTTGCAGGAGTGTAGCCAAAGGGAACTAGACAAATTGAAACTAAACATTTCCTAAACCTCTTAGGTCCAAATCAATCCTTTAGCTGAAGGGAATTTAGGGGTTTGGGAGAACAGCAGATTTGTAGACGCTTCATAGATGTTTTATTATCTTATTATGTATTGTATCCTAGTTATTTTATGCTATTTATTTGCTCTTGTAGTCTATACTGAGTACATGATACATAAAATATCCAAACACATTAGCCTACCTCAATAGAGAACTGGCTTCATTATACTGATGTTGCATGACCAGCATTCACTGAAATATAGTACACTTATAAAAGGGGTTGAGGTCTGCCAATACTGGGGGTGGGGAGAGGAAAATGAAAACAAATTTATGGTTGAGTCAATCCACTGAACTCATGAAGTTCACTCAAGTATCCAGGCCTGCCATCATCATTTCTGGGATTCTTCTCTCCTACTTTAAGCACAGCACCTTCTGCTACATCTCTCTATCACTGACACTGTCGCTGTCTCAGTCACTGTGTCTTTCTGTCTCTGTCACTAACTATCTGTGGTGTTGTGCCTTCTCAGTACTTCGGCTCATCAGGGTATAAACAAGTGACTGGGGGAGTGAGACCCTTCAGGACTCAGCTCCTCAGAACTGAACAGGATCAGGTAAATGGCTATAAACACCATCTGGTGGCTAGATGGCTATTTCCTAAGGCCCGCTGCATAAGTCCTGGCCAGATTCTAGTGAGGACCATCTTTACGCCCTGTCTATAGCATTAACAGAATTTTCCTCCCTTTTTTCCCCTGAGAATAGTGGTAAAGAACCTATCTTATATGTTTGGGTAGGTGGGAAGAATTAGCATAGGTGAAGATTAGGAGAACAACAAGCCTATAATAGGAACTACAGTTATCCATCCCACATCACAGGGGTTAGGGACATTGTGCTCCCCCCAACTGGAAAATCCATGTAAAATTTTTGGGCCCCCTCTTTGTACCAAAGAAGAAGTCTGACTTATTATGGTATTAAAAGATAAAATATATTAATATTATACAATACTATACATATATTTTATGCATTTCTGAGTTTCTAAACTTTTCTCTGTGTCATCCACTGGCCTTTGCATGTCATCCTCAAAACTCCCAAAAAATTCCCATTTAATTTTTTATGCCAACCCATGATATATCGAAACTTCAGTGGGAAAAGTCGTGATGTGAAAGGGATAACTTTGGTGGGGATAAGTCAACAAGCTCAAAAAAACCAGAGGCAGATCAAAGATGGAAAAAAGGTCAGAATTAGAAATTTGCAACAAGGTTTGAGAGTAGGGCTAGCAAGATAAAAAATTCAAGTTTTATGCTACAAAAATTCAGTGCTTCGTGATAAATGAGTAGTTGAACTAGACGAGTATGGGCTCAAGGACTGAAATGTGAATTCTAAGCTCGGCTTTGTACTGGCCAGTCTCATTCTCTAGACTGTTCCAAATTCCTGTTAACTGGAACATGTCTGAGATTGCCATTGCCTTCTTCAACCAGACACTGCAGGATGAGGGGCTCTCTCCAACCCCTGTCAGTAGATTTTCTATGGTTCTACTGGAATTTATGGGGCAATGGGTACTGTTGTCCCAATTAGATGAGGGCAAGAATTAATCTTTTGTCTCTTTGTGTCCCTCAATAAATATCTGTAAATGATGATGACCACCATCTTTATCTATCCCTGCACTAATCCTATGAAAGTTCTATTGTGGGTGCTGAAGGACATAAATACTATCCTTCTTCTGAAGCAATTTAGAAGAGCTTAATCTTGTCATTTCTCTGAATTTGATGTATTTAATAAATAATGATATATTGTCTTATACAATTCACTAGTTTCTAACAGGCTACTCAAGGAGATGATAAGTTTCTAGAGGGCAGGAACTTAACTTTGACTTCTCATGGATGGATGGATGGGTAGATAAAGCATTTATGAAGCTCTTATGTGCTAGGCACTGTGCTACACTTCCCAGTAAATACTTGTTGATTGATTTGGTTATGGACTAATGATTTCACCAGTGTAGGAACTCTCTCCACTGACATAGTTTGGCAAACTAAAATCTACACAATTGAAGAGTTGCCTCAGGCCCAAAATGGTTATATAATTGACCCATGGTCTCACAGCTCCTGTAGTGTCAGAAGTATATCCACTAAGACCTCAGTTGTATAGTAAAATATTAAGAAATAATATTAGGATGGTGCCCTGATCTAAAGTCCTTTGTCTTACTTGATCTAAACAGTTTTTGTAATAGATTACTTAACTAAGTCTGATTCCCTACAAGATTAGGACATGTCTCTTTGTTAACCAAAGAAATTGTTCTTTAGAATTTTATAAACCAAGTCCATAGAGGTGATACTTTGTTTATTCTACTACTGAAAGAGTGGAAGTGTATTCACTTAATTGAATCAAGAGAAGTATCTCTTGGTAGAGATAATTAGATCAGGGATTCTTAACAATTTTCTTTTGTTATGGATCTCTCTGACAGTGTTTTGAAGCCTACTGACCCCTCCTCAGAATAATGTTTTTAGCCACATAGAACAAAATACATAGGAGTGCAAAAGAAACCAATTATATTGAAATACAGTTATAAAATATTAAAGAAAATTTCAAATAAGTTCATGAATAGCAGGTTAAGAATCCTTTCAAGATGGAGTGAAGAATTTTAGGAAGATGCTTCTTGTGTGCCTCCAGCATTAATATTAGTTTTGTTCTGTATAAGCAAATCAAAACTCTGGAATCCTGGACCTAAACTTTGTTCCTAGCTTACCTTATTGTAGGGATATTTGTTTCTTATATCACGATTACTATAAAATGTAAGAAGCTGTCAAGGAAAATTTGAATTAGTAGGGGAAACTTTGGCCATTTGTATCTCCCAAATAGCAACCTTTTCTCTTCTGTCTATCTTTTTTTTTTTTAAGGTAAATAACATCTTTATTTTTTTCAAAGATTGTTTTGACTTCATTGATCCCCCCAAAAGAGTTTGGGGTTAAAGGAGAGCCTTTGGATCACACTTTGAGAACAGCTGCTCTATAGTGTAAAATGGATTTCCTTTCAATTAGAAGTAGTTTGGTATGGTGGAAAGACCATCAGACTTGTATTTAGAAGACTTGGATTTGAACTCTAGCTTAAAGGATGTATGACCAGAACTTCATGGCTTATTATTCTTATCCATTTAATAAGGATAATAATATTGTCACTACTCACCTTACAGCAAGCAAGAAATCAAACTGTCCTAAATCAAAAACTCTTGTGATCAACTCCAGTGCATGCATAGGACCATTCACCTGGGGGTCCAGACAAAATCTCTAGTTGCCCATTTTTACATAAGGCATACAAAAAATATCTCCAAGGAGGTCCAGGCAAATTTCCTCAGACTTTTTATATCAAAGGGGTATATTCAGGGATGTTGTGAGTCTCAAATGAGATCATGGATGTAAAGTACTTTGTGAACCTTAAAGTGCTATATAGATGCCAGTTATTATTGTTATTATTACTAGCTTATAATCACCAGGCTTCCAGTTTGACGCTGACTTCATTCTTTAAACCATCTTCTGTACTCCTGGTGAGATCAAATAATATAGAAGTATGCAGGTAAATGTTTAACAACCTGCCACATTCACTGGGTGATCTGTCAAGTAGTATTTGGGAGGATGAGGTAGCAACCTTTTCAAGTTAAATCAACAAGTATTTATTAAGTACCTACTGCATGATAGGGCAGGTAGGTAGTGAAGTAGATACAGTGTTGTGCCTGGAGTCAAGAAGATTCATCTTCCTGAGTTCAAATCTGTCTTCGAATGTCTATTAGTTGTGTGACCCTGGGCAAGGCACTTAGCCTTGTATGCCTCAGTTCCTCATCTGTAAAATGAGCTGGATAAGTAAATGGCAAACCACTCCATTATCTTTGCCAAGAAAACCCCAAAATGGGGTCCCGAAGAGTCTGACACAATTGAACAACAACAACAAAGCTGTGTCAGAGTAGAGAAGAGAACACATATGAGAGATATTGTAAAGGTAGAAAACAACAGGACTTTCCAAGTTGTAGCACTTTGTTATAATAATTAGCTTGTTTAAACATATGTGGCAATGAAGTGGTCCCTAAGGTTCATTCTTTTTTGGCTTTAGGAAGTTTATTTTAGATAAAATGCTGAATTCAATTGTGATTGCTCTAAGCTCCCATTTAGGAAATTCCTAATACATTGGCAGAGGTCAGGCTCCTGGCTTATTCTTACATTCATTTCTATTTCTAGGTAACTAGCCTCTTTATAATTGAAGTAAAAGTATGTTGTTTCAGAACATTTGGGTAATGAAACAACAGATTATATTATAATGTTTGTGGCGAGATTGGTATTGGGAAGGGAAATTGGGCAAAGAGCTGACCTTTTCTTGGGGCTTCCCTGAGTCTAGGTCTTCTTCTTAGATACTTGCAGAGTCAATGAATCTCCTCAGTATCTACTATCTGCCACTATGCAGTTGAGAGAAATTTTTTTTCTCCTATACTAATAGCTAATTATCTAATTAGCAGTAAGGTTTCCCCCCCTTCCTTTTCCTCATTTAGAAATCAACCTTTATAGGCTATTCAGATAGCCTTTGACAGGGCTGATAATGAGATGAAATATTGGGTGAGACATACTCAATGAGGAAATTTAGATCTGATCAACAGATAAAGAAATTTTAGTTTAGGTGAACTGGTGGATTCTGGCCCATTATGTTTTAGTCAGACAGATCTGGGTAGAAATTGATTCCCCCTTTTGTCTAGATGGCACTAGACTGGGGTGGTCTGGAAAGAGATAAGTCTCTTTGACCAAGACTGGAGTCACATTCCCCCAGACCCTCATTAGAATAAGCCCACCTCTCATAATATTCATTCTCTCATTACTTGTTAACCAATCAGAGTTGATTTCCACCCTCAGGGACACACTCTTCCAAGGGCAAAAAAGCATTTAGTGGGTTCCGTGAGGGGTCTTTGGTTTAGGAGAGACAGCCCAATGACCATCCTTTTATTAATTATTCACTAGCATAGTTAATAAAATGATTAATTACTCAGAATCTGTCTCTCAAACTTTTTAAATGTCACACAGCGCTCTCTTTGTTCCATGATTACTCCAACCTGTCCTAGACACATACTCAGCGTCTCTTTTCTCCCACCTCTGAGGTAGCTTCTCCCTTTTATGCAAATTGTATTTTCACTGACTATTACCTGCGCCTGGAATTCCTTCCCTCCTCATTTACGCCTCTTGGCTTCCCTGGCTTCAAGTTCCAGCTAAAATTCCATCTTTGATAACAGAGATATCAAACATGCAGCCTGGGGGCCATCATCTGCAGCAATACTCCCACATAGCCCAAACCAGATTAAAATGTAATTGGGAAATACTTAACAACAAGAATACAAATCCAATAGAACATAGATAACGATACATTTTAAAACTAAATCAATATGCAGCTGTAAGGATCCTAATAAATGAATCATTGGCTCCCATTTCTATTTGAGATTGATATTTCTGTTCTATGGGAAACCAGTCCCAACCCTCCTTAATTCTAGAGCCTTCCTTCTATTGATTATTCCAAATTTATCCTGTACATAACTTGTTTGTACATAGTTGTTTGCATGGTTGTTTCCTCCATTAGACTGAGCTCCTTGAAAGCAAAAGCTATTTTTTGCATTGTTTCAGTTGTGTCTTAACAACCACATTAGCTCAATTATAGTGCCACATATCTATGACTGGGAAAGTGATTTCCAAATGTTGGTTTGAGCAAGTCTTTGTACATTACAGAGAAGGGTTTTTGCTTTTATTTTTATTATTCTTGCTGTGAATAAATCAGTCAACACCACAAATCAACAAGTCACTATATGAAGGGCATTATACTAGGTGCTATGGGGTAAGGTGGGAGAAGGATACATGAAATTGAGCTGTAACTAGGACTGTGCCTCCAGGGTACTGAAATTTAGTGGAAACCAATAGCCCTTGCTTTTTGACCGTAGAGAAACCACTGGATTTGGCATGTAGTTAGCAAAAATAATCAGTTAAAATGAGAAGCTATCAAATATTTCCCTTTTCCACCATGCAGACTATACCTCAAATGAGTAGCTCCCTTTTCCAGACTACTGCCCTTGTTCTCCCTTTCCCAGCAACATTTGAGGGCTAAGTTTCATGCTGTTTACCCCAGGTGCAAATACTAAACATCACGGTTCTACAAGGAAGAAATGTGGTCCATGGCTCCCAGGGACTCCCAGTCAAACAAGAATAATGTTTGACCTGTCTTGTTTCTAATCTAAGGTGGGTGGAGGGGAAGGGAGGTACACAAAGTACATATACGCGCGCGCACACACACACACACACACACA